>NC_133426.1:40598750-40917500 GCF_049350105.2 Macaca mulatta
GAGCAAAGAGTAAAAAGGACTTCGTCTTGCATCTTGGATACCAGCTCAGCCACAGTAGGACAGGGCACCAGGCAGAGTAGTGAGGCCCCTATTCCAGGCTTTAGCTCACAGATGACAAAGACACATCCTGGGCCAGCAGGGAACCGGCTGCCTTAAAGGAAAGGACCCAGTCCTGGCAGGATTCATCACCCGCTGAATAAAAGAGCCCTTGGGCCCTGAATAACCAGCAGTGATACCCAGGTAGTATGCCATGGACCTTGGGTTCTGAGATGTGCTGACTTCAGGTGTGACCAAGCACATTCAGAGCTATAGTGGCTATGGTGAAAGACTCCTGTTTGAGAAAAGCAGGGGGAAAAGTAAAGGGGACTTTGTTTTGCACCTTAGGTACCAGCTCAGCCAAAGTGGGGTACAGCATAAGCAGGCTCTTGGGGTCCCCAAGTCCAGGCCTAGGCTCTTGGACAGCATTTTTGGACCTCCCCAGGGCCAGAGGGAAGCCCACTGCCCTGAAGGATGAGTCCCAGGCCTGGCAGTATTCACCACAAGCTAACTGAAGAATCCTTCGATTTTAAGTGAACATCAGTGGTGGCCTAGCAGAACCCCTCCCATGGGCCGGTGATGGCCAAAGCGGGAGGCTCCTCTGCCTGTGGAAAGGGGAGGGAAAAGCAGGAAGGAAATTGTATTGTGGTTTGAATGTCAGCTTAGCCACAGTAAGAAAAGAATATCAGGCAAATTACTAAGGTTTTTGACTCTAATCCCTGCCACCAGACAGCATCTCTGGGCTCACCCAAAGCCTGGGGAAACTTGCCACCCTGAAAAACACAAACCTGACTGGCTTTGCCACTTGCTGATCACAGAGCCCTAGGGCCTGGAGTGAAGGCAAGTGGTAGCCAGGTAGTGGTTACACTGGGCCTTGGGCAAGACCCAGTGCTGTGCTGACTTCAGGTCTGAGCTGGTGCAGTCCTAGTGGTGGTGGCCATATGGGTGCTTACATCACCATACCCCCAGTTCCAGGTGGCTCAGCACAAAGAGCAAGACTTTGTTTGGAAGAAACTAAGGAAAAAGAACAAGAGCCTTTGGTTGGTAATCCAGAGAAATCTTCCAGATCTTATCCAAGACCATCAAGGCAGTACCTCTATGAGTCGGCAAAAACCACAGCATTATTGAGCTTGGGGCCTAAGTACCTTCAAATATCTGGAAAGCCTCCTCAAGAAGGACAGGCATAAACAAGCCCAGACTGCAAAGACTACAATAAATACCTAACTCTTTGAGGCCCAGATCTAAAAGCATCAAGATCATCCAGGAAAACAGGACCTCACCAAATGAACAAAAGAAGGTACCAGGAACCAATCCTGGAGAAACAGAGATATGAGACCTTTCCGACAGAAAATTCAAAATAGCTGTTTTGAGGAAACTCAAAGAAATTCAAGATAACACAAAGAATGAATTCAGAATTCTATCAGATAAATTTAACAGAGATTGAAATAATTGCTTTAAAAATCAAGCAGAAACTCTGGAGTTGAAAAATGCAATTGGCATACTGAAGAATGTATCAGAATCTCTTAATAACAGAGTTGATCAACCAGAAGAAAGAATTAGTGAGCTTGAAGACAGGCTATTTGAAAATACACAGTCAGAAGAGACAAAAGAACAAAAAAGAATGAAGCACACCTACAAAATTTAGAAAATAGCCTCAAAAGGACAAATCTCAAAATTATTGGCCTTAGAGAGGAGGCAGAAAAAGAGAGATAGGGGTAGTAAGTTTATTGAAAAGGATAACAACAGAGAACTTCCCAAACCTAGAGAAAGATATCAACACTCAAGTACAAGAAGATTATAGAACACCAAGCAGATTTAGCACCCACATGACTACCTCAAGGCATCTAATAATCAAACTCCCAAAGGTCAAGGATAAAGAAAGGATCCTAAAAGCAGCAAGAGAAAAGAAACAAATAACATACAACAGAGCTCTCTAATACATTTGGCAGGAGACTTTTCAGTGGAAATCTTACAGGCCAGGAGAGAGTGGCATGACATATTTAAAGTGCTGAAGGAAAAAAAACTTTTACCCGAGGATAGCATATCCGGTGGAAATATCCTTCAAACATGAAGGAGAAATAAAGACTTTCTCTGACAAACAAGCTGAGAGATTTCATCAACATCAGACCTGTCCTACAAGAAAAGCTAAAGGGAGTTCTTTAATCTGAAAGAAAAGTATATTAATAAGCAAGAAGAAATCATCTAAAGGTACAAACTCACTGGTAATAGTAAGCACACAGAAAAATACAGAATATTATAACACTGTAATTGTACTATGTAAACTACTCTTATCTTAAATAGAAAGACTAAATGATAAACCAACAGGAAATCATAACTACAACAACTTTTGAAGATACAGAACTTTTCAAGACAATAAGAACTAAAGAGAAACAAAAAAGTTAAAAAGGAGGGAGATAAAGTTAAATTGCAGAGTTTTCATTAGTTTTCTTTTTGCGTGTCTGTTTATGCAATCAGTGTCAAGTTGTCATCAGTTTAAAATAATGGGTTATAAGACAGTATTTGCAAGCCTCACAGTAACCTCAAATCAAAAAACACACAATGGGCCAGGTGCAGTGGCTCACGCCTGTAATCCCAACACTTTGGGAAACCAAGGCAGGTGGATCACCTGAGGTCCGGAGTTCAAGACCAGCCTGGCCAACGAGGCAAAACCCCGTCTCTACTAAAAATATAAAAATTAACCAGGCGTGGTGGCATGCGCCTGTAATCCCAGCTACTCAGGAGGCTGAGGCAGTAGAACCGCTTGAATCTGGGAGTCAGAGGTTACAGTGGGCCAAGACTGCGCCACTGCACTCCAACCTGGGCAACAAAGCAAGACTCCGTCTCAGAAAAAAAATAAAATAAAATACAACGGATACAAAAAATAAAAAACAAGAAATTACATCATGTCACCAGAGAAAATCACCTTCACTAAAAGGAAGATAAGAAGGAAGGGAAAAAGGAAGAGAAGACCACAAAACAACTAGAAAACAACAAAACGGCAAGGGTAAATCTCTACTTATCAATAATAACACTAAATGTAAATGAACTAAACTAATAAAAAGGCACAGAGTGGCTGAATGGATTTAAAAAAACAAGACTCAATGATCTGTTGCCTATAAGAAACATAATTCACCTATAAAGACATACATACACAGACTGAAAATAAAGGGATGGAAAAAGATTTATATGTCAATGGAAACCAAAAAGGAGTAGGAGTAGCTATACTTAGACAAAATAGATTTCAAGACAAAAACTATGAAAAGAGACAAACGAGGTCATTAATGATAAAGGAGTCAATTCAGAAAAAGGATATGATTGTAAACATATATGTATCCAACACTGGAGCACCCAGATACATAAACCAAATACTAATATTATTAAAGAGCAAGATGTCAATACAATAATAGCTGCAGACTTCAACACCCCACTTTCAGCACTGGACGGATCTCCCAGACAGAAACTCAACAGAGAAACATGGAACTTAATCTGCACTACGGAACAAATAAACCTAATAGATATTTACAGAACATTTTATCCAAAGGCTGCAGGATACACATTCTTCTCCTCAGCATATAGATCATTCTCAAGGATAGACTGTATGTTAGGCCACAAAGCAAATCTTAAAACATTTAGAAAAACTGAAATAATATCAAGCATCTTCTCTGACCACAATGGAATAAAACTAGAAAACATTAAGAGGAATTGTGGAAACTATACAAACACACGGAAACAATATGCTCCCAAATGAACAGTGGGTCAATGAACAAATTAAGAAGAAAATTTACAAATTTCTTGTAATAAATGATAATGGAAACACAACATACCAAAACCTATGGGATGCAGCACTAAGAAAGAAAGTTATAGTTATAAGTGCCTACATCAGAAAAGAAGAAAAACTTCAAATAAATAACCTAAGGATGCATCTTAAAGACTATAAAAGCAAGAGAAACCCGAAACCTAAAGATCAGGGCAGAAATAAATGAATTTGAAATGAAGAAAACAATGCAAAAGATCAATGAAACAAGAAGTTGATTTTTTGAAACAATGAACAAAATTGACAAACCTTTAACCAGACTCACAAAGAAAAAAAGAGAGAAGACCCAAATGAATAAAATCAGGGATGAAAAGGAAACATTACAACTAATACCACAGAAATTCAAAGGATCATTAGTGGCTACTGTAAGCAACTACATGCCAATAAATTGGAAAATCTAGAGGAAATAGATAAATTCCTAGACACATACAACATGTGAAGATTGAACCATGAAGAAATTCAAAACCCAAACAGACTAATAACAAGTAACAAGATTGAAGCTATAATTCATTATATTAATTATAATTTGTCTCCCAGCAAAGAAAAGCCCAGGACCTTATGGCTTCACTACTGAATTCTACCAAACATTTAAAGACGAACTAATAACAATCCTACTTAAACTATTCCAAAAAATAGTGGAAGAGGGAAAACTTCCAAACTCATTCTACAAGGCCAGTATTACCCTAATACCAAAACCAGACAAAGACAAATCAAAAAAAGAAAATTACAGACCAATATATCTGATGAATGCTGATACAAAAATCCTCTCAACAAAATACTAGCAAACCAAATTCAACAAAACATTAAAAAGATCGTTCGTCATGACCAAGTGGGATTTATCCCTGGGATGCAAGGATGGTTCAAAATATACAAATCAATCAATGTGATATATCATATCTATAGAATGAAAAATAAAAACCATGTGATCATTTCAACTGATGCTGAAAACACATGTAATAGCATTCAACATCCCTTCATGATAAAAACCCTCAAAAAACTGGGTATAGAAGGAACATACCTCAACATAATAAAAGTCATATTTGACAGACCCACAGCTAATTATCATGCTGAATGGAGAAAAACTGAAAGCCCTTCCTCTCAGACCTGGAACACGACAAGGATGCCCATTTTCACCACTATTATTCAACACAGTACTGGAACTCCTAGCTAGAGCAATCAGACAAAAGAAAGAAAGAAAGGGCATCCAAATTGGAAAGGAAGAAGTCAAATTATCCTTGTTTGCAGATGATATGATCTTATATTTGGAAAAACCTAAAGACCCCACCAAAATCTATTAGAACTGATAAATTCAGTGAAGTTGCAGAATACAAAATCAACATACAAAATATCAGTAGTATTTCTATATGCCAACAGTGAACAATCTGAAAAAAAAAAATCAAGTTTTTATTCCTTAACGCTTCTTGAACATAGCATAAAACTTTATTTCTGGTAGATTTTAGCATCTCTGGTACACTGCACTGCATGTCACTTTGCATTCCAAAGAGTGATTCAATAGTCAAAAGACCATGAGGTTCTCGAAGGCAGGGGCTATTCCTTATTGAAGATTCCATCCTCTGTCCCCTATACCCTGTGCTTATTAGAGGTTTGGAGAATTAGTAGATAAACAAACAGAAAAATGTTGTTATCAGCCTCTGTGACCTTGAAGAAGCCATATAACTTCTAGGAACCTTATCGTTTCATCATCTGTAAAAGTGGAAAAAAAAATTACCAACTCTGCCATTCTCACAGGATTGTCAAGAATTAATAAGCAAAATGTAAGGGAGAACCTTGCAAATTCTAAGGAATCGTACAAATATAAACTAACAATTTTCCCCCTTTTTCCCCAGTCTCATATTTAAAGTCTCCTCATGTATGATGTCTCCAGCTACCTCCTCTTCTTTCTGATCAGGTGTCCATAAACAAATACTAAGTTTCTGCAGAAATATACATTATCATTCAGAAATATGATTATTCACGTCACTCAAATCGGCAAGGATAGTTAAAGCTAAAATGTCTATCATAACATCCGAAAAGTTATTTTATACAAAGTAAAATAAAAAGTTTAACTCACCGCACATTTTTCCACTTTGCCAGCATTATTAGCCCATTTCACTAAAGCTAATAATCGAACGAAGAGTTGGCGTGTCCGGCTAGCAAACTGCACTATTTCTATTTTCCTATAAAATAAAACAACTCTTAAAGAACCAACATATTAGAAAAAGTATTTCACAATTTATTTCAGCTGAGCAAAAAATAAATAAATATATAAATAAATCAGCCTTTGCTTAAAACCACTACAAAATGAGCCACCTAAAGTATTTATCTAAATATGAACTATTGTCACATTTTGTATACTATCTGCATATGCTTTTTCACCTCAGAGCAATAAACCAAATAGAATGTTTTAGCAATGAGTCACATTTTTAAATTGATTGTATATTGTAATAAAAGTTGTTTACAAAAATATACTAAATTCAGTATATGGCAGTAGAAGTAAACTGGTTCACAGAAGGGATTAAATGAAGAGTTATGAATTATCAACTCATAACTGAAATTAGGAGTAATTTAATTAGTAAGTAATTAGTAACCCTTTCGGTAAGTGAAAGGAATTGAAACTGATCATTACCAAAGCCTGAAACTGTATTCATTCTACAAAAGGGCACCATTTCCCATCCTGCACCAGCATGAAAGATTGAATAATCAGGCCGGGCGCGGTGGCTCAAACCTGTAATCCCAGCACTTTGGGAGGCCGAGACAGGCGGATCACGAGGTCAGGAGATCGAGACCATCCTGGCTAACACGGTGAAACCCCGTCTCTACTAAAAACTACAAAAAAACTAGCCAGGCAAGGTGGCGGGCGCCTGCAGTCCCAGCTACTCGGGAGGCTGAGGCAGGAGAATGGCGTAAACCCGGGAGGCAGAGCTTGCAGTGAGCTGAGCTGAGATCTGGCCACTGCACTCTAGCCTGGGCGACAGAGCGAGACTCCATCTCAAAAAAAAAAATTGAATAATTAAAGAACTTAACTATGTAACTCTTTACCAAACTAATTTCAGTGACAAACTTGGATACATTAAAAAATATCCAAGCAAAGCTAAAGAAATTACTTTGAGTACTAAAAATAAAAGGTCTGTCCATATCTAGTTTTATCCTATACTCACTATTATTCCTTTTCCCCCAATACTCATTAGTACTTTTATCTCATCCTAAGGCCCCAAAAGCTTTACTAATGTCAATCAACGTGTTAGCTAGATCTCTCAACTTCATAGCAGCTATAAAACTGATAATCATATCTTTCATGGTCTAAGACACTGAAAAAAATATTCAACAAGCCAGGACTGATGACAGGACCCAGCAGGACACCAACCTCCCTCCAAGTAGGCTCTGACCTATTAATCTTAGTACAGCTGTTCAATGACCTACAGATCCAATCCACATCTCTGCATCTTGCCAATACCACCACCATAACGCAATGCACCAAAGTAAAAGTTCTTGCTGAAGTACAATCCTGACTGAAGGCTAGAGGCTAGCTCCTACTGAGAGCACACATAGCCCACAAGCACCCTAAAAGGCTCTCTTAAAGATAGGCCAGCAATGATTAGTGGTACTATAAAGAGAAGAATCAAGTGCATAATTATAACTCTTTGCCAGTGTCTATGAAGGATCATGAGACAAGACTGAGACACAGCAGAAATGTTAAACACACATTAAGATCCAGCAGATCTCAGGGCTGGGAACCTCAGTACCTTCACTCTAACTCAGCAATGGCTTATAGAGGATGCAATGTTTCTGCTCCTCTCACAGAGCAGACACACTTGTCTATTATTAATTCGGTTTCCCAAATGCAGTCCTCTACTAGAATGGAGATGTCCCCCTTGTAAACTACAGTAACATGGTTTTCTGACACCATGTCGTCCCAAGTGATAGGGAACATGAGTTTTCCAAAGGCCCAGTTTCCCTTCATACCCCACAGGAGACAGAACAAATCCTTGACTTAACGTTTTCCCCCTTTAATACTGACCAGCCAAACCATAACACAGGTTGCCTTAATTGTCTCTTTTACTTCTACCTTTTTGATCTCTAAGTCGATCAAAAAGTTAAGCTGGGGTTGGCAATGGAGTGTTGCCACTAAGAAATGCTAAAAAGTTGCCAAGTGATTTGGTATTTAAAAAAAAAAAAAAAAAATCAACCAAGGAGCATAAGTAGTGCCAAAGATATGGTCAAGTACCGTATACTGTAGTTACAATTTAAATCTCCATCAAATGATTTTTTTGAAACTTTAATTTAGCTTGTTCCTTTGGCCTCTGGAAACATTTTAGCCTTAAGTTAAATCTTAAGCTCCAAGCTCCAACTGAACCAAAATGTTAACTATGTAACAGTAGGAGCAGCAGGCAAATGTCAATTCTCTAAAGATACTTAATAGCATCATTGTTGCAAGTGATAAATTAGCAGCCAACTTTGTTTTTTTTTTTTTTTTTTGAGACAAAGTTTCGCTCTGTCGCCCAGGCTAGAGTGCAGTGGCCTGACCTCGGCTCACTGCAACCTCTGCCTCCTGGGTTCAAACAATTCTTCTGCCTCAACCTCCTGAGTAGCTGGGACTACAGGCGCATGCCACCATGCCTGTGGCAGTCAACTTTCTAAAGCCAGTCTGCTGCTCCTCAGCGTCTTCCTTTACAGACTATACCTTCTACATCTTAATATCACCCTTAGGGACTTGACCAGGTCAGTCACTCAATAAAGGTTTGTAGAATAGAAGATGTAGAACTGGTCTCACACCAACTATTGTTAAGGGTTAGGAAATTACATTTCCCAGGACTCCCTAAACCCATGGTGTGAAAAATCATTCTAGACTCTTTGGGCCTAGGTTTCCAATCCACAGCCCTATACCACCCATACCCACACACCAACACTCATAGATTGATCAATAAAGAGACTTTAAGGGTTTGTTTGTTCGTTTGTTTGTTTTCATACTCACCTTTCCACATCAGATTTCCTTGGCAGTCTAAGACAAAAAAAAAAAAAAAAAAAAAACAAACAAAAAAAAACAAATTGATTAAATACATGTATACCTTCATTCTAATGTGATAATAGTCTTTACTTTGACTCTATTAAATACATTAATGTTTCAGAAAAACTGGCTAAACAGCTACTACAGGGTCATGTGGCTACCTACGCTTTTTTAGATTTATGAGTTTCCAGCAGCATGGTTGTAAGGCAAAAACCAACCAAAGAACATTTCTCTCCATTCAAAATACTTCAAAACGTATTGCATGAACCTCAAACATTTAAAAAGCCCAAGTCCCACATTAGCACACTATATCATAGGGTAACAGAAAAAAGATTATTTTAAAACCAAAATGGTCACAGATGCAGAACTTACTACTTTGTTGCCAGCCTCCCTGTATCCAATGGATACCTGTTTCCAAGCAATAATCCCTCCATGTTGTGTTATGGTGGACAAAACTGGAAGCTAAGCATACAAAAGGGCCAGTGTATGTCAAGGGTTTTACAGTAATTATGTTGCATGGTGGTTAGATGAAAAATGTTTTATTGCTTTTAAACAGCTCCAATAGGATTTTTAAATTTCTTTTTGCTAGTCCTCCAATATTGATAGCCAGCAACCAATGTCAGCTTCTTCCCAGATAAGTTATACCATTTAACATTCACATCCACTGATGTCTAGAAAGATCCTTAATGCCTCCTGAATTGCCACATTCTGTTAACCTCTATCCCACAGTCCAAGATTCAATGGCCTAAACAACTCTCATGCCTCTTTCACAGCTAATCAGTTCTTGAAGTATACACACCCAGCCATTTAGATTGTCTCCCACCCATGTGCCACAGGAACAGAAACTAAAACTACTTCCAGAGGTTCAAAGTACAAGGAGGAGAAAATATTAAAATGAGCTCTGGCTTATAGTTACCTGCTATTCTTAGGGTAGACAGTGAGATGGAAGTTAAAGTTATGGTCAGAATGATAAAGAGAGCTAGGTGGGATGAAGACCAGAGGGATGAAGCAGAAATTAAGGTCCTGTTAGAAGACTGCAAATAAAGGCAGCTACTGGCAAGTTCCTCTACATGCCAAACCTCCTGAGAACACTCCTTGAGAATCCACAGCCCTTCCCCTGTCTTCACCTCAAGGGAGGGGGAGAATGAGAACGATGGGTATCTATAAGGGGAGAAGGGGAGTAGAGCCTCTGGGGGTAGAAAGAACAGCAATCATTGTTCCCACTCCTCCTACCTGCCTCAGAGACCCTAAAACGACCATCTTATGTCAGAGGCAGCATCAGTTCAGGGACAAAAGACAGGCTTTGCTGCCTGCCTCCCCTTTCCCCTATTCCTCCTAATCTATTTGAAATTCTTTTATGGATAAGAAAGTTACCACATAGGGTAAAATCTCTAAAATGCAAATGTTGGGAGGTAAGGCATAGAAATTTATTTACACCAAAGCACAATAAGACAAGATGCCATGACTGAGATCCTGGCATTTTCTGATTTTAATTAAAAGAAGTTAAAAAAAAAAAGGGGGGGGGGGCAGGTACATGGCTCATACCTGTAATCCCAGCGCTTTGGGAGGCTTGGCGGGGGGCGGGGGTTGGGCTGCAGATCACTTGAGTTCGGGAGTTTGGGACCAGCCTAAGCAACACGGCAACCCCATCTCTACAAATAATACATATTAGCCAAGTGTGGTGGCAAGTAGTCCAGCTACTTGGAAGGCTGAAGTGGGAGAATCACCTGAGCCCTGGAAGTTCAGGCTGCAGTGAGCCATGATTGTGCCACTGCATTACAGCCTGGGTGACAGAGCAAGACCCTATCTCAAAAAATAATAAAGAGTAGAACCTAGGTCTCTAAAAAGTCAAGGCAAAGAGTAAACTCTAGGATGAGAGCGTGTATGTTGAGGGGGAAGGGAGGTGGACAAGCAGAAAAACCCAGAAATCTGAGACCAAAACAAAACCACCTAAGTTGCCAAGGTTGTCCTTTTTACCTTCGATAGTTCACACACAAGCATCACTTGTTACTGAAATAAGTAACTGTTTCCCTAAAGACTCATGAAGTATAGCTAGAACAGGGGCTCTACATTAACATATTAATCCTGACAGTTTTTAGGGAAAATATACTATTTAGGAACTTCCATGGTAAGTTTCCAAACTAATTTTATTAATAATTACCACAATCAAAAGTGAAAAAAGTTTTTTAGTATACCTGTGTATCAAGAGCAAAAATAACTTTTCCTATTAAATTTCCCATGATTTACAATTCTTTTTGAACAATATTTTTATTGATGCATTAAAGATGTATGGTTTCACAGTACATATAATTTCATACATTTATATAATTTGTAAAGATCAAATCAGTGTACTTGTGATATCCATCACCTTAAATATTTTTCTTTATGCTGGAAACATCTGAATTATTCTCTTCTAGCTATTTTGAAGTGTACAACAGATTCTTGCAAACTAGTCACCCTACTGATTTATCAAACACTAGTTATTTCGTCTATCAAACCATATATTGATTTATGACAATTCTAAACATTCATGTATTAAATCAATAAATACTTAGTTAAGCCCTGTGTGCCAGGCATTGTTCTAGGCCCCAGGGAAAGTCATAAACAAATCAAAATCTCTGTCCTTATGGGGTGGGAACGAACAACAAACTAATAATGTCAGGTGGCAATAAGTGCTGTAAAGAAAAATAGAGCAGCAAGTAAGAAGGATAGAGTGAAGGGGCAGAGTACTATTTTATAGGTGGTCAGAGAAAATCTTTCTGATAAATTGTATGTAAACAAGGACCTAAAGGACTAATGAGAAAGCAATCCACACAGATTTCTAGGGAAAAAGCAAGGGCTTGAAGATGGCACCGTGCTAGGCACTAACAAGAAACATCAAGAAGGTTTGGAGGCTGGGCGGGATGGCTCACACCTGTAATCCCAGCATTTTGGGAGGCCAAGGAGATTAGATTACCTGAAGTTGGGAGTTTGAGACCAGACTGGTCAACATGGTGAAATCCCATCTCTACTAAAAATACAAAAATTAACCAGGTGTGGTGGTGCATGCCTGCAATCGCAGCTACTCAGGAGGCTGAGGCACAAGAATCACTGGAACCCGGGAGGCGGAGGCTGCAGCAAGCCGAGATCACACCACTGCACTCCAGCCTGGGCAACAGTGAGACTCTGTCTCAAAAAAAAAAAAAAGTCTGGGAGGCAGAGGTGGGAGGATTGCTTAAAGCCCAGGAGTTCAAGATCAGCCTGGGCAACATAGTGAGACTCTTGTCTCTATCAAAAATTAAAAAATTAGCTGGGCGTGGTGGCACATGCCTGTAGTTCCAGCTATTTGGGAGGCTGAGGCAGGAGGAGCAGTTGAGCCCAGGTCAAGAGGCTGCAGTGAGGAAGAATGGAGATACTATTTAGTGAGATAGCAAAGAAGGTTTTGCAGGAGGGAGGACAGTGGAATCAGGAGTTTGGTCCTGGAGTTGCTATGTTGAAACGCCTATCAAGATACTGAAATGTAGGCATCTGGATATAGAGTCTGGAGTTCATCAGAGAGGTCTGTGCTGGAGATACAAATATGGGAATCATCATATAAAGGGTGTGGGACTATAACTACATACTTATTCTACAGCAATAAAACAGATGTTCCTCTCTTCATACACCAACTCCTAAAATAGTAAAAAGACAAAAAACCACAATTCAAGGAATTTCTACAAATCCCCTATGGAAAAGCAAACTACACCACCGATAGCATCAGTTTTCAACATTTTTTTTTCCATAGCTCTATATAGGACAGTGACCTTCACATACATTAAACTTTCTCATGGATATTTTATTGGATTTTTATGAAATCCAACAATAAATGGTGCAGAGAGGTATGTCATTACAATAGTCCCTAATCCTGACAGCTATTTAAATTTCTCATTAGCCATGGGCAGGCTTCTTTAACTCTACTTTTTTCTGTCCCATTCAAAAAAGTACAGTACATCAAAACTGAGAATGACGTTTTACAGGAGTAAGTGGAGCCTATTCTTTCAGCCATCTGCAAACAAGTATCTGTTATCAATCTCTAAAAACGAATTACTGTGACGCTTTACAGCCTAATATCTGCATACTAATGTATCTCAACTGATAACCCTGATCTGAAGTCTTGCAATAGATAAAAAATAAAATTCTGATTAACTTTTTCTGAACCTGGGTTATAAGATGTACAACTGAGTCTCAAAATGTTACGGTGCCTTTTCTTCACACACTGAAATTCATTAGTATATTCTGATCCTATTCTGAAGGGATTAACAACTTAATCATGCCCCAAGGCATTTCATGGGTAACTAGGTGATTTATAAACCCCCTTCATACTCCAAGAAATAACAGACTACATACAAAAAAAATTTTACTCACACTAACTTCATTAAGACCTCAAACACTCAAAAGTTCCAGAAAAAAGTACTTTGAATTCAAATTTGTATTTTATACACAACGCATGTAGCTCCTCTATTAACTTAGAAGCAATAACAGCTTACATTTAAAACGTATCGTCAAGAGGCTGTAATACAAATTTCCCGTCTATGGAGTTTTTTCTGAAAGCTCGAATATTATGTATTCCAGCCAAGAAATCAAGAGAGTTCTGTCGGGAACTCGGACAAAAATTTCATACAATTTTCAGTGGAAGTGTAACAACACGCAAAATTAACAAGTCTCGGTTGCATCGTTGCCAGGAAGACCCCAGATACAAAGCTTCTTCTCCACCTCCGCTGAACCCCAGGAGTTCAAAAATTCTAGACTAAGCAGTCCAGCGGAGAACACAGCAGCCTCTCGGAGAGAGGGAGGTGCAAACGTCTCAGCCGGTTGGGCGGGAAGGGGGGGCTGGGGAACAGGCAGGGGTTTCGGGGCACTTACAGGTCCGTCAACACCATAAGCTCCGAGTAGGCCCGGTGCAGCAGAAATTCAATGAGGGTGCTCAGCCGGTAGCCCGGGCTAGCCGCAGCTGCAGCGGCCGCCGCCACGGCGGCTCCCGGGGGAGGAGGGGCTGGGGCTGACGGGGGTCCGCCGCTGCCCCCGCCGCCGCCTCCGGGCGGGACCAGCTGGTGGTTCTCCAGCTGCACTGGGGCCATGGCGGCGCAGGACCGGGCTTGGCGCAACGGCACACGATGCGGTCCTCGAGCCTCCCGGGCGCTCGGTCACCGCGCCGAAACGGGAGCGGGCAGAGTCGCCACCGCCTACCGCCGGGCCGCCTCAGAACAGGAAGCCGTGCGCCGACCGCGGAAGCCCGCCCCCATGTAGCGAGAAGTCCGCCGACCCCAGGGACGGGAGCGAGGGGCGGGGGGAGGCGGGGATCGGGGGGAAGCAGGGCGGCCCCGCAGAGGGGAAGCTGCGCCTCCGCAAACGCTCAGAAGCAGCTTCGCCAGACAGCCGCAACGTACATGTTGACTGCCCGAGGCGGAAGTCGATCGGCAGAGCGGAAGGGGGACCTGCAGAGGACCTTCCGACAGGTCTGTGTCTGTTCTCTCAGCTGTCTAGCGCGGCAGCGCTGGGGGGCGCGTGGGAGTGAGGCGGTACCTGTGTGCGCGCGCGGGAGAGCGGAAAAGGGAGCCGCGCGCCGCCGGAAACCAGGGTGAGGGCTGAGTCGGAGTCGTCAGCGGGAACGTCAGCAGTTGCCCCGCCCTTACCCTTGCCGCTCTCCCTCCCGCCTCCGCCCCCTGGCGTTGTAAAGGCGACAATTTGCCCAGAGAAATCCACCATCGCTCCGTAAGTGGGGCACAAACACAGCCGAGGGAGGCCTCCTCTAAATGTTCGTGAATTCTGGTTCTGGAATCGCGAAGAAATGGTAGCGGCCGCGCGCTTGTGATTCTCAGGCCTTTGCTCCTCCCATACACGTCCACGGCGCGTTACGTGGGAGAACGTTTTCGCCCTTTTTTTTTTTTTTTTTTTCAAACTGTGGGAAAAGGTGCTAGAAAATATGATTGCGGGTAGGGACAGGGCCGCTGGCAGAATAACTCAACTTTAATAGAGTCGGGTGTATGCTGAGGGCGTCACCGTCCCCCAAATCCTGTCAGTCCCACACGAGAACGGCCCTTAAATCTCCTGCCACGGGCTCTCATATAGTTTTTGTCCTTGCTCTCGCAGTCACCGCTCTATTCTGAAGGGCTTTTCAGTTCATCCATGCCTACCACCGTCCCCCTATCAAAGTCCACGTTTAATTTTTTGCACCTGCTTTAAAACAGCGATTCTCAACCTCGGCTGCACTTTGGAATTATCTGAGTTTTGTTTGTTTGTTTAAATACTTAGGTCTATGGGGTTCCACCCCTATAGATTCAGATTTAATTGGTCTGGCGTGAGGTCTGGGCTTGGGGATTTTTTGAACTTTCCCAAGGAGATTCTAGTATGCAGCTAACGTAGAGATTCACCATTAGAAGCATTCGTTGCTGCGACCCCTTTCAAACATCTTTTTGCAGTTTCATCTCCTCTTAGGTGTAAGGGATGTTCATGATGTCCCTAAGGTTAGAATACTCTTGCTGTCATCACTTGAGTAATTCTTTATCATTGTTGAAAGCGGCTCATCTGCTTCTGAAGGTGTAACCTCACTTGTTCCCTCCCTTTGCGGTCCTAAAGCACATTGGAAAAGAATATCATTGTGCTAGTTATTAAAATGCATTGGGATTATTTATACCCCCTACAGATACAGTTGCTGGAAGGCAGCTACCTCATTTTTAAATGTTATTTTTATTTTTAATGGTTGATAGTATATACTTATGGCATACAATGTGATGTTTTGAAACATGTAACCATTGTGGAATGAGCAAATCAGGCTATTAACATATCTATCAAATGATATACATACTTACTTCTTTTGGTGAGAACATTTAAAATCCACTTTTAGCAATTTAGGAAGATACAAAAGGTTATTGTTAATTGTAGTCACATTGCTGTGCAATAGATCACCAGAACTTATTCCTCCTGTCTAACCGAAACTTTGTACCCTTTGACTAATATTACCCCTTTCCCCATCCACTGCCCTACCCAGCCTCTGGTGGTAACCACCATTCTACTCTCTACTTGTCTACTTCTTTTTTTTTTTTTTTTTTTTTTTTTGGGACAGAGTCTTGCTCTGTCGCGCAAGCTGGAGTGCAGTGGCGCGATCTTGGCTCACTGCAACCTCGCCTCCCAGGTTCAAGCGATTCTCCTGCCTCAGCCTCCTGAGTAGCTGGTATTACAGGCGCGTGCCACCACGCCTAGCTAATTTTTTTTTTTTTTTTTGTATTTTTAATAGAGATGGCCATGTTGGCCAGGCTGGTCTCAAACTCCTGATCTCAGGTGATCCACCCACGTTGGCCTCCCAAAGTGCTGGGATTACAGGCGTGAGCCATCATGCCTGGCCTGAATTTAATTCTTTTTTAAGGCTGAATAGTATTCTGTTGTGTATTTATATCTCATTTTTTAATTCGTTCATTGGTTGATGGACACTTTGATGCCACATCTTAGCTATTATGAATAATGGTGCAGTGAACATGGGAGTGCAGACATCTCTTCAACATGCTGATTTCAGTTCCTTTGGATATATACCCAGAAGTGAGATTGCTGCATCCTGTAGTAATTCTATTTTTAGTTTCTTAAGGAACCTCCATACTGTTTTCCAAAATGGGTGTACTACGAATTTACATTCACATCAAATAGTGTACAAGGGTTCCCTTTTCTCCACACCTTCACCAACACTTGTTATCTTTCATCTTTTTGATTATAGACATTCTAACAAAATTTGTTTGCTCCCTACACAAATTAATTGTGTGGTTTTAATTTGCATAGAGAGGCAGGCAAAGGCTACTCTGCTAATGGCTTTAGAGGCCACAGTAAGAAGTTTGGGTTTTATTCTAAATGCAAAGTCATTACAATGTTCTCATTTTTTTCTAGGTTGGTCAGACCATGCCCATGGTTCCTCCTCGACTTGACTATGAATGCCGCATCTGTTGAATGAATGCAGTTTCTGCTGTTGCTTTCCATTTTGGATAGAAGTGATTGCAAATCTTATCGAAATAATGAAAAAAATACTTTTCAATTCCTTTTCAACCCTTTTGAGTCTGAGGGGCAGCTGTACATTAAATGAAACCATACGTATCATAATTTCATTTTTCCATCAAAAAGGCTTTAAAGGAATTTCCCCTTTTTCTCCATGTTTTGCAATCTTTTTTGTTCCTTTTGTTAAAATCAGATTAATCTCATGAAACATCTGAAGCATTTCAGTCAATTTAAGAGCTGAGAAAATATCATGCTGCTAGTTCTGAAACGATCTGAAGTGTGAATCATGTGATCACCAAATAGAGGAACAACTGAAAAATGTGAATGAAAGAAGTATGTACCTATACTATAGTGTCAAATATTTTACTGTAAGCTTTAAAATGATAAATTGGAAACTTTCCAAAAGTGCTTTAAATATGGGTCATTTCTTTAGTAACTCAGCCAAACATACTAACATTTTCGTTCTTTCCCCATTAATTTATTCTACTAGCCCTTCCTATGTTTGCCAAGTGGCTATATTACTGGAATCAGCCCAATTGTCACATAGAACCGATGTTTACAGTCTTTTAAAATAAACATAGATATTAACCCTTCCAGTTTTAAAGCTTGAAACTTATATTTGTCTTAACTGAGTTCCTTTCTCAGGAAAATAACCCTCACGCCTCCCAGATAGTTTCAAGAAACCGAAACCAGGTCACCATATCTAGACAATGAGAAGCCAGGTCCCTCATTCTTCATGATTTCCTTACCTCTCCCTAATTCCTGTTTACCCACATGTAGTTATATTCCTTTCCCACTATATAAACCCCCAATTTTAGTCAGTCAGAGAGATGGAATGATTACTTCCCTGACAATAGTCGTTGTCTCAGTGATTGGCTTTCTGTGCAGGGAGCAATGGGACCTAGACCAAACCCCTGGCATTTTGGTAACACTATCTGGTTGGGAGGTGGGATATCACTGCACTCAGGAGCTTTCGTTTACTTTACCTCTCTGGTCTCCAATAATTCAAGCACAGTAAGTTTCATAGTCCTATTGCTGAATTTTCACCCTATTTTTCTTTAGAATATTATTTTTCATAAATAATACTTTTCTATTTTTAAAGATATCTATTCAACTCACAGAAATTTCAATAAACTCCCCATCTCCTGCCGCTTATTCCCTTACTACACTGTAACTTCACTGGTTACATAGTACATGCCATTCCCTCCCACTGAAGATATCTTGCATTATGTTGCAGATACTTGAAATATTGTTTCCTGGCTGGCTTTTCATCCTTCAAGAATCAGTTTTAATGATAAAATCCTCAGAGAGACCTTCCTGACTATCTTACATTAGGCATGTACAAGGAACTTCATTGCAGCTTTATTTGTAGAAGCAAGAAAATATGAATGATCTTAACTGTCTCTCAGTAGGAGAATAGATAAGTAAGCTACTATATTTTTGCCCAGGCATGGTGGCTCATACCTGTAATCCCAGCACTTTGGGAGGCTGAGGCAAGCGAATTGCTTGAGGCCAGGAGTTCCAGACCAGCCTGGCCAACATGATGAAAACTCTGTCTCTACTAAAAAAAAAAAAAAAAAAAAAAAAAAATCTAGCTGAGCGTGGTGGTGCAAGCCTGTAATCCCAGCTGCTTGGGAGACTGAGGCACGAGAATTGCTTGAACCCGGGAGGCGCAGGTTGCAGTGAGCCAAGATCCACCACTGCACTCCAGCCTGAGTGACAGAGCAGGACTCTGTCTCAAAAATAAAATAAAAAATAAATAAATAAATAACTATATTTTTACGTAACTGTTCAAATGTATTACAGCTATGTAAACCAACATGGATACATCTTAAAAACAATACTGAATGAGAAAAAGCAAACTTTTTGATACTATTTGTGTCCATTTTAAAAGCATACAAAAGCCGGACATAGTAGCTGATGCCTGTAATACCAGCACTTTGGGAGGCCAAAGCGGGCAGATCACCTGAGCCCAGGAGTTCGAGACCAGCCTGGTCAACACGACAACACTCTGTCTCTACAAAAAAATACAAGAAATTGGCTAGGGGTGATGGCATGCACCTGTAGTCCCAACTACTCGGGAGGCTGAGGTGGGAGGATTGCTGGGGCCTGGAAGTCAGAGGTTGCAGAGAGCTGAGATCACACCACTGCATGCCAGCCTGGGCAATAGAGCGAGACCTTATCTCAAAAAAAAAAAAAAAAAAAAAAGAAAGAAAAAGAAAACACACAAAATAATACTCAATAATATTCAGTATATTGTAGTAAAAGTAAAAAATATAAATGCGGATGATATATACCACCTGTAGGATAGTAGTTACTTCTAGGGAGGGCTAAAGGATAAGATGATGCTTTGTTGGTTACTAGCTATTTTATCTTATGGATTTCTGGAAGAAAAACATAAAGGAAATGTGACAATATTAATATCTATTAAATCGGGGGATAGAGATCTGATTGTTAATATATTCTGTACTTTTCAATATTTTTAAATATTTCATAATTTTAAAACATTTAAATTAAAGTGTTTCTATTAGTATAATTTACACTAGCTGCCATTAAAACTCCAAAATCTTGGTAACTTAACAGAGTAAGAGTTTATTTCTCATGCTCACGAATCTCAATAAAGATGTACCTGATGGGGACTGTCCTCTAAGTAGTAACTCAGAGACCCAAGCTCCTTCCATTTTGGGAAGCCATCACTGTATGAGATTTTTTTTTACGTCCACCCATGTTCCATTAGCCAGAATTAGTCATACAGCCCATTTAAAGTCTAGGGACCTGGAAAATATGGTCTTCTTGTATGCTTAGGGAAGAAATGAAATAGTATGATGAACAGATAGCATTGTTTTTACCACAATATTAAAGTAGTCTCCTCTTTTATTTCCCTTTAGGGCACAGCCTCTGAAATCAGATTGCTTAGATTCAAATCCTAGCTCTACCACACACTATCTGAACGCTCTCCAGCAAGTTACTTTACTTTGCATGATCTCAGTTTCTTCATCTGTGATAATACTGCTTACCTCAAAGGATGATTGTGAAGAATGAATGAATTGACATTTGCAGAGGGCTTAAAACAGTAAGTGATCTTTATCCTTTGATGATCAAACAGTAAGTGATCATCATCATTTAGGATCAATAAGTCTTGTATTTGCTTATTCACCTAATAACCTATGAACTTTCTTCTCCTGTCCTCATGTGGCTATCTTCCTGATCTCCCCACCTACCACAGTGCCTAGCTACCTGGCTTTAATGAATGAATGGGATGAATATATTTTTGCACCAACCTAATATTTCTTCATTTATATGCTATAGTTCTATTTGTATTACATTTACTTCTGTAGGATTAAGATTGACTTACAGGCTGGTCATGGGCTCACACCTGTAATCCCAGCACTTTGGGAGGCCAAGGCGGGCAGATCAGGAGGTCAGGAGTTCGAGACCAGCCTGGCCAACAGGGAGAAACCCCGTCTCTACTAAAAAAAAAGAAAAATACAAAATTAGCCAGATGTAATGGTGGGCACCTGTAATCCCAGCTACTTGGGAGGCTGAGGCAGGAGAATTGATTGAACCCAGGAGGCAGAGGTTGTAGTGAGCCGAGATTGTGCCATTGCACCCCAGCCTGGGCGACAAGAGCAAGACTCTGTCTAAAAAAAAAAAAAACCAACCAACCAACCAAACGTTGACTTACATATATTTATGTGAAATAAAGTGTCAGGATTTTTTGGGGGGAAGGAGGGGGACAGGGTCTCACTCTATTGCCCAGGCTGGAGTGCAGTGACACAATCACAGCTCACTGTAACCTCTATCTTCTGGGCTCAAGGGATCTTCCTGCCTCAGCGGAGACTACAGGCACACATTACTGCACCCAGCTGATTTTTAATTTTTTTTGTAAAAAGGAGGTCTTGCTATATTGCCCCAGCTGATCTCGAACACCTGGCCTCAAACTGGCCTTAAGGGATCCTTCTGCCTTGGCCTCCCAAAGTGTTAGAATTACACATGTGAGCCTCCATGCCTGGCCTCAGGAATTTTTTAAAAAATGCTTCAGAAAGCCAGACGCGGTGGCTCACACCTGTAATCCCAGCACTTTGGGAGGCCAGTGCGGGTGGATCACAAGGTCAGAAGATCGAGACCATCCTGGCTAACATGATGAAACCCCATCTCTACTAAACATACAAAAAAAAATAGCCGGGCATGGTGGCGGGTGCCTGTAGTTCCACCTATGCGGGAGGTTGAGGCAGGAGAATGGTGTGAACCCAGGAGGCGGAGCTTGCAGTGAGCCGAGATTGCGCCACTGCACTCCAGTCTGGGCAACAGTGCAGACTCCGTCTCAAAAAAAAAAAAAAAAAAAAAAAAAAAAAAAAAAAAAAACTTCAGAAAAAAATGTTGGGGAGTTAGATGAAATAAGATTAGCAGAATGTTAACAGTTGTTAAAGCTGATGATGAATACATGGGTGTTCATTATAGTCTTGTTTTCTGTGTTTTAGAATATACATGATAAAAAGTTCAAAAAAAAAAAAAAAGACTGGAAATGGATAGTCAACTAAAGGCTCAGATCTTTTCTCTTTCCTAATGAGCAGACTTTAATATATATGTATTCGTTTTCAGATTTAAAAAATTCTAATATACAGAGTGTCTAACATAAAAAAGAAAATGACATGGAAACTTCAATTATAATTGCCTATAAAAGATATAAAAGTGTCAAATATTTTAACAGTTTTGGTTTCAGGCCTTGAAAAGAATGTTTCCGAGGAACTCTTAAAAAAACTTATACGATTTTATAATCTTAAAATTTTCTAACTATGCTAAAATTCAGTATCTTTTGAATAAATGATTTATAATGGGTGAACAAAAGAAAAAGAAAAAGAAGGGCATTACTACAAATAGAAAGGAGAAGGAGGGAAGGAGTCCATTTAGAATTATTATATTCTTCATTAAGAGATAAAAATCTTGTCTTGCCTTGTTCTGTTTGTTGGAGAAGAGCCCCCCACCTCTGGAAGGGGCAAGGGAGTAAACCTGCCATCCATAGCTGCTCAAAATAAACAATGAAATCAGAGTAAGACACCATGGCAAACAGCAGGGGCATGAGCATGGTAGCTCTGGTTCCAATGCCTCCAAGTCTCACAGAATGTTGTGATGAGCATGGAGACTATATGCACAGTGAGTTGTGCCATAGCTAATGGAACCCAGGGCTGAGGGCTCCATGCCTTAATTCTTACCATCAGATTGAATCAAAGTTGCCTTGGTGCACATATGAGGAAGGAGCTGAGGTGTCAGACACAGCCAAATAGTCATGTTATTGTGAGGGTGTCAGGTATGGCTAAACAGTGCTGCTATTGTGAGAGTGTCATGTGCAGTGAAATAGTTCAGATCCTGCCATACCTACATGAGTGTTCTATTTTTATAGCATGAGGATAGGAATGGTAAACCCAGCAGCAGCGTTGTGTTGCCAATTGCAGCTGCCGCCTGACTCGGGTGGACCAAGTGATTGTTTTGCCATGCTGCAGTGCTACATCTAGGGACAAAGAAAGCATTAAATGTTTTCCCCCTTCTCACACCTCCTGGGGACTAAGGTATTCCTTCCCCAGGTCCCAGGTTTATTGCTCTTTCCATATAGTCCATTTGTTTTAAATCAGTAGCCACTATTTCTCCTTTCCCCCAGCCATCCACCACCTCTACCCAGATGGATGAAGGCTCATGGGAACTGGGCACAATGGGTAGAACTTGCAACAGCCCATGACATCCTCTAACATTGCCCAAGTAGGCCACTGTAGGGGTACTCTAGGGCCCATGAATTTCACCAACTATTATCCTCATGGCCTGTACTCTTCTATGTCCAACAACTGAAACCGAGTCATAGCAGAAGCAAAAGGTTGCAGTCACCTTCTTCCTGTTGCCTACCCTTAGGATGAAACCAGTCAGGCTTACCAGGCACTAAGGGCTAGCAGAAAAAAAGACTAGGGGTGGCTGAAGATTGTCAGGATTCTGTCACAGATACATAGCACCAGTCTCCCATTCCTCCTACCCCTCCCATCCTGGCCTTCCCTAGGCAATGGGAAATTTTAAATATAATTGATCAGAAAACTCATTCAGTCATGTGCATATTCTAGGAATATCTAGTGTAGGTAAATTGTAACACATGTCTATGAGAAAGAAAAAATTTAATATTTATTTCACTTAAAAATATAGAGACAAGTAAGTTTAAATAATAGCCTTTGTTACTATAGTTACATCCAGTGAGGAACGAAGGGGGAAGAGCCCCTCATAACCAACAGATCTTGTGAAAACTCACTCACTGTCACGAGAACAGCATGGAGGAAACTGTTCCTATGATGCAATCACCCCCAACTGGGTTCCTCCTTGGACATGTGGGGATTATGGGGATTACAATTCGAGATGAGATTTGAGTGGGGACACAGAGCCAAACTGTATTATTCTATCCCCAGCCCCTCCCAAATGTCATGTCCTTTTCACATTTCACAACCAATCATGCCTTCCCAACAGTCCCCCAAAGTCTTCACTCATTTCAGCATTAACACAAAAGTCCAAGTCTCATTTGAGACAAGGCAAATCCTTTCTGCCTATGAACCTGTAAAATAAAAAACAAATTAGTTACTTCCAAGATACAGTGGGGGTACAAGCATTGAGTAAATGTTCCCATTCCAAATGGGAGAAATTGACCAAAACAAAGGGGCCACGGGCCCCATGCAAATCCGAAACCCGGTGGGGCAGTCATTAAATCTTAAAACTCCAAAATGATCTTCTTTGACTCCATGTCTTACATCTGGAGGATGCTGATGCAAGAAGTGGGCTCCCACAGCCTTGGGCGGCAGCTCCTGTGCAGGCTGACATTGAGTATCTGAGGCTTTTCCAGGTTCATGGTGCAAGCTTTTGGTGGATCTACCATCCTGGGGGCTGGAGAACAGCGGCCCTCTTCTGATAGCTAGTTCTATAGACCCTTCAGATTGGGGGATAGGATCTATAGTCTTAGTTTAATTTTGGACACGCTTGTTTCCTAAAAGTATACTATAAAGTCTGATTATAAAATATTCTGTTAGTATTTGTCTGGGTTACAGTGTTCATATGTGTGATCTTCAGAGTCTTAAATGCTATTATTCAGTCATTGTCACATAAATTGACTCAAAAGTTCATCTTACAGTGAAAGAAACATGAAGGATTGATTTTAATCCAACTATCCAAATAGACTTCCTATCAATGGAACTCAGACAGTAGTGCACATCTGGATTTCACAAAATAATGTTCTATGGTCCGAATTTAATAGCCCTTGGCCAAAAGAAAGGACTAAGAAAGTACAACCTAGCTCAGAGTGAAAAAGTGTTACAGAAATCTGTCCAGCCATTCATTAGACTGGAATAATACACAGATAAAGTCAGCTGCACAGTTCAGTATCAGGGGATGGTTAGGCCTTAGTGTGGCACACTTAGCAAGACTGTGCAAAGATCTTTGAGACCTATGGTGGACTACCTCACCTGTAAACCAGTGGAAAGATTTGTACAGAATTCACTTTTACTTCCAAAAATATTAGCCCATTATTTCTAATGATTTTTGAAGAAGATAGAATTGAGCCAAAAAGGAAGGAAACTTCAAATTCTAAGATAAAAGTAAAGCTTAGAGAGAAAACAATGCTCCTGAAGAAAATATGGATTATAATTTTAGTTTTACTTTGATATTTATGAAACATGCCAAAATTACTTCCTCTGGATGTTATCAAAAGGCATAAATAAAATGTGAAAACATTTAGGTCTGCATTAAAAAAAAAAATAAGAGGAAAGTGATTAGAGCCCTCCAAACCAGAGATAATAGGCTAAAATTTGAAAGAAAATATAAAATCAGTATATTTTAGACAATTAGAAACCTAAAAGAAGAATTGAAATGCTAAGAAAAGAGCAAGACATTATGAAAAAAAGAAAAGACAGGCTGGGGAAAAATAACCATTGAAATGTAAAGATTAGAAAATTCGGAGTTGCTTCTGAAAAGCAATTTAGTGAATAAGTTAGAAAGCAGATTAGACAGCTAAAAAGAGAAGAAATAAACTCTACAATAGATTTAAGGAAATTTTTCAGAATGCTGTGACACAGAGTTACTCAAAGACTGAAAATATTAAACAAGTTAAAAAGACCTAGAAGATAACATGTGTAAGATTCACAGCAGTGTTTATAGAATGCTATCTTTGGCGTAAGAAAAAGGAAAATAATAATATGTATTCATATGTTATTATATTCCCATAACAAATTCAGAGGATACACAAGTAGTACATCTGTTTGAATGTGGTTGTGGTGAGGGAAATAGTAGATTTGGGCAAGGGTGGGAATGAGACTTGTATTACTGTATACATTTTATATTGGTTTAATTCACAAACCATGTCTGAGTCCTCTGAGAAGCAGAAGCCAACATGGGATTGGATATGCAAGGACTGATTGGAGAAATCCTCTGAGGGTAAAAGGGGAGGGAGGGATCCCCAGGAGGTGGGAAGAGCCTTCAGGCCACTCTGCAGGTCTGACACCAATGAAAGAAGCATTGGATAGGCAGAGTCTAAGACTGCAGCGAGATTCTAAGAAAGGTTCCGCCAGGTTGATGAGGCATCCTGAAGCCAAAGTAGCCTGTCAGAGGAGTCACATGTCTTATAGGAATGGGTCTACCTTATTATCCCTGCCATGCGGAATCACTGACTGAAAGCAGCCTGTGTGAAGTGTGGTCTCCATGCTAACGGGCGGTAGATTTGTAGTGCAGCAGCTGAGGCCATCTGTCAATTATGCTTCCTGTAGCAAGAGATCTGAGTGGCATATTTTCATAGCGGCCACACCATGGGACTACATTTTGTATTCAAAGAAGAGCAAAATAAAGACATTTTCAGACAAAGATTAAAGGAGCTTATCATTCACAGACTGTCACCCTGAGAACCTCTAAAGGATTCACTTTAGAAAGAACTGTTTTGAATCCTGAAGGATAGTGTAGGATGCAAGAAGCAATGGTGAGCAAATAAATTGGTAAACCTGTGGGAAAGAAGTTAGTAAATATGCAGATAAATCTAAATAGACATTGACTATTAAAAAAAAACTAAGAAAATGGAAAAAAGCAAGAAAAATGGCAATAATGATTAAATTGAGTATATTAATAACAAGATGGAATTAAAATATTAGCAATAACATGAAAAATTGGAAGGAGAAATTGGAGGTAGAGTATTTCAAAGTCCATGCCTTAGTCAGGGGGACAGTAAAGATATAGATTAACTTTATTTTTTGTTGTTGTTTTTTTTTTTTTTTGGAGTCAAGTTCTCACTGTGTCACCCAGGCTGGAATGTAGTGGCACTATCACGGCTCACTGCAGTCTCAGCCTCCTGGGCTCAAATGATCCTCCTGCCTCAGCCTTTCAAGTAGCTGGGACTACAGGCACACACCAGCACATGCCACTAATTTTTTTGTATTTTTTTGCAACGACGAGGGTCTCACTATGTTGCCCAGGCTGGTCTCTCAAATTCCGGGGCTCAAGCAATCCTCTGGCCCCGGCCTCCCAAAGTGCTGGGATTACAGATGTGAGCCACCGAGCCTGGCCAATATAGATTAATTTTAGATTTCAAACCAAGTATGCCAAATTTAAGAGAAACTACTACAAAAGTACAAATGGATTATATGACTTCCAAGCCAGAAGAGGACAAAGAAGGGAAAAAATGAAGCATGGTGAATCCATAGTTGACATAAAATGAGGAGGAAAAAATAAAGCAAAAGAATGGGAAATAGAAAGCATAAATTAAGAAAAAAATAAATACCAATATGTCAGTAATCACTATAACTATGGATTATTTTCTTTGCACTAGGGATATCCCCCTTGTAAAGAGACCAAATAAATTGCAGGTCAGTTCCTTTATTTCCTTCTTGCAAATATGTGTATGTGCATGCATGTGCATGTGTACACACATGTGTACATTTACACACATATTTGTTTCCACATCTGTCTCTCTCTCTCTCTCTCTCTCTCTCTCTCTATATATATATATATATATATGCCATGAGTTCATACTGATACCTCATATTTCAATCTAACACCACAGGTTCATTCTAGTTTTCCCCCTTTCCATATTTGTAACTTCCTTTTCTGACAGTGAACAATCTGGCTCAATATATTTATTTGCTCAATCCTAGAATACATAGAAAGTCATTTCAGAATAGATAATCTATACCATTGTGAAAAACTGGCCTTCTGGGTTTGGAGGACAGTGGCAATACTGCCTCATTCTGAATCTCCCTACTCACCCCTCTCTCCACAAATAAAACTCATAAAATAAAGCAACATATGACTGATATAGTTTGGCTGTGTCCACACCCAAATCTCATCTTGAATTGTAGCTCCCACAATTCCCATGTGTTGTGGGAGGGACCTGGTGGGAGGTAATTGAATCATGGGGGTGGGTCTTTCTTGTGCTGTTCTCATGATAGTGAATAAATCTCACGAGATCTGATGGTTTTATAAGGTGGAGTTTCCCTGCACAAGTTCTCTCTCATCTGCTGCCATGTAAGATGTGCCTTTCACCTTCCACCATGATTGTGAGGCCTCCCCAGCCACGTGGAACTGTTGAGTCCATTAAACCTCTTTTTCTTTATAAATTACCAAGTCTCAGGTATGTCTTTATCAGCATCATGAAAATGGTCTAATACAGTGACTTATGCCTTCATCAGTATTTTTTAAAAGAGAATATTCTGATGTTCAAATTACTTGTAAGTAAAGAAATAAACCAAATTCTAATAGAGCTCCTGCCATCTGTCTTCTGCTGCAAGCCTGTGGGTGCAGAGTGCAGAGGAGAAGAGGCATAAAGAAATGCCATGAAAAAATATAGCGGGGCATAGAGGACTTGGATAAGGCACAGACAAAATAACCCTTAGAAAGAGAAAGCCAGATAAGATAAATGCCAAAATATATAATATATAGATCAGGATATGGTAAGTTTATGGTAGTTTGTTATGCAACAATAGAAAACGAATATGGATTTTAGTACCTGAAAGTGTGATGCTGCTATAAGAAATATTTAAAAATGTGAAAGTGTCTTTGGAACCAAGTTTGAAGAGGATTTTGTGGAGCATGACAACAGCCTAAGTTTCCTTGAACAGAATGTTAGTAGAAATATGGACTGTGGGAAGGCTGCTGGTGAGGCCTCAGAAGGAAGTGAGGCTCATGTTATTAGAATCTGGAGGAAGTGAGATCCTTGTTATATATTGGCAGCAAGCTTAGCAAAACTGAAACTTGTGTCCTGTAGTTATTTGGAAGGTAGAATTTGAAAGCAATTAACTCGCATATTTAGCTGAAAAGATTTCCAAGTAAAGTGGGTTATTGTTTTTGCTAGTTTTTTTTTTGTTTTGTTTTGTTTTGTTTTATTTTAGAGACAGGGTCTCCCCTGTTGCCCAGGAAGGAGTGCAGTGGTACAATTATGGCTCACTGCAGCCTCAAACTCCTGGGCTAAAATGATCCTCCTGCCTCAGCCTCTCAAGTAACCGGGACTACAGGCATGTGCCACAACACCTGGCTAATTTATTTTTATTTTTATAGAGATGGGGTCTCGCTGGACTGGTCAAGTAAAGTGTTAAAGGTGCCATCTAGTTTCTTCTTGCTGATTTTAGTAAAACCCAAGAAGAGAGAGACAAACTGAGGAAAGGACTGGTAAACACAAAGGAATTGGGTAATTCTCAGCATATCAAGATTGACGAAGACACTAAAATTAAGAGACAAAAGGTTAGAGTATTTGATCACAAGAGGTTTATGCTGTGCCTCACAGATCTCATTCAAATCAGTGGCTTCTAAGAAGCTTAAGGGTGTCCCTGAGCCATCTCAGCAGCAGCCAAAGCTGGAGAAGGAATGATCTCTACCAGATTTGTGGACATGGCTTCTGTTCAATGTAGTGAATTCCCATGACATCCACTCAAAGCAGACAAGGTTCTTGAGAAATTTATATCAGCAGAAATACTGCCAGCTTGGACTGAAAGTGACAGAGTTTGAAGTGAAAGGAAGCTGTCAAACTCCCAGAATTCCTCTGGCAGAAAGGAGGTTGACAAAACTACTCAGCTGTAAACACATTCTACCTTTCATGAAAAAAGGATGGCTCAGAGAGAGGAACTGAAAGCCCAGGGGGCACAGGCGAGAGCCAGAGGGCAGAACTGAAAGGCACGTGGGAATATTTCCAAGTCTTGAAACCCAAGGGAGTTTCCCAGCTTTTAAAACTGCTTTGGACTGGCGATCTTTTTTACCTTCCATTTTTCTCCCTTTTGAACTGGAATATGTCTGTAACTCTTATCTTATGCCTGTTCCATCATCATGTGTTGGCGATAGAAAACTTGTTTCTACAGTTTCATAGGTCCACAGATGGAGAGAAATTGTGCCAGGTGTCTCACCCACACCTAATCTAAGTGATTTGATGATGAGATGTTGGATTTTTGAATTGATGAGATTTAGATGAGAGTTTGAACTTTGAGTTTAAGCTGTAATGGGATTGACACCCTTGGGAAATTTAGGAGAAGGTGAATGTATTTTGCATTTAGGAGACACATGAATCATGAATCATTGGGGGCCAGAGGGCAGACTGTGGTAAACAGAATTGTTCTTTTTTATTTTTTTATTTTTCTTTTGAGACAGGGTCTTGCTGGGTCACCTAGACTGGAGTGCAGTGGTGTGATCATAGCTCACTGCAACCTCGAACTCCTGGGTTCAAGTGATCCTCCCTCCTCAGCCTTCTGAGTAGTTGGGACTGCAGGCATGCATCAATACACCTGGCTAATTTTTTTTTAAAAAATGGTAGAAACAAGGGTCTCCCTATGTTGACCAGGCTAGTCTCGAACTCCTGGCCTCAAGTGATCCTCTTGCTTCAACTTCTCGTAGTATTGGGATTACAGGCATGAGCCGCCTTGCCTGACCTTGATGTTTGATACATGTTTACATTGTGGAAAGATTAAATCAAGCAAATTAACAAATTCACCACTTCAAATACTTAAACATCTCCCCTTTCCATGTCTACCCCTCTACTCCTCTGGGAATTGCCATTGTACTCTCTACTTGTATGAATTTGACTTTTTAAAATTTCACATGTAAGTGAGATGGTATGATATTTGTCTTTCTGTGCCTGGCTTATTTCACTTAACATAATGTCCTCCATGTTCATCCATGTTGTCACATGTGACAGAATTTTATTCTTTTTAAAGGCTGCATAGTATTCCATTGTGTATATAGACCACATTTTAAAAAATCCATTCATCCATTGATGGACACTTACCTTGCTTTCAAATCTTACCCTCTGTGAATAATGCTGCAATGAACATGGGAGTACAGATATCACTTTGACATATTGATTTTAATTCCTTTGGATTCCTTTTAATTCCAGTAGTGGGATTGCTGGATCATATGGTAGTTCTATTTATTGTGGGGCTTTTTGAGGAAATTCATAATATTTTTCATAATTGCTATATTAATTTATATTTCCACCAACAGTGTACAAGCATTCCCTTTTCTCTACACTCTTGTTAACACTTGTTATCTTTTGGTTTTCTGATAGTAATTCTATTATCACCTATTCTATTCTATTATAGATTTCATTATATTCTATCATATCACCTCACATTTGGGTGTAACATGATATTTCCATTGTGCTTTTAATTAACATTTCCCTGAGGATTAGGGATGGTAAGTATTTTTCATATATCTGTTGAACATTTGTATATCTATTTTTGAGAAATGTCAAGTCATTGGTCCGTTTTTTAACTAGGTTTTTTTTTTTTCTCTTGCTATTGAGTTGTTTGAGTTCATTATTTTGGATATTAGTTTCTTGTCAGATGTATGGTTTGCAAATATTTTCTCCCAATCCTTGAGTTGTCTCTTCATTCTATTAATGGTTTCCTTTGCTGTGCAGAAGCTTTTTAATTTGATGCAATCCCATTTGTTTATTTTTGCTTTTGTTGCCTTTGCTTTTGGGGCTATTGTGGAGCATTTCCCCCATGTTGTGGAGCATTTTCCCCCATGTTTTCTTCCAGTAGTTTTACAGTTTCAAGCTTTATGTTTAAGTCTTTAATCCATTTTGAGTTGATTTTTGTACATGGTATAAGAGTCCCAAGTTCATTTTGCATGTGGATGTCCAGTTTTCCCAGCACCCTTTATTGAAGAGATTGTCCTTTCTCATTGTGTGTTCTTGGCACCTCTGTCAAAAATCAATTGATTGTAAGTGCTTGGGGTTATTTTTGGGCTCTATTCTGTTCTGTTGGTCAATGCATCTTTTTTAATGCCAGTACTATGCTGTTTTGATTACTACAGCTTTGTAATAGATTTTGAAGCCAGGTAGTATGATGTCTTCAGCTTTTGTTTCTGAGCTTTGGGCTCCAGTTTTTTTGCTCAAGATTGCTTTGGCTATGCAGGGTCTTTTGTGGTTCCATACAAATTTTAGGATTTTTTCTAGTTCTGTGAAAAATGACATTGGAATTTTGATAGAGATTTCATTGAACCTGTAGATTGCTTTGGGAAGTATGGAACTGTTTTAACAATATTAATTCTTCCAATACATGAACATGGGATACTTTTTCATTTATTTGTATCTTTTCTATTTCTTTCATCAATGTTTTATAGTCTTTAGTGCACAGACCTTTCACCTCCTTGGTTAAATTTATTCCTAAATATTCAATTTTTTGATGCTATTGTGGATAGGACTGTTTTCTTAATTTCTTTTTCATATAGTTCACGTTTAGTGTTAGGAAAGGCTACTGATTTTTGCATGTTGATTTTGTATACTGCAACTTTACTGAATTCATTTATTAGTTCTAACAGTTTTGGCAAGAGTTTTTTGGGTTTTCTATATGTAAGATTATGTTGTCTGCAAACAGGGGCAATTTAACTTCTTCCTTTCCAATTTGGCTGTATTTATTTCTTTCTCTTGCCTCATCGCTCAAGCTAGGATTTCAAGTACTATATTGAATAGAAGTGGTGAGAGTGGACATCCTTGTCTTGTTCCTGATCTTAGAGGAAAAACTTTCAACTTTTCACTGTTGAGTATGTTAGTTGTGGGCTTTTCATATATAGCCTTTATTGTGTTTAGGTATGTTCCTTCTATGCCTAATTTGTTGAGAGTTTTTATCATGAAAGGATGTTGAGTTTTCTCAAATGTTTTTTCTTTCTGCATCTATTGAGATGATTGTATAGTTTTTGTCCTTCATTCTGTTATGGTTTATCACATTCATTGATTTGCAAATGTTGAACCATCCTTGAATCCCAGGGATAAATCTCATTTGATCACGGTGAATTATCCTTTTAATATGCTGTTGAATTTGGTTTGCTAGTATTTTGTTCAGGATTTTTGCGTCTATGTTTATCAGGGATATTGGCCTGGAATTTTCTTTTTTGGTGGTGCTATTGCCTGGCTTTGGCATCAGGGTAATGCTGGCCTCATAGAATCAGTTTAGAAGTATTTCCTCTTCTTCATTTTTTTGGGAAAAAGTGTGAGGAGGATTTGTATTAGTTATTTAAATATTTGGTAGAATTCCACTGTAAGGCCATCTGGTCCTGGGCTTTTCTTTGATGGGAGATGTCTTATTATTGAGTCAATCTCATTGCTCATTATTGGTTTGTTCATATTTTCTGTTTCTTCTTGATTCAGTCTTGTTAGGTTTTATGTTTCTAGGAATTTATCCATTTCTTCTAGGTTAACCAAATTTTTGGCATATAATTGCCCACAGCAGTCTCTTATGGTCGTTTGTATTTCTGTGACATCAGTAGTATCTCCTCTCTTATTTCTGATTGTCTTTATTTGAGTCTTCTTTCTTTTTTGCTTAGTTGTTCTGGCTAAAGGTTTGTCAATTTTGTTTACATTTTCAAAGAACCAACTTTTAGTTTTGTTGATGTTTTCTATCATCTTTTTAGCCCCTATTTCATGTATTTCTGCTCTGATCTTTATTCTTTCTTTCCTTCTACTGATTTTGGGCTTAGTTTGTTCTTCTTTTTCTAGTTCCTTGAGGCATAAGGTTAGGCTGTTTATTTGAGATTTCTTTTTTAATTTTTTTTTTTTGATGTAGGCATTTGTTGTTATAACTTCCTTTGGTGATGTATGTGTAGGCTTGCATTTGAAGGAACAAACCCCTCTTTCAGTCTTTACAGATAAATTTTGGCAAGTTAAAGTGTTCTCCTGTTAGGTATTGTATTAGTCCATTCTCACATTGCTATAAAGAAATATCTGAGACTGGGTAATTTATAAAGAAAAGAGGTGTAGTTGGCCCACAGTTCTGCAGGCTGTATAGGAAGCATAGTGGCTTCTGCTTCTGGGGAGGCCTCAGGAAGCTTCCAATCATGGCAGAAGGCAAAGGGGTTATGAGGTGTCTCACATGGTGGGAGCAAGGAGCAATAGAGAGAGGGGGGAGGTGCTGTACATTTTCAACAACCAGATCTCAGGAGAACTCTACCATGACCATGAGGACGGTACAAAGGGGGATATGCTAAACCATTCATGAGAAATCCACACGTAATACAACCACCTCCCACCAGGCCCCACCTCCAACACTGGGGATTACAATTTGACATGAGATTTGGTGGGGGTACAAATCCAAACCATATCAGGTATCTGGATTGATGAGATTGCCTCCAGGATCCCAGTTGAGTAGGGTTGAATCTAGATCATGTTGCCGGTGCCGGGTCTGCAGTGGAGACCAAAGTTAGTGAGCATGGGTCCTATATGGTCCGCTAGTGGACTGGAGTATTTCCAGGATCTTGGTCTGTGGGGCTGGTGCTAGGATGAGGATCCACTTCAGGATTCACAGATGGCAGGCCCATTAACAGGTGTACTGATGGGTATAGCTTCCTCCATGATTCTGAGAGAGTTGCTGCTGGATCACTGGATGAGCCCCTAGGCTGGCCATATTGCTCTGGTCCATGGCTGAGAGGGGCTAGAACAGAGACACAGGATTGTTTCAGGGTCCGCAGCTGAGACTGAGATCTTCAGTCCTGTCTCCAGGGTCGGGGTGGGTGTGTCTCCCGGTGGGCTTCTGAGTGAGCAGGCCTGCTATCAGGCTGCAATTGAGTAGGGTTGGAGTCTATTTATAGGGCTGTTTCAAGATCCATAATGAGACCGAGGTCAAGGAGTCAGCCTTCAGGGACACTGCCAGACATGCCTCCCTCCAGGACCAAGATCCAGGGACTCAGAAAGGCATGTCTCCTGGCGGGATCCCAGCTGGGCAGAACTGCTCTCAGACCACAGCTGGGAGGGGCTGAAACTGAGCTTCAGTGCTATTTCAGAAACTGCTGTGTGACTGATATTGGCAAGCCCAACCTCGGTGGCACCATCAGGCAAGACTCCCAACAGTTCCCTATGTGAGAAGGATTGCTCCAGGACTGCAACTGAGAGGGGCTGGAACTGAGATTCAGGGCTCCTTTAAGAACCACTAGGAGACAGAGGTTGGCAAGTCTGTCCCAGTGCATCTCCCAGTAGTTTCCTGCATAGGGGGAATAGCTCTGGACTGAAGCTGAGACAGAGTCTCTTCAGGGTCTGCTATGGAATGTAGGCTGGCAAGCCTGTCCTGAAGACAGGCATGTCTCACAGCAGTTCTCTGTGCTTTTGGGTTTGTTCCCAGACTGGGCTGGAGTCAAGCTTCCGGGCCCCTTCAGGATCTGCTGTAGGAAGGAAGCTGGCAAGCCTGTCACAGTGGCTCAGACAGACTAGTCTCCCAGCAGTTCTCTGCGTGGGTGGGAATACTCCTGGGCTGTGGCAGAGAGGAGCTGGAACTGAGACAGGGCCCCTTCAGGATCTACTGTGGGATGGAGGCCAGCAAGCCTGTCCCAGTGGCACATATGGGCAAATTTCCCTCTGGGTCCTTGTGCAAGTAGTACTAATCTGGGACCATTATTGAGAGGGTCTGGGGCCAAGTTACAGGATAGCTTTTGGGTTTACTACCTAGACCAGTGTTGGCAGGCCTGTCTGTTGAGGCACTAGTGTGCCTGATTCCTCCTGGACCCTTGGCAAATGGTTTTGATAGCAGGCTCAAGGCCAAATGGGGTCGTAGCCAAACCCTTAGAAGAACAGGGCTATTTCCAGGTATGAAGCCAGGATAGCAGTCAGCTGGTCTGCCACCTAGGTGTGGGTCTGCACTCTCAAAATGACCCTCCTAGGTCTTGGGCTCCACTGGGTTTCACAACTTCCTATCTGTATCCCAAGGATCCCACAAAGACACTTTTGTCTGTGGATGGGTGCAGAATTCTTGTTGTGGGGGGATATGAGTGAGGGAACCTCCTATTCTGCCATGTTGTTCTCTCCTGTTTCCTGTTACAAGTTTTTTAGCTTAACCTTTTATATTTAGGTCTCTGTTCCATTTTGAGTCAATTTTTGAGTATGGTGTGCATGTAGATATCCAATTTTCTCAGCACTATTCGTTGAAAAGACTATCTGTCCTTTCCCCATTGAAATGCCTTGCACTTTTGTCAAAAGTAAATTGACCATTAATGTAAAGGTTTAGTTCTAGATTCTCAATTCTGTACCTTTGGTCTGTATGTCTGTCTTTATGCCAGCACCACACTGTATTGATAACTGAGCTTTGTAATAAGTTTTGAAATTGAGAGGTAAAAGTCCTCCAACTTTGTTCTTCATTTTCAAAATTGTTTTGGATATACTGGATCTATTTCATTTAATTTCAGGATCAGTATGAAGTCAGAAACTGTGAAGGGTCTGAGATTTTACCCTACTTGCAAATTAGTTTGCGACAGTTTCACGTATATATGCTGACAGAAGATATCAGACCCCTATGTCAAGGACAGATGGTTTATAAGTCATGGCAAAAGCAGCATCCAGAGTACCATCTCACTAGTGCCTCCTTCCCCATGCCCCAGTTCTCCACAGGGCAACACAAATGAGAGCCAGATGTTTACCTGTGTAAGCAATGGGTTTCATCACAGGAGAAAACCCCCCAAATTAGGAGGCTCTGAAGTTTATACAAGGTTTGCTGGCACATCTGCCCATCCTCCCCTTTAGGAAGGGAGAGATAATGACTTCATCTTTTCTCTTGAATGTAAACAGATCTTCACTGGAAAGGGGAGTGGAAGGCCTCTAGGTTTATTATCTTGAAATGTAAGCAAATGTCTACTGGGGAGACACAGCTCGAAATCTCTAGCTTCCAAGGCCTTTGCCATTCAAACAAGCTCTTTGTTCAGAAGATCTGGACTGTGTGGAGCTGTGAAATATTCATGGAGAATTGTCTCCCAGCAATCAATTTGTCAATTTTCTAAAAAAAAAAAAAAAAAAAAAAAAAAAACTGTTGGAATTTTGATAGAGATTGTGTTAATCTACAAATCAATTTTGAGAGAATTGCCATATTACTGAGTTTTCCATGATCATGGGATGGATGTCTCTCCATATATTTAGGTCTTCTTTAATTTCCCTCATCAGTATTTTTAAATTTTCACTGTACATGTCTTACACTTATTTTGTTAAAATTATTCTTAAGTGTTTTATTCTTTTTAATACAATCATAAATGGAGTTATTTTTTAATTTCACTTTTGGAATTTTCATTGCTCGTACATAGTAATACAATTGATTTTTGTATACTGACTTAGTATCCCATCACTTTGGTGAACTTATTTGTTCTAATAGTTGTGTGTGTGTGTGTGTGTGTGTGTGTGTATAAATTCCTTAGGATTTTCTACATGATGATCATGTCATTAGCAAATAAAGACAGTTTTACCTTTTTACAACCTAGATGCTTTTTAATTTTTTTTTACTTTATTGCACTAGAACCTCCAGTACAATGTTGAATAGAAGTGGCAAGAGTGGGTAGTCTTGCCTTCTTCCTAGTCTTGGAGGCAAACATGCAGTCTTTTATGATTAGGTATGACGTGAGACAGAATTAGGTGAAATCCAGGGGGCTCTGGAGGATCCAGGAATCACATTGGAAGCAGATAGGGCAGAAACAGTTGGAAGGGGTTGGGAATCAGGTGTGGCTATGGAGTAAGCTATTTAAGTCTGGATTCAATCTCTACTAGTTCTTATCATTGGATCTGAACACAGGAGCACATCTGCATTAGAAGATGTCAGACTCAGAGGATCTTCCCAAAGGCAAGCACCAGGTGCATTCACACAGGAAATGAACCATGTTCACTGAGAAACTACTGGAAGATTTGAACAGCTTTTTCTTTTTTTTTTTTTTTTTTTTTAATTTTATTTATTATTATTATACTTTAAGTTGTAGGGTACATGTGCATAACGTGCAGGTTTGTTACATATGTATACTTGTGCCATGTTGCTGTGCTGCACCCATCAACTCATCATTTACATCAGGTATAACTCCCAATGCAATCCCTCCCCCCTCCCCCCTCCCCATGATAGGCCCCGGTGTGTGATGTTCCCCTTCCTGAGTCCGAGTGATCTCATTTGAACAGCTTTTTCAATGAGAACCTATACCCAAACCCCAGCCTTCAGTGGGCTTCGAAAATCGAAATACATCCAACAGTACTGGAGGTCTGGTTCGAGAACCACAGAGCAAAACTTAAGAAAGCAAAATGCGAGCATGTTCAGCAAAAACAAGAAACTCAACAACCATCAATACCAGAGGGCGAAGTCAAGACCAGTGCTGGCCTGAGAAATACAGACACGCTACTCAGATTCCCCAATGCTGTTCATCCTATCGGCCTGGTGTATATGAATCTTCGGGCACCTTCATTCCTACTCATTCTGTACCCCAACCTTAAGGTCCCTACAAATGACTTCCCTGGCCAAAAAAATTGTCCATTTTGGCTGCTGCCAAAATCCTAACATATACTGCCTCTAGCCCATTTGGGAATCCCAAGTTTGTTCTCCACACTTCAATTCTAGTTCTTCTTCCTGTTCATCTCTACAAAGTTGAGAGAGATGCTAAATACAAAAAATTACATATTGTAAAAACAAAACACTGGTGGTTTTTGTGGATACTCTTCATCAGGTTGAAGGTTGAAGAAGTTCCCTTCTATTCTAAGTTTGTTGAGAATTTGTATTATGAATTTGTATTTTTCTGTGTCCATTGAAATGATCACATGGTTTTTGCCCTTCATTCTATTATGTTCATTTCCACGTGAATTTCATTTTCCTGAACTTTTACAAGGGAAATATAGATTTTATAACTTTATGACTAGAACTCTCCTGTTGTTTTTGTGAAGTGTCAAAAAATATGGTGGCTTGATTTCTGAGATCTCCAGACTCTGTTCCCCTCCCTACTTTTTCTGGCCCTGTTCTTTCTTTTGTCTGTATTGTCACTATCCTGTTCAATTTAGATTGATCAGCAAGTCTCCTCAGTGTGGATCTTTATCCTCAAAGGATGCTTTGGCTAGTTAGTTCTAAGAGCTCGTATGATCCAGACTATTTTAGATCTCTTATATCTTATTGCAGACCATTGTCATGGAGGTTTACCTCTACAGTTTTAGTTCCTGTTCTCACTTTGGCTCTCTAAACTTTCAGTTAGTGCCTTTTGGTTATTTTGTTGTTCCCAGGTCAGTGAGATGCCCTGTTGCTTCCCTAAGCATGTTTCTGTACAGATGCCAGTACTATAGGTATTGTAGCTAGCTATCACTGGTCTATCCCTACTTGCTCATATATATCTTTTTACTTTCCAAAACTTATTTTTTATTACTATACAAAATGTGCACTCTCCTCTCTTTTTGTGTCTCCCACCCCACCCCCCAGAGAACAGTACATGGTGTGCAGGGATGGCGTGACCAGGAGGCCTTTGTCCTGCGCCCTGCCCACAGATTGAGCTCTGCCCCAGGTCTTTTCAGGCATCTAGATACACCCATAGCCTGTCAGGCTGGGGCAAAGGGGTCCCAACTCACATGTACTCCTTGGCAGAGTTGGACTTAGAGTAAGAGTGAGGTACATGGTACCCAGTTTGGGTCTTATTCCCAGGACAAGAGCAAGAGAATAGTACACCTCCTAGGAGGGCCAGAGAAGACCCTGCCCAGTCAATAAAGATAGCAGGACCAAACTCATACCTAATATTCAAGGGGATGAAGGGGTTGTAAAAGTCCGTGACAATCTGATGGCCATACCAGAAGAAAGCTACCAAGTCAGCAAGACCTGCCATGATGAAAATGACGCCTCTAACCATGCCTATTGTATTAGTCTGTTTTCACACTGCTATAAAGATATATCCAAGACTGGGTAATTTATAAAGGAGAGAGGTTTAATTGACTCACAGTTTAGCATGACTGGGGAGGCCTCAGGAAACTTACAATCATGGCGGAAGGGCAAGCAAGGACCTTCTTCACATGGCGGCAGGAGAGAGAAAGCATGTGAGAGAGCAGGAAAAACTACCGTTTATAAAACCATCAGGGCTGGGCACAGTGGCTCACCCCTGTAATCCCAGTACTTTGGGAGGCTGAGGTGGGCAGATCACCTGAGTTCAGGAGTTTGAGACCAGCTTGGCCAACATGGTGAAACCCCGTGTCTACTAAAAATACAAAACTTAGCTGAGTGTGGTGGGGGATGCCTGTAATACCAACTACGTGGGAGGCAGAGGCAGGAGAATCACTTGAACCTGGGAGGCAGAGGTTGCAGTGAGCTGAGACTATGCCATTGCACTCCAGCCTGGGCAACAAGAGTGAAACTCCATTTCAAAAAACAAACAAACAAAAAACTGTCAGATCTCCTGAGAATTCACTCACTATCATGAGAACAGTATGGGGGAAACTGCCCCCATAATCCAGTCATTTCCCTCCCTTGACATGTGAGGATTACAGTTCAAGATGAGATTTGGGTGGGGACACAGAGCCAAGCCATATCAGCTATACAGGCCTTCTTCACTTTATCATTTCCCCCACAACACATGCACTTCATGCCCATCGTGGCCACACACATATGGTCAGGAAGCCCAGCACCAGGTATGCCACCATTAAGGGCTCGAAGGACCTGCATGGCTGCTGGCAGGGCGAGCACCAAGTCATACATTTCACAGCTCATCAAGCCCATGCTCTGCGTGATGTAGTCCATTCACGGTCCCTTGTGATGATGCTGTTGCCCACACATGAGCTCATCTGCCGCTGCAGGATGGTGGTGCAGGCCACAAGGCCTACCCAGCCCAGCAGAGTCATGGAAAAGTTCAGCAATTGCAGGCCCAAATTGGCCATTTCTACTCTCAGAAAAAATTGGGGGTGCTGGGCAGGCAACCCTACAGTAAAACAAGTAAGACTTTGGGGCATCCCCATGAAAGACATCTTGGGGTAGAGTTTTTAAGTCATCCAAAGAGACAAAGAAGTTTTTGGCCAGGTGACCGCAAATCTTGTCACCTGAAGTACACACAAATTGACCCCTCTGGTGGAGTGATAGTCTCACAGCAGAGGGAACAGGCCCATATTTTGTGTTTTGAGGAAAACAATTTATTGTCTAGCTTTGTTGTACAAATAACTCTTACTTTAAAAGAAAGCTAGCAGCTGGATAACTTGAACATGAAAATGGGAAACCAAAGAACGAAAGTGAGGTATGGCAACCCCTGGGACTATGACAGGTGTGTGTCGGGGGAGGGGGAATCATTTTTGTTAGATCACATCTTTGTACCAGGTGGCAGAAATAATTGGGAATGGAAAGGAGTAAACAAACAACAAAAACAACAACAACAAAGGTGACACTTCACCTCTATTACTTCAACTACTACTTTAACTTACTAATTTGTGTTTTTTAAATTTAATAAAAATTGAGTTACATTAGGGAAGCTGGAATCATATTGCATGCAGGTAGTTATGAGTGGGGAAGAAAGGAGACTAATGAGCTGATGCACTGGTGTTGCAACAGATGTAATTTGAGTCCTTCAAAAAAAATGCTTGACATTTTTATCATGGTGAGATAATGAGACCTGTTATTATAGCAGATTCTCTCTTCAAGGAGGGAGACCTTGAGAGTGGATTTTACTCACAACTGCCATCAGTAGACAAATAAAATAAGTGAATGTTCATGACCTAAGTACAAGTGTTACTCAACAAGATTAATGAAGTCTAACAAATTTGAAACCAGTAAAAGTCATCTAGAGGGTCTCGGTGGATACTTTTTATTTTATTTTATTTTGAGAGGGAGTCTTGCTCTGTCGCCCAGACTGGAGTGTAGTGGTGCGATCCTGGCTCACTGAAACCTCCGCCTCCCGGTTTCAAGCGATTCTCCTGTCTCAGCCTCTGGAGTAGCTGGGACTACAGGCATGTGCCACCATGCCTGGCTAAGTTTTGTGTTTTTAGTACAGACGGGTTTCACTATGTTGGCAAGGCTGGTCTCGAACTCCTGACCTCAAGTGAGTCACCTGCCTCGGCCTCCCAAAGTGCTGAGATTACAAGTGTGAGCCACGGCGCCCGGTCATTGATTTTAAAAATAAATATTTTAAAATCTGGCATGCCATGTGATTAGAATCCTCAGTCACTAAATCAGGAAATTTCCATTTTAAAAAGTAAAATGTTGGTCTTTTGGATATTTCAAGCCCTCCTCCACACACACTATTCTTATCCCAAGACTTTTATTTCAGCCATCATGTAACATCTTAAATTTCTCCACAAATAACTTTATACTTTTATCTTAAAATCCCCAAATGTTTAAAATCATGCATTTTAAACCTTTTAAAAGTCCTAGTACTCTTAGTAATTTAATGGTGTCCAAATGTGGAAGTGTAACTTCAATTCATTAGCTGAGAATAACTTTTTAAAAATTGCGGTAACTAAAACAATAAGGATTAACAGAAAGCATTTGTGTTGAATACTGAGCTTCCATGATAAAAAGTAGTAGATATACTTCTCAAGTCATTATATTTTATTAAGGACACATAGAAGCAAACTCACATACTTATCAAATATTTTAATGTAAATGCATTAGAAAGCAAATATTTACTTTTATTTATTTACATATCTATTTAGAGACAGGGTTGCACTATGTTGCCCAGGCCGGGGTGTAGTGGCACAACTACAGCTCACTGCAGCCTGGAACTCCTGGGCTCAATCAATCCTCCCACCCCAGCCTCCTGAGTAGGTGGGACTACAGGCACATGGCACCACACTTAGCTAATAAAAAAAGAGAAAAAATTAGAGATGGGGTATCACTATGTTGCCCAGGCTGGTCTTGAACTCCTGGCCTCAAGTGATCCTCCTGCCTCAGCCTCCTAAGTAGCAGGGAGGGATTACATGTATGAGCTAATGTTTCCAGCTAAATCTTCATTTTTGAATCAACTTAGTTTCAAATACCTTTCTGACTGTCTGTAATATTCCAATTAAATGGCATAATAGCTGGTTTTGCTTTAAAATTTTGGGAAAACTAATTAAAAGTTTTAATAAGGAAAATTAAAAATACATTGCAGAGCGATGATGTTGCCAAACAAATTGAAAATCAAACTTAAAATTAATAGGCAAGTGCCTCATTAACACCATCAAGCAATTCTAATATTTGAGGAACACAGATGCTAGTTCCAGAAGCCTCCCCTGCTTCTTTCTTTATCCTTCCAACTTAATTTGTACATGTTGTCAATAGAGATTTATAGTAAGCAGAGTTTGATGAATAAAATTGTATACTTACTAATATCTGTATCTAAGAAATACTTAACTTATTTTACTTAAATCTATTCAAAATTGAGATAACACTGAAAAGGAGATTACAGTGAAAGATTTGTTTTTCTGGATATCAGTCTGTCTCTCAAATTTCTAGGGTGGAGAACCGGGAAAGGAGATGAATGAAATAAGAAAAGAAACAGATCACAAAGGAATTACTGACGGGAGAAAGAATAATACATACCTAAGAACAAAACATACAAAACCCAACGTTATCAAATTCTGCAGTCTGAAGAAGGAGGAGCCCACATTCACAACTCCTATAAACACATTGAATGAGGATCTGACAATGTTGTATTTTATTGTTTAGAGTTATAGCTATTGATACTGTTCAAAGGTTGGGATTGAAGGATGTGGAAGAAATAACTTGTCAAAAATATTTGCTGGCCAGGCACAGTGGCTCATGCCTATAATACCAGCACTTTAGGAGGTTGAGGCAGGCGGATGACCTAAGGTCGGGAGTCGGAGACTAGTCTGGCCAACATGGTGAAACCCCGTCTCTACTAAAAATACAAAAATTAGCTGGGCGTGATGGCGGGCGCCTGTAGTCTCAGCTACTTGGGAGGCTGAGGCAGGAGAATCACTTGGACGTGGCAGGCAGAGTTTGCCGTGAGCTGAAATTGTGCCACTACATTCCAGCCTGGGCGACTATCTCAAAACAAAAACAAAAACAAAATACCACATGTTCTCACTTATAACTGGGAACTGAACAATGAGAACACATGGACACAGGGAGGGGAACAATACTTTGGGGGACTGTCAGGGTTGGGTTGGGGAGAGGGAGAGCATTAGAAAAAATAACTAATGCATGCTGGGCTTAATACCTACGTGATCGGTTGATAGGTGCAGCAAACCACCATGGCACACGTTTACCTATGTGACAAACCTGCACATCCTGCACATGTACCCCAGAACTTAAAAGATAAATAAATAAATAAATAAATCAAAACAAATTTGCCCAGTGACCATTATAGTCCTTAAAGCATAATATTGAGCCAACAGCTCCCTGTTCAAACACAATTAGAGTAGGCAACATGATTCATTTAAAATACTTACTTAGCACCTACTATATGCCAGGGATGATTCTAAATACTGAGACTAAATAAAATAGGTAAAAATTCCTACCTGCATAAGATTATATTCTGGTAGGAAAAGCCAATTGAAACAGGATAAATAAGTAAAGTTATGGAATACAGATATAGATATAAAAAGAGTTATGTCAATAATGTTAAGTACTAAAGAGAAAACAATAAAACCAGGAAGGGAAATAGGATGTTTGGGCAGGAGTGGCAGTGGTGGTGGTATGGATATTAATACATCATCTGACTTATGATTTTAAGAGGATCGCCCTGACTACTGTGATGAGAACAGAGTGAATCAAGAGAGGGCGTTTGTATAGTCTGTTCTCATGCTGCTAATAAAGACATACCCGAGACTGGGTAATTTATAAAGGAAAGAGATTTAATTGACTCACAGTTCAGCATGGCTGGGGAGGCCTCAGAAAACTCACAATCATGTCAGAAGGGAAAGCAAAAACATCCTTCTTCACATGGTGGCAGGAAAGAGAAGTGCCGAGCAAAAGGGAGAAAAACCCCTTATAAAACCATCAGAACTCGTGAGAACTCACTATCACAAGAACAGCATGCGGGTAACCACCCCCATGATTCCATTACCTCCCACTGGGTCCTTCCCAAGACATGTGGGGATTATGGAAACTACAATTGAAGATGAAATTTGGGTAGGGCACAGCCAAACCATATCAGCATCCTTTTAAGATTAGAGATATAATAGCTTCTTTGTGGGTACACTGATGGAATAGTCCAGTAGAGAGGGTAAAACTGATGATGCAAAAGAGAGAGGGGATACATAATAACTTATAACTTATCGGCAATTTAGCAAAGACAGCTAACCAGTACCTTAGGTGACATGGTTTGGATGTTTGTCCCCTCCAAATCTCATGTTGAAATGTAATTTCCAATGTTGGAGGTGGGGCCTGGTGGGAAATGATTGGATCATGGGAGTGGATCCCTTATTTACGGCTTAGCTCCATCCCCTTGGTGGTAAGTGAGTTCTCACTCAGTTCATGTGAGATCTGGTTGTCTAAAAGTGTGTAACACCTCCCCACCACCACTCCTGCTCTTGTCGTATGATGCTGGCTCCCCCTTCACCTTCGGCCATGATTGTAAGCTCCCTGGGGCCCTCACCCAGAGCAGATCTTGGCACCATGCTCCTTGAACAGCCTGCAGAACCATGAGCCAATTAAACCTCTTTTCTTTATAAATTATCCAGCCTCTGGTGTGTCTTTATAGTGACACAAAAACAGCCTAATACATTAGGCAATCCAAATGTATCTAACATACTATATAATTTACTTATTTATCATATTCATTGTTCATCGTCTATCTGCCCCCACTAGAATGCAAACTCTATGAAGGCAGGGACTTCTGTTTGTTTCATTTGCTTATCTGTCCCAAGCACAAGCTGTTACCCAGCACATAGCAGGTGCTCAATAAACGTTTGCTGCACGAGCATATTTTATGGGCATAAAGAGAAAAAACAGTCTGTCATATAAGTACAACCACTTAGTTTGGAGTGTGGGGCAGCACTTGGGGATGATGAAAAGAGATGGTGCCTAAAGAAATACAGAGAGAAATGCTAAGATAGTCATTGGCCACCCACCATTCCATGGGGACACAGGAAATACATTGTCTTTTTATCCTTCATGTTTTATGCTTATTTTTGAAATCCCTTTGTATCCAGAGTAAAATGTAGGGAAAGAGTGTCATCTGTCACGTGTTTACCTGAAGTATATGCTTGATAAATATAGTAGTTTGAAAGGCTGCCTAGATGGAGGGTTCTACACTGTTTTCCACAGGGCTCACCAGGTCAGTGATTCTGGGGTTAAGCCATGTAAATCTCCTAAAGCATCCCTATTCCTGAAATACACACACCCAGCACTGAGAATCACTACAAAAGATGAAATATTTTTAATTTGTTAAAGGATATTTTTAGGGAAGCATTACATATTCACTTGATCAGACAACAAAAGTCAGTTCTCTTGACATTCTTATACAATATGCTGACAGTTATACAATTCTCTCTGACAGTTACCAAGGCCTGAGGGAAAGTGAATCTGCTGTGACACAGTGACCCTCTTATCCAGAGCATAAAATAAATGTCAGATTCTCTCCTGTAGTTTGCAAAATGTAAGAAAGGGTATATTCTCTATAACATAAGCTATAATTTCTATGCTTAAAGGTAACTTATTTGAAAATAATTCAGATTGAATTGCTATTTCAAGGCTGAAACTCACATATTGCTTTGAGCTTAAATGATCGTTGCTCAGCAAATAAATGGGACATTATTGTAAGTGACAAATACATTTATCTCTTTTTATAGAGAATAACACTTGCTTTTCCTGTCCTTGAAGAAACGGTTGTCATCATCGTAACCTAATAAGTTACAACTGAGTTCATCATCTCATTCACACAAGCCTGCCATTTTAAACAAGGGAATTACTGCAGTAAACAACTTCATAAATAGAATGGATAGAAGCCATATCTTTCATTTATTTTACAAATTTATTTTTTTAGAGATGGGGTCTCACTATGTTGCTCAGGCTGGAATGCAGTGGGTATTCCCAGGTCTCATCATGCCCCACTGTAGCCTTAAAGTCCTGGCCTCAAGTGATCCTCCTACCTCAGCCTCCAGAGTAGCTGGGACTATAGGCACGTACCACCACACCTGGTTAGAAGCCATATCTTTTAAAAGATTTCTTGATCCTTGTATCTTAGGGAAAAGGCAATTTTGATATATCTTGTGACAGAGATGAACTGATCTGATAGGTTACTGGGTTTTTCTTTCTAATCAACATACAGTATTATTGACTTTTCTGTGTGCATATACTTCTGTGAATTTTAACACATTTATAGATTCCTGTAACCATGCCACAGTTGGATACAGAACAATTATATCTCTCATTCCCCACCCTGCCAACTCCCTTAAACTCTGTCATTGTCACAAGAGTTGGCAAACTACACCTGAGTCAAATCTGGTCCATGGCCTGTTTTCTCAGGGCCCAGAAGCTAAGAATCATTTTTACATTTTTGAAGTTTTGTAAAAAGAACAAAAACCAGAGACAAAAGTAAAGAATATGTGACACAAAGCCTGAACTATTTACTATCTGGCCCTCTACAGAAAAAGTTTGCTGTCTCCTGCTTTAGAATCACACCTTCCTCCAACTACTAATCCTTGGAAATCACTGATCTGTTTTTCTGTCACTGTAGTTTTGTCTTTTCAAACATAGCATATATATTCCATTTATAACTGGAATCATACAGTAGGTAGCCTTTTGAGTCGTTGTTGTTGTTGTTGTTGTTGTTTTTGACACGGAGTCTCACTCTGTCGCCCAGGCTGGAGTGCAGTGGAGAGATCTTGGCTCACTGCAACCTCTGCCTCCCGGATTCAAGTGATTCTCCTGCCTCAGCCTCCTGAGTAGCTAGGATTACACGCATGTGCCACCACGCCCAGCTAAAAAACAATTTTATTTTATTTTTTGTCGCCTAGGCTGCAGTGCGGTGGTATGATCTCGGCTCACTGCAACCTCAGCCTCCCAGATTGAAGCAGTTCTCCTGCCTCAGCCTACTGAGTAGCTGGGATTACAGGCACACACCACCGTACCTGGCTAATTTTTTTTTTTTTTTAGTAGAGACGGAGTTTCACCATATTGGTCAGGCTGGTCTCAAACTCCTGACCTCATGATCCGCCCGCCTCGGCCTCCCAAAGTCCTGGGATTACCAGCATGAGTCACTGCGCCCAGCAATTTTTTTTTATTTTTAAAAGAGACGGGGTTTCACCATGTTGGCCAGGCTGGTCACGAACTCCTGGCCTTAAGTGATCTGCCCACCTCGGCCTCCCAAAGTGCTGGGATTATAGGCGTGAGCCACCGCGCCTGGCCTCCATCTCTATTCTTTTGTCACTTTGAGAATATTATATAAACGGAATCATATAGTATGCGACATTTTGAAGTTGGCTTTTTTTGACTCAGTGTACAGCAGAATACCCTTGAGAACCATCCAAGTTGTTGCATATATTAATAGTTCATTGCTTTTTACTGCTGAGTAATCTGTGGTATGGATGTACCACAGTATGTTTAACTAGTCAACTATAGAGAAACATTTTGATTATTTCAAGGTTTTGAACATTGCAAATAATGTTGCTATGATCATCTGTGTACAGGTTTGTATGCACACAAATTGTTATTTCTCTGGGATATATACCCAGGAGTGTGATTGCTGGGTTGTATTTTTAGTTTTTGCCCCTTTTAAAAATTGGACTGTTTGTTTTCTAACTGTTTGGTTTTGAGGGTTCTTTGTATATCCTGGACTGGACATACAAGTTCTTTTTTTAAAATGGATCGTACTTTTGGTGTTGTGTCTAAGAAATCTTTGCCTAACCACTGATGATGATGATTTTCTCCTGTGCTTCTTTCTAAAAGGTTTATAGTTTTATGTTTTACATTTAGATATGGAATCAATTTCAAGTTAATTTTTGGAAAAGAGATGAGGTTTAGGCCCAAATTGACTTTTTTTGTTTAGGGATGTACAATTATTTTAATACCATTTGTTGAATAGTCTTCTTTCTCCATTGAATTGCCAAATGTGGTATTAATATTAATATACCATACAATGGAATGTTATTAGGAATTAAAAAAGGAATGAAGTACTCATACATGCTACAACATGGATGAACCTTGAAAAGATTATGCTAAGTGAAAGAAGCCAGATCACAAAAGATCACATACTGTATTGATTCCATTTATATAAAATGTCCTGAATAGGCAAATCTATAGAGACAGAAAGTAGATCAATGATCGCCTAGGGCTTGTGGTTTTGGAGGGTAAATGAGGAGTGACTGCTAATTAGTACAGTTTCTTTCTGCTGTGATAAAAATGTTCTAAAATTGTGGTGATGGTTGCAAAACTTTTAATATACTAAAAGCTAACAAATTGTACACTTTAAATGGGTGAAATTGTATGGCCTGTGAATTATATTTCAATAAAGCCATTATAAATGTTTGCGGGGGAGAAGAGAAGAGGAAAGTGTCTTGCTCTGCCACTGAGGCTGGAGTGCAGTGGCACAATCATGGCTCACTGCAGCCTTGACCTCCTGGGCTCAATCAATCAAAATTGTTTTAAAAAGAAGGAAAAATGTTTATGAATCAATCAATGACAGAGCATAGCAACAAGCAAAAATTAGGATAACTGAGCAAGAGGTAAATAGTTTTGGACAATTGTAGAGCAATAATATTAGTAAGAGGTGCTCAGAAAGCAATGTAGTAGGCCAAGCGCAGTGACTCACGTCTGTAATCCCAGTACTTTGGGAGCCTGAGGCGGGTAGATCACCTGAGGTCAGGAGTTCGAGACTAGCCTGGCTAACATGGTGAAATCCCGTCTCTACTAAAAATATATAAATTAGCCGGGCATGGTGGTGGGAGCATGTAATCCCAACTACTTGGGAGGCTGAGGTGGGAGAATCACTTGAACCTGGGAGGTGAAGGTTGCCGTGAGCCGAGATCGTGCCACTGCACTCCAGCCTGGGCGACAGAGTAAGATTCCATCTCAAAAAAAAAAAAAAAAAAAAAGCAATGTAGTGAGTTTATGAAGTGTTGAATGAGCTTTGAACATAAAGTTCTTTAAAATGACCCGAGCCTGTTACTCATAGAGTGCTGGTAGCAGTATACATTGACATAACATTTATGCAAAGCAATTTGTTAATGTATATCAATAATTTTTTTAAAAAAACAAACAAACCTAAGAATCTTTTCTACCATTGAGTGGGGGCGGCAGAAGTCTATGAGATTTTCTTCTCCTTGCTCTAGCATTAATTCACCCCTCTTATTCGATGTGTCTGCTGAACTATCCCTCTTCTTTGGTCAGAATTTTAACAATTATGCATTTTAAGTGTAAGATGATGATTGTTTTAGACAATTGGGTGATAAAAAAGAAACCAGCAAAGTTAACTTTAAAAGTACCAGGGACCAAATGAGAAGACAGGTAAGCCAATATAATAAGTACCTGAACTTGTACTTGCAAATGACTAAGTACTTGTGAGGTTCTTATTTTGTTGAGATCTTCTCTTACAGTTATGGATGGCCGTATGACTAAGTGCTACTTAATGGGATGTAAGCAGAAGTTTTGGGTGGAGGTTCTGGGAAAGCTCTTTTAAAACGAGGTTGACTCACCTGGCAAGCGTCCTTTTGCCTCTTCTCTCTTCAGTCTTCCTCTTTCCTTCAGCCTGGAATACAGACATGATGGCTGGAGTTGCAGTGGTCATCTGGCAACCAGGAGGCAAACTTTAGAGTGGAAAATGTGTGCTAAGAAGGACAAAGCAGAGAGATAGAAGGAGCAAGGGACTTGGATGACTTCATGGGCTTGGCATGCCACCACTGGATTGTCTACCTCTGCCTGCAAAAGATAGAAAATAACCTCCCAATTTATTTAAACCACTCTTTATTTAGTGTCGATTGCTAGCAGCTGAACACAATTCCTAAAGCATGCACTAACATCCATGTAGTGGCATCATCTTATCTTCAATACCCTTCTTCAGATGACGCTAGTGTAAACCTTACATGGAATATTTTGAACCACTGAGGTAGGGCATTGCGTCTCGGTCAATCTCTCCCTCCACTTCCAAACATAGTGCCTGATAAATAGTAGGTGCTCAGTTAAAATGGATTGACCAGTCATGAGCCTGGCTAAGTCTTGAGCCATACTAACTCTCGCACCCTAGTCTTCAATTTGGCCAGGCTAGCTAAATTGAAGACTATAGCCATTGTGGTTCCTTGAACACAGTAAACAAACTTTACTTCAGTTTGAAGGTAGTAGAGTCCAATACCATCACAAATGTATTTAATAAAGAGCCAATGAAAACATGAGAATAAGACAACTCCTAAAATGAAAAAAAAGGGCAGATGATGATAGAGAAGAAATTATTGCTGTTAAGTTAAGTTTAGCCTAAAGCTGCCTCCTGATATATTTTAAGTTCAGCCTAAAGGCATCTCCTCACAGAGTGACCTGTAACCCAACTGGATGTGTAAACAAACTATCACCTACTCTGGTGCCAACCACTGAGTTTTGGCTAATCACAGGCAGCCAACTGTTTAAACCGTGTGTGTAACCAATCTGGCTGTTTCTGTACCTCACTTTCTTTTTGCTGCCTGTAAATCTTCTTCCACACGTTCGCAGCATCGCGGACTCTCTGAACCTATGCTGGCTTCCTGAACTGTGAACAGTTCTTTGATCAATTAAACTCTGTTAAGCTTAATTTGTCTAAGGTTTTTCTTTTAACACCACACACCAAAAAGTAACTATGGAAGGTAATGGACATGTAAATTTGTTTGACTGTAGTCATCATTTCACTATATGTATATGTATATGTGTATCAAAACATGTTGTACATCTTAAATATATACAGTAAAAAATAAAAGATGAGATTCCAGACCTGCATTTCTTTTTCTTTCCTAATCCATCTCTCTGTGGTATATTTTGTGTCTCTTGTTCATCTCTCCTGTCCTTTAGACTATAAATGCTCATCTGCTTCAGCATTTGTAAAACTATCATTTTAAAATAAAGTGACCTACATAAATAAGTAATTACCAGGGATGAATAAATAATAAAGGAAGGATAAGGGAGTACACACACATGCTCATGAGTCACACACATAAAGAACCAGCAGTGGCATTCGGCTGGGTCACCAGGATAGAGGAAAATCACCAGGAAGGAGAGAGGAGTCACGCAGAATATGCCCGGGAAAAGGAAGGTTCACATAAATATTAGAGGAAGGAAGCATTACAAACCAGATTGGAAATTTTGTCTTCTGACTTTCAAAAATGCATTTTTAAATGCCTGGAGGGGCTGGCATCTAGCTCTCCTTTCAGACTGTGGAAACTGTGTTATCCCTATGACAAACCTACAGCCAAGGAAAATAAAATGTAGTCAGCCCTTCAGCAAGAAGTGTCTGGAGACCATGTCTGTAAGGAAGAAGACATGAAACAGTTTAAGCTATAGAGCGATGAATTTCTCATACATCTTTTCTTGTGACCTGAGATCAGGAGCTTCTGACCCTAACATTATGGAAGAGTGTTTAGCTCCTGATTTGAAAAATATATGGCATATGATAGAATGTTCAGCGACAGACAACAGGGTGGACTTGCAGGAATAAGGCCGTGAGAAGTCATAGACTTGGACTTCCTGTCCATATTCTACTTCTAACTTTGCCCATTTCAACTTTGCCTCCTACATTTTTGGCTCGGCATCTTTTAAGAAATTTTTTTTTTCGCATCATTTTCTTTATCCTACTTCTTTATACTGAAAATTTTTAATCCTATAGAAAAGTGTAAAACTAGTACAATAAACACCCACATACCCTTTACCTAGATTCGCCACGGCTAATTTTTGTATTTTTAGTAGAGACGGGATTTCACCATGTTGGCCAGGCTGGTCTTGAACTCTTGACCTCAGGTGATCTGCCCGCCTCGGCCTCCCAAAGTTCTGGGATTACAGGGTGAGCCACCATGCCTGGCCCTCTTTCCTTTCTTTTAAAGATTATCCTGAGCTTTTTTTTTTTTTTAACCTTTCATAGCATTGACATTTTGTAATAGTCCAGGTCAGCTGTTTTGCATAATGTTCCTGAATTTGGTTTGATTATTTCCTAATGATTAGAATCTTTTTTGGGAGGAGGGGGCAGGAATACTTAATGTGTGATCTGTGTCCTTAGTGCATCACATCAGAGGGCACGTGATGTCAATTTTTCCCATTATTGGTGACATTAAATTTGATCATTTGGTTTAAGTGGTGTCCACCAGACCTCTCCATTATAGAGGTACCTTTTCCCCTTTATAATTCATGATTACAACTAGTGGTACTTTGAGACTGTGAATATATTATTCTGTAACATTTTACTTAATGATTTTACATCTATTGATGATTCTTGCCTGAATCAATTATTACAATAGTGATTGCGCAATTTTGATTTTCTAATTCTAACAATCCTACATTAATTAGTTGGTCTTCTTCTGTAAACAACTTTCCCTTCTCCTCCTCCCTACCTCTTAATTTTTTTAAGAATAGGGTTAGTTTGAATTCTTTATTTAATGTGTTACGATCTGTTCCAGTCCTTATTTTAATACTCAAAACTGTCCCATATTTAGCAAGTGAGAGCCCTTTTAAGCTGGCTTCTGCCTTTTTTTGGCATGACTTTATCAGTTTTGTTTTTGTTCAGTAAGTCCTCACTTAAGGTCTTCAATAGATGCTTGGAAACTGTGACTTTAAGTGAAACAAAGTATTAAAAAGTATTTAAAAACCCAGATTCCTTCCTTATCAGTGTTATGATGAAACAATGTTATTCAAGGACCTGCTGTACACCATTTCGCTTGAAGTTGCAGTTTCCAAGAACATATCAATGAGATTAAGTGAGTACTTACTGCACTTCCATATTTCTGTCCCACAAGATATTCCAAGTTCCCTTTATACTTTCCCCACTCCAGCCACTCCAGCCTAGAATCATCTATTTCTCCAAGAAGCCCTGGTTCTTTATAGTGGGAAATAATCTCTACAGACTAAGATCTGGGCACTAGATATGCTCATTGTTATCAAGGTATTTTCCACAGATTTTTATTTTATTTTATTTTGAGACAGAGTTTCGCTCTTGTTGCCCAAGCTGGAGTGCCATGGCATGATCTCGGCTCACTGCAACCTCTGCCTCCCAGGTTCAAGCGATTCTCCTGCCTCAGCCTCCCGAGTAGCTGGGATTAAAGGCATTCGCCACCACGCCCGACTAATTTTGTATTTTCAGTAGAAATGGGGTTTCTCCATGTTGTTCAGGCTGGTCTCGAACTCCCGACCTCAGGTGATCCACCCGCCTCAGCCTCCCAAAGTGCTGGGATTACAGGAGTGAGCCACCACACCTGACCTATTCACAGATATTTTAAACAGAAAAGAAATATCGAGAACAGTCATTTCCGGTGGGCTGTGTAAGGCTGAATTAGACAAGAATGTAGAAAGTATAAGAAGAATTTTAGAAGGTAGGTAATATTTTTGATAATGGTTTTCATTTGTGTAAGATGAACTAAGTGCATGACACCTGGTAATGTCAAAATTGACTCTCATATTAAAAGCCATATTGAACATGCCATGCTCTCATCAGCATGGTAATATACATTTTCCATATATAATCTAGAATGTAATTTGCATCATTTAACATAATTTTTTTTTTTTTTGAGATGGAGTCTCGCTCTGTTGCCCAGGCTGGAGTGCAATGGCACAATCTCGACTCACTGCAACCTCCGCCTCCTGGGTTCAAGCAATTCTCCTGCCTCAGCCTCCCAAGTAGCTGGGATTACAGGCATGTGCCACCATGCCCAGCTAATTTTTGTATTTTTAGTATTGGGGTTTCACTGTGTTGGCCAGACTGGTCTTGAACTCCTGACCTCAGGTGATCCACCTGCCTTGGCCTCCCAAAGTGCTGGGATTACAGGCATGAGCCACCGCACCTGGCTCGATTTAACACAAATTTTTTTTTTTTTTTTTTTTTTTGAGACGGAGTCTCGCTCTGTCTCCCAGGCTGGAGTGCAGTGGCCGGATCTCAGCTCACTGCAAGCTCCGCCTTCCAGGTCCACGCCATTCTCCTGCCTCAGCCTCCCGAGTAGCTGGGACTACAGGCGCCCGCCACCTCACCCGGCTAGTTTTGTTTTGTTTTTTTTTTTTATTTTTAAGTAGAGACGGGGTTTCACCGTGTTAGCCAGGATGGTCTCGATCTCCTGACCTCATGATCCACCCGTCTCGGCCTCCCAAAGTGCTGGGATTACAGGCTTGAGCCACCGCGCCCAGCCGATTTAACACAAATTTTAACCCCACATTTATTTATAGTGAAATGTTCTTCCTAGGTTTGCAACCTTATTCACACTTACAACTATTTTGGGATTTTATTTGAGAAGAGGAGGAGAAAAGACAAATGAAGAAAGAGAAAGGAAACACAAGGTGCTTTAATTAGAAAAAACCACTAGTAGATTCACTGGTAGTTGAATCTATCATCTGAATGAGTATTGACATAAAGCATAGGTTTATAGGTTTATAAAGAGATTTCCTTAATTCTCAGGGAAGCTGTGTGGCACAGGCTATTAACTATCCAATACTGCCCACTCCTCTAGAACTGAGCAAAGTAGGAATCTTCATAAATTATTTTTTAAATGATTATTGTATATGTAACCCACATAGAGCTGAGCTGTACCATGGCCCAGTCATAACATAGTGCTGTTTTCGAAGAAAACAGTTCAACATTCAAGAAACAAATTCAAAAGTAATTTAAATTTTAATAAATCATCTTAATTTTCTTTTATTTTTGGTAAAACATTTTTTAAATTCCAAAGGGAGGTTCTATTTATATTACATGGGAAAACTTGTATAAATCTTTCCCCCACCATTTCTCCCTCTCTTCCCATCCCTAACTTCAACATCTTATGCACGTGGCAGAAATCCTCTATCCAAAACCCTCCATCCTGTCTCCAAAACTCATTTAGAGCTAGCTGTCTTCTTTTTCTGCCTCCTTTATTACCTTCCAGATCTTCTCATTTCTTTTCTTCTAGTATCCCCTGCCCTTTTTAAAACAGACTTTATTTTTTTAAAGCAGTTTTAGATTCAGAGCAAATGTAGGGGGAGGTACAAATATTTCCCATACTCCCTTTCCCCATACATGCATAGACTCCCACATTATCAACATCCCCCACCAGAGTGGTATATTTGCTACAATTGATGAACTTACACTTGACACATGATTATCATGCATAGATCATAGTTTACCTTAGAGCTGCCTCTAATGTATATTCTATGGATTTGGACAAATGTATAGTGACATATATTCACGTGGAAGTAACTGATTTGTTTTTTATTTTATAGGCTCATAGGCAGAAGGGATTTGCCTCTTCTCAAATGAGACTTCAGACTTGGACTTTTGAGTTAATGCTGAAATGAGTGAAGACTCTGGGGTACTGTTGGGGAGGCATGATTCGTTTTGAAATGTGAAAAGGACATGATATTTGGGAGGGGCCAGGGTGAAATGATATGGTTTGGTTTTGTCCCCACCCAAGTTTCATCGCGAATTTTAATCTGAATTGTAATCCCCATGTATTGAGGAAGGGACCTGGTGTGACATGATTGGATCACAGGGGCGGTTTTCCCCATGATGTTCTCATAATAGTGAGTGAGTTCGCAAGAGATCTGGTCTTTTGATAAATGTCTGGTGCTTCCCCCTTCACTTTCTCTCTCTCCTGCTGCCATATAAAATGTGCCTTGCTTCCCCTTTGCCTTTTGCCATGATTGTAATTTTCCTGAGACTTCCCCAGACACGCAGAACTGTGAGTCAATGAAACCTCCTTTTATTATAAATTACCCAGTCTCAGGTAATATCTTTATAGCAGTGTGAAAACGGACTAATACACCATGTATTTAAAGGACTTGAGTGTTATGATCTAAGTTTTTGGTCACTGCAGCCAGTATTATGGTAACCCAAGTCCAGTAACACTGTGGCTCTTATAGACTCATAGAGGTGTCACCTTGGTGTTCTTGGATAAGATGTGGAAGAATTCCCTGTATTACCAGGCGAAGATTCTTGTTCTCTTCCCTGATTTTTTCCCAAACAAATGGAGCCTCTCTCTCTCTGTGCTGAGCTGCCCGGAACTGGGAGAGGGGTGACACAAGCACCCCTGTGGCCACTACTACTGGGACTGTGCTGGGTCAGACCCAAAGCCAGAACAGCACTGGGTCTCACCCAAGGCCTGCTGTAACTACTGCCTATGTTTGTTCAAAGACCTAGGGTTCTACAATCAGCAGCTGGTGGAGCCAGTCAGGTTTCTGTCCTTCTCTTCAGAGTGGCATGTTCCCACCAGCCCTGGGCAGGTCCAGAGATGCTGTTTGGGAGCCAGGGCCTGGAGCCAGAAACCTTAGGAATCTACCTGGTGCTCTATTCTACTGCAGCTGAGGTGGCAGCTGAGTCACAAGACAAAGTCCTTCCCACTCTTCCCTCCACTTTCCACAAGCAGAGGAGTCTCTCCCTGTAGCCACCACCACCCCAGGACCATGGCAGGTACTACCTGGCTAAAGTCAATGTTCACTTAAGGGCCAAGATCTCTTCAGTCAGTTTGTGGTGAATGCTGCCAAGCCTGGGACCCTCCCTTTAGGTCAGTGGACTCCCCTCTGGCCCAAGGCAGGTCCAGAAATGCTGTCTAAGAGCCAAGGCCTAGAATCAGGGACCCCCAGAGCCCATTTGGTGCTTTGGCCAAGCTGGTACCTCAGGTGCAAGACAAAGTCCTCTTTACTCTTTCCTCTCTTTTTCTCAAGCAGAAGAAGGCTCTCCCTGTAGCCACCACAGCTGGGAATGTGCTGGGCCATATCTGAAGCCAGCATGTCTCTGAGTCTCACCCAAGGCCCACGGCAAGTACTGCCACTGCTGATTATTTAGGGCCCAAGGGTTCTTTAGTCAGCAAGTGATTCATCCTGCCAGGACTGGGTTCTTCCCTGCAAGGCAGCAGGTTCCCTTCTGGCTCAGGGTGTGTCTAGAAATGTCATCCAGGAGCCGGGGCCTTGAATGGGGGCCCCAGGACTCTGCCTCATGGCCTCTCCTACTGTGGTTGAACTGGTATCCAAGTGGCAATAAATATCCTCTTTACTCTTCCCTGTCCTTTCTTAAGCAAAAGGAAGGAGTCTCTCCCAGAGCTGCAAGCTGTGCAGCCTGGGGTTAGGGGAAGGGTGGCACAAGCATACCCTTGGCTGCTCCGGCTGGTGTCTCACTAGGTTGCATGCCTCCCAAGCCTACTGGCTCCAAGCCCAGCACAGCACCAACACTTGCCCAGGAATTGCAGTTCTTGTGGCCTAGACTGCCTTTCAAATTTATGTAGGACCACAGAGCACTTTAATGCATGGCGGCGAGGCTTGAAAGAACTCAGATTCTGACTGCTGAGATGGGTGATTCCCTTCCGGCTAGGGCTGATCTAAATGCTTCCGCCGTGGGCACCAGCTGAGTTCTGCCTGGTACTGCTTTCCCCTGTGACAGGGCAGCACTGAGTTCCAATGCAAAGTCCCACAATCACTGTGCTCTCCTTCTCCCAAGCCCACAGATTCTTTTTTCCATACCATGCCGCTGCTGCTGGGGGATGGAAAAGAAGTGATGTCAGCAATTCAAGACTGTCTTTCCTACCCTCTTCAGTGCCTCTTTCAGTGATAGGAAGTTAAAGCCAGGTACTGTGAGAACACAGTATTAGTCTGTATTAGTCTGTATGAGAACAGACTAATACAGACTAATACTAATACAGGTTCTTATGAAAGTGCTTTTGTGTGTGGATAGTTGTTCAATTTGGTGCTCCTACAGGGAAGATGATCAGTGGAGGCTTCTATTCAGTCATCTTGCTTCTCTGAAAAGCGTTTTGAAAATCTCCTATGGAAGTCTGACTTTCTGGTACTTTCCAAGGAATGGGTTTTCTTTCTTATGAAAAATAAAGATTTTATTATATTTGTGATCACTGCTTTTAAACAAGCTCTGTCAAATGTAACTGTATCTTTCTATGGAGATACCCACATGTTTGTAATCAGAGAGTATAAATAACAATTGCAAATCCCATCTTTATACTTCAGAATCTCCATGGCAACCCCACCTCGCCCCCTTGTAGATAGGCAGAGCCACGTGATTTGTTCTGGCCAATGTTCTGTGAAGGGAGGAGTCATTCCTGGACTGAGGTGGTGAAAAGTTCATGTGTGATTCTGTCACTTCCTCTGCTGGGGGACTAAAGAGGCTGCATGTTCCAGACAGTATAGTTACAAGGTGTTGAAGCCTCTGACAGTATAGGTACCTGGGTGACTGAAACAGACTTTCGTTGTACTGTATCAGGCCACTAAGATTCAGGGCTTGTTTGCTACCTCACTCGTTATAATCAGCCTCTCCTGGTTTTTCATATCTGTTCACTATAAGTAACATTTTAAGCTAAACTATTTAAGTAGATGTATATTAACTATATATACATGTATATACATCTACCAAAAATCAAGTATATATTATGTATATTGCTATGGTTTGGCTGTGTCTCTACCCAAATCTCATCTTGAATTGTAGCTCCCATAATTCCCACGTGTAATGGGAAGGACCCAGTGGGAGGTAATTGAATCATGGAAGGAGGATCTTTCCCATGTTGTTCTCGTGATAGCGATTAAGTCTCATGAGAGCACATGCTGTCCTTGCCTGCTGCCATGTAAGAGGTGCCTTTGCTACTCCTTTGCCTCTGCCATGATTGTGAGACCTCCCCGGCCATGTGAAACTGTGAGTCAATTAAACCTCTTTCCTTTACACATTACCCAGTCTTGGATATGTCTTTATTAGCAGTGTGAGAACAGACTAATACATTTATATAATATATAAATTATAAAAGTAATATATCAAGCATGTGTATGTTATATATATCTACTAAATATATTAAATATATGTAATATCTTCTCCATACCTCAGCCGTGACAGCTATTGTCAGTTTGATTCATATGCTTCCAGACTTTTCCTATATAAAGGTATGAAAGCATTCAACATCTAGGTTTCATACGGCAACTTTGTCACTAATGTCAAGCTTTACCTTTATTAACTAACTCCAAGTCCCCAAAGGAAAGTAAAAATTTGTTCTTTTAAATGTTGAAATATTGAAGTTTGTCTTCCACATTTTGCTCAGAGTGAAAACTCCCTTATCTCTCCTTCTTCTGCCTCAAATGGTTCTTTCTTCTTGGATGAGTAGTTCGAGTTGATCATTGAGAGGGCAAGAGAGCCCTCAATCTCCCTGGCTCTTGACAACTGCTTCCTTTTGCTGTAAAGGTTGAAGAAGGAAAAGAAAGAAAATTCCAAGACACAGTGTCCCAAGTATAGCTCAAGCAGGAAGAGGCGCTTTTCCAATGTACTCTTCTTAGTTTCCCCACCTCCCAGCATCTTGTTAACCTTTTCTTTTCTTTTTTCCTTTTTTTTTTTTCTTTCTTTCTTTTTTTTTTTTTTAGACAGAATCTGGCTCTGTCACCCAGGCTGGAGTGCAGTGGTACGATCTCCACTCACTGCAACCTCCATCTCCCGGGTTCAAAAGATTCTCCCACCTCAGCCTCCTGAGTAATCCCGAGCTGGGATTACAGGCATGCACCACCATGCCTGGCTAATTTTTCTATTTTTAGTAGAGGTGGGTTTTCACCATGTTGGCCAGGCTGGTCTCAAAGTCCTGACCTCAGGTGATCTGATCGCCTCAGCCTCCCAAAGTTCTGGAATTACAGGCATGAGCCACTGCACCCGGCCTCGTTAACCTCTTCAACTGGACTACTATAGCAGATAATATTGCAGTCTCACAATTAATCCCTTTTTCCAGCCCAGAAGTTACTGTGGACACTCCCCATGCACACTGGTGGCTTCCTGCATCTCTCTGTGCTTTCTGGATGACTAAGCATGCTGAAAATGTCTGGGAATTAACAACCTCGGGAAGAATACTCAGGACCTCCACTTATGAGGGATAAGAATAAATAAATACATAAATCCTCACTTAATGTCATCAACAGGTTCTTAGAAACTGCCACTGTAAGCAAGCAACATATAACAAAACTGATTTTCCCATAGGCTAATTGATATAAACAAGAGTTAAGTTCCTGTAGCATATTTCTGGTCTTCGAAACATGACCAAACTTCTAAATAAAGACCCAAAACACTTGTAATATTAAACATTGAAATAAATACGAACCATACATACATTTAACAAAGATTAACAAAAAACAGTAAGATAATTATTTACCCAATTTTTGGCGCATTAGCGAGCGATGACAGTTGTGGTGGTGGTGGGTTAAATCAAAGAATAAATGTTTGCAAAGCAAACATTGTAAGGAGCATCTCCTACCACCACGCAGTTCAAAACCACTCATAAATAGAGCAGGCTCACTGAGCGCTTTTGTACCACATCTTTTATTGATTGTTGTGGACTTTATGAATATTTATTTGACAATAATTTGTACTCACTCATTCATTTTCCAATCTGTTTATTCCAGTTCAGGGTCACGGGTGGCCAGCGCCTATCACAGCAACTCAGGGCGCCAGGTAGGAACCCATCCTGACCAGGAAGCCATCTCATCATGAGCGGCACTCACACACCCATACTCACTCAGACTGGGGCCATGTAGACAAGTCAGTTCACCTCATGTGCACAGCTTTGGGATGTGGGAGAACACTGGAGTACCTGGAAAAAACCCACACAGATTCCACACAGATCCTGGCCCCACCCAGGGATCGATTTTATTTTTTCTCATCAACCTTTTAACAAAACAGCGTTGAATGAAACAGTGTTATTGGAGAACCTACTGTACGCCAGCTTCTTTGACCCCCAGTGGCACAGTTCTGAGACATCTTGTACTCCCTGTCTCAGAGGACTCCTGCTGGAATTGAGCCTCAGTTGCCTAGAGTAATAACTTGCCCACTGACACACCCTTTACAAGCTTCCCTCCTTTCCTTGTCTCACTTCCTCACTCTGTCACTGTACTTCCTGGGATCACCTCCTAAATAAACTACTTGTTTCCAAAACTTTGTCTCAAGATCTGCTTTCAGGGGAGCCGAAATGAAGACAGCCATAAGGAAACTTGGCTGACTACAACACTACCTTGTCTCTCTAAAGGCCAGAACTCACAACTTCTCCCTAGGCCAAGGTTTCTACTTTACCCTGAGATGTCAAGATCAGTCAGGAAGTATGTTAAAAATACTGAAATATGTGAATGATTTCCTTTGTAAGTATGAGTTAGAGTAAATCCAAAGTTACCCTGTGAACAGTGCCATTCTCCCTCACTGAGACAAGATGTGAACTTATAGCTCACTAGGAATTGGTCCCACCTGTGTCACCCATCTTCTATGTTTCAGTGGAGAAATTCCTAGGCAGGTTTTTTTTTTTTTTTCTTAAAAGATCGTATTCAGTCACTCAACAAGTATTCATTGTTTATTAAATGCCAGGCATGATGCTAGGTAGTGGATATCACATTATAAGTATTAAAATTTTTATATGAGTAGTTGGTAACTATGATACATTAATTTAGAAACTTCAGTGGGATGTATATACTTAATTATGTTCTTTAAATATACTAAAAAGGAAATCATGACTGTTAGGCAAATACTGTAAAATGGCTCACTTAACTCCTATTCTAACGTTGGTGGTATTTCAGGTGAAACTTTCCCGTGGGGTGATTGTGTATTTTTACTACTACATTTTCCTGGCTGCATTTCTGGCTGAGTCATATCCAATCTCTTTCTGCTTAAACTAGCTGGAATGAACCTGTTGTCCATAACTAAGTAGAGAAGAGAATTGTAAGAGAATTGTAAATACCAGCTTGCAAAAGATACACACACTGGTCTGAGGAACAGGAATATGGATGAACCTATAGGAGAGGATACAGAGCATGGGGACTTTTGTGTTTCGTATTAATGACCACCAGAGAGCATCCACATAGGTGCACAGCATGATCCATCTTGTGTATGTCAGCCAACCTCTTTCCTCGGCCACCCTAGTTCCTGTGAACAGAGTAGTCATGGTGGCAGTGATGGAAGCTGTGTATGGGCCCAACAACAAGTACTCCCTTTCATCATGGCTGATCTAACTACTGTCTCTGCTAAATGCCCAACCTTCCAGCAGTAGGTACCAATGCTGAGCCCTCAAAATGGACGATTGCTCTGGGAGATCAGCCAGCCAACAGCATATGTTGTCAAACTTTTGAATTTTTGTCAGTCTCGTAAGTGAGAAACGTTATCTCTGTATCATTTTAATTCGCATTTCTCTTACTGTAAGTAAAGTTGAATATCTTTTCACATGTTTAAAGGCTGTTTTCATTTCTTTTTCTGTGAATGATCTATACATATCTCTTACAACTTTTTCTATTGGGTTGTTAGTCTTTTCTTCTCAATTTAAGAAGTTCATTACATGTTAAAGACGTTTGCTTCTTGATTATTATGTAAGTTGCAAATATTTTTTTCCAATTGGTCATTTGTCTTCTCACTTTTGTATAATGTTTTCTGACATGCAAAATGTTTTTATTTTTATTTGATCAAATTTATCTTTTTCCTTATTGCTTCTGGAGTTTGAATCATAGTTAGTAATGTTTTCCCTCTCCCAGACTTCAAGGGATTCACCCATATTTTCTCTTATTATTTGTGTAGTTTCATTTTTCACACTGAGAATTCTTCTCTATCTGGAATTTATCAGTGTAAGAAATAAATTGGATCTTATCTTTTTCCATATGGCTATCAAGTTGTTCCAGTGCCACTTATCTAAAAAGTGTTTCTTGGGCTGGGCGTGATGACTCATGCCTGTAATCATAGCACTTTGGGAGGCCGAGGCGGATGGATCGCCTGAAGTCAGGAGTCCGAGACCAGCCTAGCCATCACGGTGAAACCCTGTTTCTACTAAAAATACAAAAAAATAGTTAGGCGTGGTGGCAGATGCCTGTAATCCCAGCTACTCAGGAGCCTGAGGCAGGAGAATCACTTGAACCTGGGAGGCAGAGGTTGTAGTGGGCCAGGATCATGCCACTGCACTCCAGCCTGGGCAACAAGAGCGAAACTCCGCCTCAAAAAAAAAAAAAAAACAAAAAAAACACGTGTTTCTTTTCCCCATGATTGAAATAAGCTTTTATCATATACTATATTTCATGTGCGTGTGGGTGTATTTCTTGCTTGCTTTATATTCTGTTCCATTTGTCAATTCATATGCCAATATCATACTGATTTAATTATAAAACTTTTAAATATGTTTTCATATCTCTTAGAGCTAGTCCTCCTCATCACTTTTATTTCCTAAGGAATGTCTGTTCTTACTTATTTATTCTTCTAAATAAACTTTATAATCAACATTTCTGGCTCCAGAAAAAAAAGACTGATGAAATTATATTGAGATGGTGTTAAATCTGTAGATTAGCTTATAAATAATTGACACTTTTATGTTGTTAAATTTTCCTATAAAGAATGTGGTAATCTACTTATTCAGATATTTTAGGAGTGTTTCATAGTTTCTTCATAAAGATTTTCCATGTTTCTTGTTATGTTTCTACTGTAAGGCACTTTATTTTATTTTGCTCTTGTAAATGGTGTTTTCTCTTCCATTATTTCTTCTAACTGGTTATTGATTAGAAGAAATATTGTTAAAATGTCCATACTGCCCAAAGTGATCTACAAATTCAATGCAATCTCTATCAAAATTCTAATGACATTTTTGTCACACAAATTTTTTTTAAATCCTAAAATTCATATGGAACCACAAAAGACCCTGAATAGCTAAAGCAATCTTGAGCAAAAGGAACAAAGCTAGAGGCATCATACTAGCTAACTTCAAAATATGCTACAAATCTGTAGTAATCAAAACTGCATGGTACTGACATAAAAACAGGACACATAGATCACCAGAACAGAATATAGTGCCCAGAATAAATCCACACATTTACAGTCAATTTATTTGTCAGTTTTTGACAAAGATGCCGAAAACACACAATGGAGAATGAACAGTCTCTTGATTATTATTTGCAGTAATTTGTTCATTGACTCTTTTAGGTTTTCCAGGTATATAATATCAGCTGCAACAAAAAAGATAAAATTTTACTTCTTTCTTTCTCCTTATTATGCCTCTACTTGATTTTTTTTTTTTTCTAATTGCTTTGGCTAATACCTCTACTTGATTTTTTTTTTTTTTCTAATTGCTTTGCCTAATACCTTCAATACAATTTTTAAAACTAGTGGATCCAGACCGGGCGCGGTGGCTCACACCTGTAATTCCAGCACTTTGGGAGGCCGAGGAGGGCAGATCAATTGAGGTCAGGAGTTTGAGACCAGCCTGGCCAACATGGTGAAACCCTATCTCTACTAAAAGTACAAAAATTAGCTGGGCGTGGTGATGTATGCCTGTAATCTCAGCTACTCAGGAGGCTGAGGCAAGAGAATCGCTTGAACCCGGGAGGTGGAGGTTGCATTGAGCTGAGATTGCACTGCTGCACTTCAGTCTGGGTGACAGAGCGAGACTCTGTCTCAAAACAAAACAAACAAACAAAAAACTAGTGGATCCAATGGGCCTTCTTATCTCAGTCCTGACTTTGGCATGAAAACCTCCCTTATTTCATTATTAAGTAAGATGCTGTACTTTGGGGTGAGATATATAAATATATAATCATGTTAAAGAAATATCCATGAGGTCCTGTTTTATCATTTTTAACGTGTCAACTCCTAAATTTGTAAGTGGTAAAAGAACGAGTCACATTATTTATCTCAAAGAAAACCTGTTAATGTAACACATGATCAGAGTAACTTCACAGGCAAGTGTGTTCAAGAATGTCTATTCCAGGAGGCTTACAATCCCAGGGGAGGGGTGCTGCAAGAGCCAATCACAGAATAATTCAAAGGCTCTAGGATGGAGAGTAGGGACAGTATAGTGTAGTGGGTCTCTATATTAAAAAGACTCAGGTTCGAGTCCTAACTCTGCAACTGTGATAATGGGCAAGTTACTCAGCCTCTCAGGGCCTCAATTGCTTTTTATGTAAATGAGGATAATGATCCTAGCTACCTGAAGGATTGCTGTGTTTAGTGAGATAATTGCCCCTGAAGATTTAGTTTAGGACTTGGCACATACTAAAAGCTCATTAAGTGGTAGCTCTTATCATTAAGTGCTAAAACAAGTAGTAAAGATAATAAATGCTATGAGGGGGTCTCTGGACGAGGGGGACACTTAAGCCAATTCTTTGAAAGGTTTGTAGGGTTTGAATAGACAGAGGATTAAGGATGAAAAAGAGGACTTTCTAGGTAGGAGGGGAAAGATCTTTAAAATGTAAATAGTCATGCCAAAACAGTAGTTCATTTTAATTTGTGTTTTTTAAAAGGTCCAATTGCTTTTTTTGTCCAGTTGCCTTTTAAAAGCATCATTATTTAAAATCAAGCTGGGCATAGTGGCTCACACTTGTAATCCCAGTACTTTGGGAGGCCAAGGCTGGCAGATCACTTGAGGCCAGGAGTTTGAGGCCAGCCCCATCAACATGGCAAAACCCCGTCTCTACTAAAATTACAAAAATTAGCAAGGCGTGGTGGCACGTGCCTGTAATCCCAGCTACTTGGGAGGCTGAGGCACAAGAATTGCTTGAACCCAGGAGTTGGAGGTTGCAGTGAGCCAAGTTTATGCCACTGCACTCCAGCCTAGGTGATAAAGTGAAACTCTGTTTCAAAAATAAATAAATAAATAAATAAATAAATAAATAAATAAAGCATCATTATTTAAAATTCGATTTGCTCTCATTACATTTTGCAGAATACTTGAATATGAATAGCATGTTTTATTATCCATATGAGAGAAAAACACTTTGAATCAACTTCCATGATGTCTATCTTTTAGGCCCCCACTGGCTTCTTCATCCTTTATAATTTTTATCTAGCTGCTACTTTGCATTTTAATTTGACCCTGCCTTTATTTATTTGCACTTATTACCAGAGCACTTTCTTAAATTAATTTTTTTTGTGTTTCCTGTTCAGTATTTGATGACTGTTTATTATTGTAATTCATTGTTCAGAAAAATGTACCACATCCCACATCCATCGTTACACTCCATTCTCCATGGGGTCTAAACCATTTTACGGAGTCATTAAATGAATATGTTATTTGGGAATTAAATGAATGGAAAGAAAGTGAAAGGGCATCCAGAGGTGGTGAGGAGGTGAGGGAGGCAGTGGTGGGACTTATTCAAAGCACACTCTCCAATGCAAGCAGGAAGTACATAAAAAGCCTGAGCCTTTCCGTTTCCCCTATCTCCCCACTCTGCCCCTTAGTCCTCTAATTTAGTGGAAACTTGCATTAATCTCCTTCAGACTGAGATTGGGAGTGTGCAGGGCAGTTGAACAAACATTTGTGGAACATATTGGTTGTCTCAAGTTTTCTTATCCAAGAAGACTGATATGGTTTGGCTGTGTCCCCATCCAAATCTCATCTTGAATTGTAGCTCCCATAATCCCCATGTATCATAGGAGGGACCTGGTGGGAGGTAATTGAATCATGGTGGTGTGGGGTTTTCCCATGCTGTTCTCATGATAGTGAATAAGTCTCACAAGATCTGATGGTTTTATAAAGGGCGGTTCCCCTGCACAAGCTCTCTTGTCTGCTGCCATGTAAGATGTGCCTTTCATCCTCATTTGTCTTCTGCCATGATTGTGAGGCCTCCCCAGCCATTTGGAACTATAAGTCCATTAAACCTCCTTTCCTTTGTAAATTACCCTGTCTCAGTTATTTCTTCATTGCAGTATGAAAATGGACTAATACAAAGACCCTGAGTCAAGAATTTTAATGCCAATAGTTCATCTGGGAGGTGATTGTCAAAAAGAACGGTGGGGAAAGGGGGAAGTAAAACAGGAAGGAGAAGGAAGCCATGTTAAGGAGAAGGAAGGTATGTTATTGTCAAGAACTATAAAGGGTCATTTATTCATTTAAAATTTTGAAAAGAATAAATGCTTACTGGAGGAATTCCAGAAAAGATGTATATGTATACAGATTATATACATGTATATTATGATATGATATAAATGTCAAGAAGTGTGGAGGTTCTGAGATTTTACCATACTTGCAAGCTAACAAGTTAGCCTGCCACAGATTCATAGATTCTGGCAGAAGACAGGAGACTCCTGGATTAGAGGAAAGGGATATATTACTCATGGCACAGCAGGCAGTTCCCCACATTTCCACAGGGTGATGGGGAATGGTCCATATGGATGCTGCACATGCAATATTTATCACCAAATTCTCATCCCTTTCTCACTAGGGCTGTTCTGGGGACCTTAACTCCATGGCACTTCTGGTCTATTCATCATTCTACCACACCCAGTTGCCAGAGCCAGTCCTGACCAAAATATGGAATTGGCTTTGATTGCCAACTTCCCCTTCTCCAAACTTTCCCCAAGGTGACTGTCTCTACCTTCCCCAAGGAGAAAGTGGATCCACATCTTTATGTGTCTTGGATTCTTTTATTCTCAATGAAGTCTGCCATTGTAAACTCTTCATTTGCACTAGGGAGTAAATGGCTGGGAACAGCTGTGTTATCCTTGGAACTGGGATCAATGTCTTAAAGCTAAAGATTTAAACACCTCATCTAAGTGAAACAGGAGAGTTCCCTGATTCCCCTTGCGGATGTGTGATGGGATGTCACTTGCTTGGTCGCCGGCAGCTCAAATCCCTAGTGGGAGCCTGCAGCTAGGCAGATGCAGAGGCCGTTCTGAGCACTTTTGGGCTCCGGCCCCAAGCCAGCATCTTAGGGATGGGTGTCTGCAACTCCCAAAGCCCAAGTGGGCATGTGTTATCAAGCTCTTTCAGATTTGCCATCTGCAGATGGCTTGTATGTTAATCAGCTCAATGGACCCTCTGCCTTATTGCAAGGGCTGGGGGCCAGTGTAACAGCCTTCTATATCCTGAGTTATTGCCCAGTGTACAATAAGAATCGGATCACACTTTTATTTTATTTTATTGATTTTATTGAGTGGTGAAGGTGGCTCTCAGTGAGATGGACAGGGAGTCAGAAGGGGGTGGATGGAGTGGGAAGGTGGTCTTCCCCTGGAGTCAGGCCACCTAATGGCCAGATTCTTCTCCGACCGCCCCTAGCTGAATTCCCCTCGGCATCCAGATGTTCCTCCTCTTTTCTCTTTCTTTGCTGCGTTGTTCCACCATCGCTGGTCTGCTGGTCTTGACATTCAGCCACTTGTGTGTGTGCCCACTAAGGTCTTGGGTTTATACAGGGGCAGGATGGGCTGGGGGGCACCGCAGTCCAAAAGGCAACTTTTTGGGTGCAAAAACAGAAATGCCTGTCCTCATTTAGGGCCGCATGTCTTCAGGCTTGAGGGTGGGGTCTTTGCCGGGGAACCACCTCTTCTACCCACTATTTCCCCATCTCCTGTCCATATCATTTCCCTCCTCTGAAGAGGTACATCTAACTGCTGTTAGAATATGTATGACGACTGATCTTAGCTACTTCCTGCTGACAGGGAGCATTGTTTTGGGGAAAATAGCAGTCAGATTCCTCCCAGAGGTCTATCGAAGGGTCCCCAGCAAAGCAGAGTCTTTGTCTGAAGCTCTGGTTGCCTGACCATTTGGAGTTCGATGGTTTCTAGGTGTGAGAGAATAAAACAACTTTTATAAGGTTAAGTATCCATGGGTTAAATGTGTATTATGTAAGGAAAGAATCTAGTGCCAAGGGTTACAGAGATAAGATGTGAGGCCGGGTGCCATGGCTCACCCCTGTAATCCCAGCACTTTGGGAGGCCGAGGCAGAGGGATCACCTAAAGTCAAGAGTTCAAGACCAGCCTGGCCAACATAGTGAAACCTGTCTCTACTAAAAATACAAAAGTTAGCTGGGTGTGGCAGCGCACACCTGTAATCTCAGCTACTCAGGACGCTGAGGCAGGAGAATTGCTTGAACCTTAGAGATGGAGGTTGCAGTGAGCCAAGATCATGCCACTGCACTCCAGCCTGGGTGACAGAGTGAGACTCCATCTCAAAAAAAAAAAAAGAAGTGAAATATATGAATTATTCTGAAAACACTATTGTGCCCTCTGGTATAGAACAGAACATGTCCGGACACAGTGGCTCATGCCTGTAATCCCAGCACTTTGGGAGGCCGAAGTGGGCGGATCACGAAGTCAGGAGATCGAGACCATCCTGGCTAACACGGTGAAACCCCGTCTCTACTAAAAAAAAATACAAAAAATTAGCCTGGTATGGTGGCAGGCGCCTGTAGTCCCAGCTACTCGGGAGGCTGAGGCAGGGGAATGATGTGAACCTGGGAGGTGGAGCTTGCAGTGAGCGGAGATCGTGCCGCTGCACTCCAGCCTGGGCAACAGAGACTCCATCTCAAAAAGAAAAAAAAAAAAAAAGGACAGAACAAAGGTAAGAACAGCAAGCATAGGCAAGACTATAAAGAGGATATCCACGGAAGGCTAATTATTAATGCTTATCTTTTGTGATTTTTAGCTTGAGGTCCCCAGCCTCTTCACATTGGTACTTTGGGTGTTCTTCTGGGTGAATGGAAGACTCCGTTGGCTTCCCAAGCCTCTACTTGGGTATAATGAATCCAAGAGTCTATTCCAGTGACCTTCACTGCCATAGGAGTAGAAAAGAGTACAGTGTAGGGTCCCTCCCAACCTGGGCCTATAGAGGGAGAAAGGGAAGGGATATCACTTTTACTAGCACTAGGTCCCCTGGGTTGAATAGATGTGGCCCTGGTTCACGGGATTGGGCCTCCAACAGTTGTTTCAGTTCCTGTTGGAAATGGACCAAAGAGGTTATATGCTTAATTAAATCACAGGTTTCTTTGTCTAGCAAGAGATAACTGGTGAGAAAAGGCTATCCATACATAATTTCAAAGGGACTCAAATCTAGCTTTGAAGGAGTGTTTCTGACATGTAGCAGGGCTTTGGGGAGAAAGGTAGTCCAGGGGAGATGAGTCTCCTGAGACAGTTGCCTGAGATACCTTTTGGTAATATCATTTGTCTTTTCTACCTTTCCCGGGGATTGTGGTCTCCAGGCACAATGAAGATAGTACTGTAGAACCAGCTGGCTTTGAGACCCCCTGGATGGCAGCCACCTTGAACGAGGGGCCATTATTGCTCTGGAGGTACTTAGGAAGTCCAAAGCAGGGAATTATCTCATTGATTAGTACTTTTATCACCTCAGAGGCTTTCTCTGTCTGACATGGAAATGCTTCTACCCAGTTAGTGAACGTATCTATTTATAGTAGGAGGTACTGGATGCCCCTTGCCTTTGGCATATGGGTGAAATCCATTTGCCAGTGTTCCCCAAGGTAACCTCTTGTACTTTGAGTTCCTGGCCGAAGACGCTGTCAATTAAGGGGGTTGTTTTTATGGCAGATCTTGCCACCCTTAACAATTTATTTAACCCTTTGTATTAGGTTTTTACCTGAGAACAATCTCTGGGCCAGTTGATAGGTTTTATCCTTACCTAGGTGGAAGGCCTGGTGAAGGCTTTTAAGTACTTTCCATTGGTTGGCAGCTGGTAGATGAAGCTTATTGTCCTCCAATTGTAGCCATCCTGAGGACTGAAGGATGTATCCCCAAGAGGTGGCCCATTCTATTTCTGCAAGAGAGTATTGAGGTTTTATTTCTCTGATGCAGCCCTCCCAGATCAGTGGGGCTTCAAGCGGATCAGAGACCTGGGCCCCTTTGCTGCTGATTTAGCTGCTTTGTCTGCCAGCCAATTTCCCTTGGCTACCTCATCCATCGCTCTTTGGTGGCCTTTACAATGTATTATTGCCAATTCCCATGGGAGGAAAACCTAGGAAAATAGTCTTACTAATTTCCTGATGGTAGTTAATGGGAAATTCATTAGCTGTGAGGAAGTTCTTCTCTTTCCAGATAGTAGCATGGGCATGGAGGACTAGGAAAGCATACTTAGAATCAGTATAAATGGGTCAGGTGTGGTGGCTCACGCCTGTAATCCCAGCACTTTGGGAGGCCGAGGCAGGTGGATCACCTGAGGTCAGGAGTTCAAGACCAGACTGATCAACATGGAGAAACCCTATCTCTACTGAAAATATAAAATTAGTCGGGCGTGGTGGCACATGCCTGTAATCCCAGCTACCCGGGAGGCTGAGGCAGGAGAATTGCTTGAACCCGAGAGACGTAGGTTGCAGTGAGCTGAGATTGTGCCATTGCACTCCAGCCTGGGCAACAAAAGCGAAACTCCGTATCAAAAAGAAAGAAAGAGAGAGAGAGAGAGAGAGAGAGAGAGAGAGAGAGAAAGAAAGAAAGAAAGAAAGAAAGAAAGAAAGAAAGAAAGAAAGAAAGAAAGAAATAGAGAAAGAGAGAGGAGAGGGAGAGAAAGAAAGAAAGGGAAAAAAAGAAAGAGAGGAGAGAGAGAGAAAGAAAGAAAGAGAGAAAGAGAGAGAGAGGAGAGAAAGAAAGAAAGAAAGAAAGAAAGAAAGAAAGAAAAGAAAGAAAGAAAGGAAGGAAGGAAGGAAGGAAGGAAGGAAGGAAGGAAGGAAGGAAGGAAGGAAGGGAAAAAAGAATCAGTATAAATGTTAACTGTTTTTCCTTTGCTTAACTTGAGCGCCCTCTTGAGGGCAATTAGTTTGGTTAGTTGAACACTTGTGCCCGAGGAGAGAAGTGCACTCTCAACTATATCGTTTAGAGTAGCTGTTGCGTACCCTGCTTTATGGGTTCCTTGTTCTACAGAAGAACTCCAGTCCGTAAAGAGAATCCAGTCTGGGAAAAACAGACTCGGGGCTGTTGCAGGGTGCACAGTGGGAGTGAGACCAGCTCTTTGGTTTGCATGGGATCTGGGCGAGGCCTGTGACTGCCGGCTTTCCCCCACTTCCCTGACAACTTGCATGACTCAGCAGAGGCAGCCATAATCCTCCTAGGTACACAACTTCAGTGACCTGGGAATCTCACCCCCATACTCCATGGCAGCCGCAGCAAGACCTGCTCAAGGAGAGTCTGAGCTCAGACACGCCTAGCTCTGCTCCCACCTGATGGTCCTTCACTACCCACCCTGGTAGCAGAAGGCAAAGGACATATAATCTTGGGAGTTCTACAGCCTGCCTACTGCCAGTCCCTCTCCACACTATTATAGTTGATGCTTTCTGGAAAGCACCACCTCCTGGCAGGAGGCCAACCAGCACAAAAATAGAGCATTAAACCAACAAAGATAAGGACTCCCATGGAGTCCACTGCACCCTCTGCCACCTCCACCAGAGCAGGTGCTGGCATCCATGGCTGAGAGACTCATAGATGGTTCACATCACAGGACTCTGTACAGACAATCCCCAGTACGAGCCTGGAGCCGGATTGACTCATTGGGTGGCTACACCCAGAAGAGAGACAACAATCACTGGAATTCAGCTCACAGGAAGCCACATCCACAGGAAAAGGGGGAGAATACTATATCAAGGGAACACCCCATGGGACAAAAAAATCCGAACAAGAGCCTTCAGTCCCAGACCTTCCCTCCGACAGAGCCTACACAAATGAGAAGGAACCAGAAAACCAACCCTGGTAATATAACAAAACAAGGCTCATCAACACCTCCCAAAAATTACATTGGTTCACCAGCAATGGATCCAAACCAAGTAGAAATACCCTATTTACCTGGAAAAGAATTCAAGAGGCTAGTTATTAAGCTAATCAGGGAGGGACCAGAGAAAGGCAAAGACCAATACAAGGAAATCCAAAAAAATGACACAAGAAGTGAAGGGAGAAATATTCAAGGAAATAGATAGCTTAAAGAAAAAACAACCAAAAATTCATAAAACTTTGGACACACTGTTAGAAATGCGAAAAGCTCTGGAAAGTCTCAGCAATAGACTTAAACAAATAGAGGGAAAAAACTCAGAGCTCAAAGACAAGGTCCTTGAATTAACTTAATCCAACAAAGACAAAGAAAAAAGAATAAGAAAATATGAACAAAGCCTCCAAGAAGTCTGAGATTATGTTAAACACTCAAACCTAAGAATAATCGGTGTTCCTGAGGAAGAAGACAATTCTAAATGCTTGGAAAATATATTTGGGGGAATAATCAAGGAAAACTTCCCCAGCCATGCTAGAGACCTAGACATGCAAATACAAGAAGCACAAAGAACACTTGGGAAATTCATCACAAAAAGATCATCACCTAGGCACATTGTCATCAGGTTATCCAAAGTTAAGATAAAGGAAAGAATCTTAAGAGCTGTGAGACAGAAGCACCAGGTAACCTGTAAAGGAAAATCTATCAGATTAACAGCAGATTTCTCAGCAGAAATCCTACAAGCTAGAAGGGATTGGGACCCTATTTTCAGCCTCCTCAAACAAAACAATTATCAGCCAAGAATTTTGCATCCAGTAAAACTAAGCATCATATATGAAGGAAAGATACAGTTGTTTCAGACAAACATAAACTGAGAGAATTCTCCATTACCAAGCCACCACTACAAGAACTGCTAAAAGGAGCTCTAAATCTTGAAACAAATCCTGAAAACACATCAAAACAGAACCTCTTTAAAGCACAAATCACACAGGACCTGTAAACCAAAAACACAAGTTAAAAAGCAAAACAAACAAACAAACAAAGTATGCAGGCAACAAAGAGCATGATGAATGCAAGGGTACCTCACATTTCAATATTAACATTGAACGTAAATGGCCTAAATGCTCCACTTAAAAGATACAGAACCGCAGAATGGATAAGAACTCACCAACTGGCCGGGCACAGTGGCTCATGCCTGTAATCCCAGCACTTTGGGAGGCCGAGGTGGGAGGATCACAAGGTCAGGAGATCGAGACCATCCTGGCTAGCACAGTGAAACCCCATCTCTACTAAAAATACAAAAAATTAGCCGGGTGTGGTGTCGGGTGCCTGTAGTCCCAGCTACTCGGGAGGCTGAGGCAGGAGAACGGCATGAACCCAGGAGGCAGAGCTTGCAGTGAGCCGAGATCATGCCACTGCACTCCAGCCTGGGCGACAGAGCGAGACTCCATCTCAAAAAAACAACAACAGCAGCAACAACAAAAAACAGAACAAACAAAAAAAAAAAGAACTCACCAACCATCTGCTGCCTTCAGGAGACTCACCTAACACATAAGGACTCACATAAACTTAAAGAAAAGGAGTAGAAAAAAGGCATTTCATGTAAATGGACACCAAAAGTGAGCAGGGGTAGCTATTCTTATATCAGACAAAACAAACTTTAAAGCAATAGCAGTTAAAAGAGACAAAGAGGGACATTATATGATGGTAAAAGGCCTTGTCCAACAGGAAAATATTACAATCCTAAAAATATATGCACCTAACACTGGAGCTCCCAAATTTATAAACAATTACTAATAGACCTAAGAAACATGATAGACAGCAATACAATAATACTGGGGGACTTCAGTACTCCACTGACAGCACTAGACAGGTCATCAAGACAGAAAGTCAATAAAGAAATAATGGATTTAAACCATACCTTGGAACAAATGGACTTAATAGACATATACAAAACATTTCATCCAACCGCAGAATACACATTCCATTCAACAGTGCATGGAACTTTCTCCAAGATAGAGCATACAATAGGCCATAAAATGAGCCTCAATATATTTAAGAAAATTGAAATTATATCAAACACTCTCTCAGACCACAGTGGAATGAAACTGGAAATCAACTCCAAAAGGAACCTTCAAAACCACCACGCAAATACATGGAAATTAAATAACCTGCTCTTGAATGAGCATTGGGTCAAAAACCAACTCAAGATGGAAATTTAAAAATTCTTCGAACTGAATGACAATAATGACACAACCTATCAAAACCTCTGGGATACAGCTAAGGCAGTGCTAAGAGGAAAGTTCATAGTCCTAGATGCCTACATCAAAAAGTCTGAAAGAGCACAAACAGATAATCTAAGGTCACACCTCAAGGAACTAGAGAAAGAAGAACAAATCAAATGCCAAACCAGCAGAAAAAGGAAATAACCAAGATCAGAGCAGAACTAAATGAAATTGAAATTTAAAAAAAAAAAAAGGCACAAAAGTTAAATGAAACAAAAAGCTGGTTCTTTGAAAAGATAAATAAAATTGATAGACCATTAGCAAGATTAACCAAGAAAAGAAGAGAGAAAATCCAAATAACCTCGCTAAGAAACAAAACAGGAGATATTACTACTGACACCACTGAAATACAAAAGATCATTCAAGGCTACTATGAACACCTTTACACAAATGAACTAGAAAACCTAAAAGAGATGGATAAATTCCTGGAAAAATGCAACCTTTCTAGCTTAAATCAGGAAGAATGAGATATCCTGAACAGACCAATAACAAGCAGAGAGATTGAAATGGTAATTTTAAAATTACCAACAAAAAAAAGTCCAGGACCAGAAGGATTCACAGAAGAATTCTATCAGCCATTCAAAGAAGAATTGGTATCAATCCTTTTGACACTATTTCACAAGATAGAGAAAGAAGGAACCCTCCCTAATTCATTCTATGAAGCCAGCATCACCCTAATACCAAAACCAGGAAAGGACACAATCAAAAAAGAAAACTGGCCAGGTGCGGTGACTCACACCTGTAATCCCAACACTGGGAGGCTGAGGCGGGTGGATCACAAGGTCAGGAGATCGAGACCATCTTGGCCAACATGGTGACTCCCTGTCTCTACCAAAATACAAAACATAGCTGGGTGTGGTGGCACGTGCCTGTAGTCCCAGCTACTCGGGAGGTTGAGGCAGGGGAATCGCTTGAACCCAGGAGGCAGAGGTCGCAGTGAGCCGAGATGGCATCACTGCACTCCAGCCTAGTGACAGAGCAAGGCTGTATCACAAAACAACAACAACAAAAAAAAAAAAAAAAAAAAAGAAAAGAAAACTACAGACCAATATCCTTGAGGAACATAGATGCTAAAATCCTTAACAATATACTAGCTAACTAAATCCAACAACATATCAAAAAGGTAATCCACCACGATCAAGTGGGTTTCATACCAGGGATGCAGGGATGGTTTAACATATGCAAGTCAATAAATGTGATACACCACATAAACAGAATTAAAAACAAAAATCACATGATCATTTCAATAGATGCAGAAAAAGTATTTGACAAAATTCAGCATCACTTTATGATTAAAACCCTCCACAAAATCAGCATACAAGGAACATACCATAATGTAATAAAAGCCATCTATGACAAACCAACATGATACCGAATGAGGAAAAATTGAAAGCATTCCCTCTGAGAACAGGAACAAGACAAGGATGCCCACTCTCACCACTCCTCTTCCCCATAGTACTGGAAGTCCTAGCGAGAGCAATCAGGCAAGAGAAAGAAATAAAGGGCATCCAAATCGGTAAAGAGGAAGTCAAACTGTCCCTGTTTACTGATGATATGATCATTTACCTTGAAAACCGTAAGGCCTCCAACAGAAAGCTCATAGAACTGATAAAAGAGTTCAGCAAAGTTTCCGGATACAAGATTATGTACACAAATCAGTAGTTCTTCTCTACACCAACAGAGACCAAGTGGAGAATCAAATCAAGAACTCAAGCCCTTTTACAATAGCTGCAAAAAAATAAAATAAAATACTTAGGAATATACTTAACAAAAAAGTTGAAAGACCTCTACAAGGAAAACTACAAAACATTGCTGAAAGAAATCATAGATGGCACAAACAAATGGAAACACATCCATTGGGTAGAATAAATATTGTGAAAATGATCATACTGCCAAAAGCAATTCAATACAATCCCCATCAAAATACCACCATCATTCTTCACAGAGTTAGAAAAAACAATTCTAAAATTCATATGGAACCAAAAAAGAGCCCACGTAGCCAAAACAAGACTAAGCAAAAAGAACAAATCTGGAGGCATCACACTACCTGATTTCAAACTATACTATAAGGCCATAGTCACCGAAACATGGTACTGGTATAAAAATAGACACATAGATCAATAGAACAGAACAGAAAATCCAGAAATAAACCCAAATACTTACAGCCAACTGCTCTTCGACAAAGCAAACAAAAACATAAAGTGGGGAAAGGACACCCTTTTCAACAAATGGTGGTGGGATAACTGGCTAGCTACACGTAGGAGAATGAAACTGGATCCTCATCTCTCACCTTATACAAAAATCAACTCAAGATGGATTAAGGACTTAAACCTAACACCTGAAACTATAAAGAGACTAGAAGATAACATTGGAAAAACCTTTCTAGACACTGGCTTAGGCAAGGATTTTATAAGCAAGAACCCAAAAGCAAATGCAATAAAAACAAAGATAAATAGCTACTACCTAATTAAACTAAAGAACTTTTGCATGGCAAAAGGAACAGTCAGCAGAGTAAACAAACAACCCACAGAGTGGGGGAAAAGTCGTCATAATCTATACATCTGACAAAGGACTAATATCCAGAATCTACAACGAACTCAAACAAATCCGTAAGAAAAAAACAAACAATCCCATAAAAAACTGGGCTAAGGACATGAATAGATAATTCTCAAAAGAAGATATACAAATGGCCAACAAACATATGAAAAAATACTCAACATCACTAATAATCAGGGAAATGCAAATCAAAACCATAATGCTATATCATCTAAATCCTGCAAGAATGGCCATAGTCAAAAAATTAAAAAACAGTAGATGTTGGCATGGATGCAGTGATCAGGGAACACTTCTACACTGCTGGTGGGAATGTAAACTAGTACAGCCACTATGGAAAACAGTGTGGAGATTTCTTAAAGAACTAAAAGTAGAACTACCATTTGATCCAGCAATCCCACTACTGGGTATCTACCCAGAGGTAAAGAAGTCATTGTATGAAAAAGATACTTGCACACACATGTTTACAGCAGCACAATTCACAATTGCAAAATCATGGAACCAACCTAAATGCCCATCAATCAATGAGTGAATAAAGAAACTGTGGTATATATATATATATATATATATAAAATATATATGATGAAATACTACTCAGCCATAGAAAGGAATGAATTAACAGCATTTGCAATGACCTGGATGAGACTGGAGACTATTATTCTAAGTGAAGTAACTCAGAAATGGAAAACCAAACATCATATATTCTCACTGACATGTGGGAGCTAAGCTATGAGGCCGCAGAGGTTTAAGAATGATACAATGGACTTTGGGGACTTGGGGGAAAGGTGGGAGGGGGACAAGGGATAAAAGACTACAAATAGGGTGCAGTGGATACTGCTTAGGTGATGGGTGCACAAGGATCTCACAAATCACCACTAAAGAACTTACTCATGTAACCAAATACCACCTGTACCCCAACAACTTACAGAAAAATAAAATAATTTTTTAAAAAGACAGAATCCTGTCTGGGTTCTCTAAGGGGGTTTCCTTGAGGTCCTCTCTGGCCACATAGGTTTGTACTACTATTTGTTTGCAGTCATGTTCAAGTTCCCCAACTTCCTCTGGGAGGAAGGTGGCTGGATTTAGGGAGGGACAGGTTCTTAATTGGACCACAAATCCTTCTAATAACACAGCTTGATACCTCAGGAGGCAGTTGTCTGTTAGCCAGAGACTCCCCTTAGAAGACAGTAGTCCTGCCACATTAAGTTATTCCCCATGGTTAACTTAGTAGCCTCTGCTACCAGCAAGGCTACTACTGTGATTGCCCGGAAGCAGGCCACCCATTCTTTGGCTACCAAATCGAGCTCCTTACTCAGGTAGCCTACAGGCTGCTGGGCTGGACCCCGGGCCTGTGTTAGGACTCCCAGTGTCATTCCCTTTCTTTCTGACACGTAAAGATTAAACGTTTTCCCTATGGGGAGACTGAGGGCTGGTGTCTTAAGCAAGGCTTGTTTTAGTTGGTTGAAGGCCTTTTTAGCCTCCAGTTCCCAAGTTAGACAATGAGTTTCAGCTGCCTGAGTCTCCTTTATTATGTGATAAAGGGGATGAGCCATTTCACCGTATCCAGGTATCCATACTCTGCAGAATCCTGTAATGTCCAAGAATCCCCTTAGTTGCTTGAGGGCTTTGGGGAAAGGAAAGGAGGAGATAGGATTAATCCTCTCTTTGCCCAATGTTCTGGTCCTCTCTGACAAGACCAAGCCTAGGTACTTCACTGAAGTCTGACAGAGCTGAGCTTTAGATTTTGAAACTTTATATCCACTGGTAGCCAGAAAATTAAGAAGAGCCTTACTGCTCTTCTGAGAGATTTCCTCAGTTGGAGCACAGAGGAGAAGGTCCTCCAAATATTGCAAAACTTTAACCTGAGGATAAAGGAACTCAGAGAGGTTTCTTAATAATGTCTGCCCAAACAAGTGGGGACTGTCTCAGAACCCCTGAGGTAACATTATCCAGGTTAACTGGGTGGTTTGGTTGAAGGGATCCACAAAGGCAAACAAATACTGGGAGTCAGAGTGTAACAGTATGCAAAAGAAGGCATCCTTTAGGTCCAGGACTGTGAACCATTTAGTTCCCTCTGGTATTTGGGATAGCAGGGTATATAGATTGGGAACCACCAGCTGCATTGGAACCACAGCCTCATTAACAAGGTAGAGGTGCTGAACTAGTCTCCATTCCCCATTGGGTTTTTGTACCCCTAATACTGGGGTATTACAAGAGCTGTTGCAGGCTTTGAGGAGGCCTCGCATCTTCAAGTTATCTATGATGGCTTCTAGCCCTTTCCTAACTTCTGGTTTCAGGGCATATTGTTTCTGGTTAGGAAAGGAGGTGGGATCCTTAAGATGGACCTGGACCGGTATGGCGGTGGTGGTTCTGCCAATCTTCCCGCGAGTTGACCAAACTTCTGGGTTAATGTTGGTCTCCACTAGGATGAGACAAAGAGTTTGCCCAGGGGCCTTCAGGATAGTGGTCCCCATGCAGGCCAGGATATCCCTTCCCAGCAGAGGAGTTGGGCTTTCAGGCATAATTAGAAAAGCATGGGTGAACAAAAGGTCTCCCCAGCTACAACTAAGTGGTTGGGAGAAATATCAGGTTAAAGGCCTTCCACAGACGCCCCTCACAGTTGTGCTAAGAGAGGAGAGGAGGCCCAGATTGGAGAGGAGAGCTGAGACTAGCCCCAGTGTCCAAAAGGAAGTCCAATTTCCTCCTTCAATTTCCAGAATTACTTGGGATGCCTGGATGGTAATGGTGGTCTGGACCACCGGAGCTGGGGAAAGGGGCCCTGGGACCCCTCAGTCCTGCTCCTGGACCATTTGGATGATTGGTTCTGGACCCAGTGATCAGCATTCCTGGGAACAGTCCACCCCCCAGTGGTTCCCATTGCAGATTGGACAGGGTCAAGGTGGCTTTCTCATGCCAGCTGGGTAATCCTTTTTGAAATACCCTGGCTTGCCACATCTGTAGCAACTAGGCGCACCCTGGGAATTCTGGTGTTTGTGGGCTTGCCTGGTGACCATTAAAGCCTCTGTCTCTTTCCTGTATTTCCTCTCTCTCTCCTGGGCCTCCCTATCTCTATTATAAAAGACTGAAGTGGCTACTTTCAGGAGGTTCTCTAAAGCACTATCTGGTCCCAGGACCTGTTTTTGCAGCTTCCTCCTGATATCAGGGGCTCCCTGAGTAATACATTTATCCTTTAGGATTATCTGTCCGTTGAGTGAATCAGGAGATAAAGCAGTGTGCTTTACCAAGACCTTTCTTAGCCTTTCCAGGAAGGCAGTGGTATTTTCATCAAATCCATGGTCGATCATGGACAACTTCATGTAATTGAGAGGCTTCGTCCTAGTCCTACGTAAGCCCTCCACTATGCACACCTGAAAGTGTCTCCTCTTCCAGGTTTCCCTCTCGTCATTGGGATCCCATTTAGGGTCATCCATTGATACTGCTTCTCTTCCAGCTGGATAATGTTTTCCCACTTCCCTGATGCTATATGTGATACAAAGCTTATCCCCAAATCTCTCTGCTGCTTGCAGAGTGGCCTGATTCTCAGCGTCTGTCAGGGTTTGATTCAAAAGTAACATAACATCTCTCCAGGAGAGTTCAAATATTTGGGTGAAATTCTGGAAAGCCTCTATATATCTGTCAGGGTTATCTGAAAACTTACCAAGATCCCCTTTACATTGCTTTAAGTCCTGTAGAGAGAAGAGGACCTGGACCTCACTGGACCCAAATTCACTAGGCACCTGTTGGAGGTGCAAGAGTGAGACTGGGGTTTGTCTAAGGCAAGGATTTCTAGGAGAGGGCAAGTGAGAGGCCGAAGCTGGACAGGGAGGTTGGGGTGGACCCAGAGTTGCAGGGCTGGAGGGAGCTGGCTCCTCTGCTGAAGGTGCCTCTGGAATTAGTATCTTTAGTTCCCTGGGCTTGCCCCTTGCCGCCTTCCCTGAGACGGCAAACAGGAGGGCTGGGTCCATCCTACACTGTCAGCAAAGGTCTGGATTTCCTTGCAAGGTATAGAAAGCCTGCACAGATGGAACCTCAGACCATCTGTCCTCACGTCTACAGAAAAGGTCCAACTGCTGAATGGTACAGAAATGAATGAGGCCAACCCAGTTCTTCGTAATTTGGCCAAACCTTTGTGCAGAGGGCTATGAGGCGTTTTCCCTCCAGATTCTGAGGATCTAAGCAGTCCCAACAGTTCAGGATTTTCCAGAGGAGTATAAGGTGAGGATGGAGAAGAGAGCTGGTTGCCCATTCTGAAAGACAGGGAATAAAGGCACCCTTCAGTTCTCTTCCTTCTTTCAGTGAAAAACTCGGAGTGTGATGGAGACAGAAAGTGAGCATCTTCTTTTCTCTTCCATCTTTTCATCCCCGAGTCCCAGTGACCTTGGCAAGTGATGAGCATGACTGCCCATGCAGCACACACACATGAAGCAGGGAAGGCCTAGAGAATAGGCATTATCTGCACTGACCTGTGCCTCTGTCTTCGCCTGCTGTTGACAGCCTTTGAGTTCCCTGGGCCTCATTTATGCCATGGACCATGGCCTCCTTCCACGGGGGTGGGGTGTTCAGTCAGCAGGAATTGGACCTGCCCATTTACATTGTGCCTGTTGCCTGGCTTTGGATCCCTCAGATCTGGTTTTCCTTTCTAGGGCCTCAGCCTGAAGCTTGGAATTGAGTTTGGGACTAAAAGGTATTTTAAGGGGCTGCATGTATCTTTTTAGATTAAGGCTCAAATGGGCCCTGCCAGCGGGAGCTGCTCCTCCGTTATTTTCCCTATCAACAGCAGAGTGCTGAAGAGGGGAAACCCTCTCACTTAAAAACGAAAACACACACACACACACACACACACACACACACACACACACACACACACAGTTTGAGGGGTGAAAGGGGAAGGTCCTGGGGGAAGAACCCCTTGCTCAGTGCAAATGGGTTCCGTCAGTCATTGTATCTTTCCCCCAGTTCAAGCCTGGCTGAACTACTTGGCCAGATAAGGTAGAGTTCCGATGGTGTGGCAGGTGGAAAGCGCTGACCAGCCAGCCCTGCAGGGTCGCAGCAGTGGCTGTGGTTTTCTCCTGTCCCTTGTGGCCATTGGGCATGACCTGTGCATGCTGTGGACATGCCCAGGTGCCTGAGCTGGGAGGGGAGGGGGTGTGCTGCCAGCATCTGTGGCTGTCGAGGTGGAGGCAGGGATTGCACCTCGGGGTAAAAACAGAAACCATATTGTTCTGATTTGCTCCTTTGGTGGCTGAGCCAAATGCTCATTCCATTTAATATTATAGCCGCAGCCTGTAGCTAAACTCTTAACATTATAAAGAAAGAAATAACAGCCGTTTCAAACCGTGGGGGAAAAGACATCAATCAAAGTCTGGGGGAATGGCGGGAGACAGAGTTCAGTCTTGGGGCCTTCCAGCAAGGGATGCCTTTGGTTGCCCCAGGTCTTTACTCAGGTCCCATGCGGTGGTTAGACCTCCCTGAAGGGAAACACAGCCTTTCTGCCATGGGAAAGAGAGAGAAGAGGCGTATTAGATAGTTTCGACAGTTTTGCATTTGTACTCACCTTCTGATGAATATCCCAGATGGGGCCCCAGCTGAAACGGTAGAGTTCCCAGATTCCCCTTGCAGGATGCGTGCGACAAGGGTGTGGCCTGCTTGGTCACCCCGCAGCTCAAACCCGTAGGGGGAGCATGTGGACGGGCAGATACAGAAGCAAGCATGAGCGCTTTTGGGCTCCGGCCCATGGCAGCGTCTAGCGGTGGGTGTCTGTGACTCCCAAGCCCAAGTGGGCATGTGTTACCCAGCTCTTTCGGCTTTGCCAGCTTGTGTGTTAATCAGCTCAATGTACCCTCTGCCTTATTGCAAGGGCAGGTGGCCAGTGTGATAGCTTTCCATATCCCGAGTCCTTGCCCAGTGTACCAGAAGAATCGGATCACACGTGGGCTGGAAGGATGAGTACAAGATTTTATTGAGTGATGGAGGTGGCTCTCAGCCCTATGGATGGGGAGCCAGAAGGGGGCGGATTGAGTGGGAAGGTGGTCTTCCCTTGGAGTCGGGCCACCCAGAGGCCAGAATCGTCTCCTACCACCCCCAGCCAAACTCCTCTTGGCGTCCAGATGTTCCTCCTCTTCTCTCTTTCTCTGCCACCGTGTTCTGCCATCGCTGGTCTGCTGGTCCCAACATTCATCTGCTTGTGTGTGTGCCCTCTAAGGTCGTGGGTTTACATAAGGGTAGGATGGGGGGCATGGCCGGCCAAAAGGCAACTTTTTGGGCACAAAACCAGAAATGCCTGTCCTCATTTAGGGCCGCAGGTCTTCAGGCTTGAGGGTGGGGCCTTTGTCGGGGAACTGCCCTCTTCTACCTAGTATTTTCCTGTCTCCTGTCCATATCATAAGGAGACCTCAGACATCAGATGGCAAATGGAGGAGGCTACAGGATAGAGGGAAAATGCCAACTTCACCAAGAATGGGATTTCCTGGATGATTCTCAGGTGTCCCCAGGTGGTTTAATGCCCTATTCTGCTGAGTGCAACCTCCTAGGCCTTGGGAAAAAGAGCCCATTGACATCCCTGCATCTTCCTACTGCTTCCCTCTGATTCAGCTCTGTACTTAATCACTTTGATTTCTTGATAAAATTTATAGGAGCCCAACAACCTTCCTACATTTACACTGTGTCCATTTTCCTCTCCCTTCCCTCCCTAAATTATAGATCACTGGACTGAAAATAAAATTCACTTGTTTCAGATGGATGAGTCACAGCATGACTAAAGTACAGAGACTCCATTCTTCCTTCATCCTGTAACCACCCAATGGGTTCACCTTGCCCACTGCCTAGACAGAGCCAATTTATCAAGACAGGGGACTTGAAATAGAGAAAGAGTAATTCACACAGAGCCGGCTGTGCGGGAAACCAGAGTTTTATTATTACTCAAATCAGTCTCCCCTAGCACATTCGGGGATCAGAGTTTTTAAGGATAATGTGGTGGGTGGTGAGGGCCAGTGAGACGAGAGTGCTGATTGGTTGAGTGAGAGATGAAATCATAGGGAGTCAAAGCTGTCGTCTTGCGCTGAGTCAGTTCCCGGGTGGGGGCCACAGGATCAGAGGAGCCAATTTATCAGTCTGGGTGGTGCCAGCTGATCTTTTTAGTGCAGGGTCTGCAAAATACCTCAAGCACTGATCTTGGGTTTTATAATAGTGATGTTATCCCCAGGAGCAACTTAGAGAGGGTCAGAATCTTGTAGCCTCCAGCTGCATGACTCCTAAATCATAATTTCTAATCTTGTGGCTAATTTCTTAGTCTTACAAAGGCAGTTTAGTCCCCAGGCAGGAAGGGGGTTTGTTTTGGGAAAGGGCTGTTATGGTATTTGTTTTAAACCATAGAGTATAAACTAATTTCCTCCCAAAGTTGGCTTGGCCTACGCCCAGGAATGAACAAGGACAGCTTGGAGGTCAGGAGTTAGTTAGGTCTTTCACTGTCTCAGTTATAATTTTGCAATGGTGGTTTCGATCCCAGAACATTCTAGTGAGAGGGTCACAGCATGATTAAAGTACAGAGACTCCTTTCTCCCACCATTCCCAGTCAGCTACCCCAGAGGATAGACAGCTCGGCATAGCTTACAGACTTGGGACCAGCTAGCACCACCCTCAGGGGAGGGAGCAGCATGGGTTGGAGGGACCTCAAGTCCTCAAGAAACTAATGAACAGAGCTCCTTGGGCTTTGCTCTAATGTCCAAATTTACCACTGTGGTCCACACTGCTGAGCTCAGTGTCTTTCCACTCTTGCTGAGGTCTATCTGAATTTCATTCACCCCAACTGTCTTTTTTCCAGGCTCGCTCTGAGCAAATGAAATGAATATAGTCATGCATCACATAAGGACAGGTATATGTTCTGAGAAATGTGTCAGTGGGCTATTTTGTCCTTGTGTGAACATAATAGATGTACTTACACAAACCTAGATGGTATAGCCCACTGTACACCTAGGTTATAAGGTATAGCCTATGGTTCCCAGGCTACAAACCCGAACAGCCTGTGGCTGTATTGAATACTGCATGTAACTGTAGCACAATGGTAAGTATTTGTGTATCTAAACATAGAAAAGGTAATGCATTGTGCTATGATGTTACCATGGCTACAATGTCACTAGATGATAGGAATTTTTCAGCTCCATTATAATCTTATGGCACCACTGTCATACATGCAGTCCATTGTTGACCAAAATGTCATTACGAGGAGCATGAGTATATGTATATTCCATTTTCCAATGATTTTTTGTATTTATAAGATAATTTTTTTCTTTTTTTTTCTCAGTGGATATAATAGTGGGTCAGGAGACAAGTATCTAGGACACTTAGCACCTTGCTATTATTATCGTTGCTATTGCCTACTGAGACTGTTCAGAGAAGATCTAGTGGTTTCAGAAATACATCCTTTTTTATGACATTTATTTTTCTGAAATTTGCATTAGTTTTCTGTAGATGTTTCTAATCATCTCTTCTAGACTGTCAAAGGTCAAGTCAAACATCCTTATATCCCAGGACATACTCTGCTGTGCACTTAGTAAGTGCTCAATTAACATCCATTGGCTGGGTGCGGTGGCTCACACCTGTAATCCCAGCACTTTGGGAGGCCAAGGTGGGTGGATTGCCTGAACTCAGGAATTCATGACCATCCTGGGCAACACAGTGAAAACCCGTCTCTACTAAAATACAAAAAAAAAAAATTAGTCGGCTGTGGCAGTGTGCACCTGTAGTCCCAGTTACTCGGGAGGCTAAGGCAGGAGAATTGCTTGAACCTGGGAGGCGAAAGTTGCAGTGAGCCGAGGTCGCGCCACTGCACTCCAGCCTGGGCAACAGAGCAAGGCTCTGTCTCAAAAAAAAAAAAAAAAACCAAAAAAAACCAGTTTCTATTCCAGGGGGAGAGGGTGTTGGCCAACTATCAGGAAGTTGCTGCCACCCAGGAACTGAAGCTCATGAGCAGATACTTACTGCTGATATTACCTGGACCGCTGCTGCCACTGCAACTTCACAGACAGAATGGCTTCTACCTTCTTACTGCTTTCTAATCTAACACGACTGCCTCCTGTTGTCAGAACCCAACCACAACCCAGCTGCCAAGGGAGTCTGGGAAATGTGAACTGTAGGCTTCCAGCCCTAGTGGTATAACACAGAAGGTTAGTATGGAGGTGAATGGCAACAGACATCTGGGATAGATGATCAGGCCAGTGCTGATTCCACTGAATCCGCTGCAGTGGAAGGGGTACGCAGGAGAAGAGCTGATCTCCATATTAGAACTTTGCAGCAATCCCATCTTGGGGTCTGAGGCAGGAATTGCCTAGCAGCTGTCAGTCCTGACCACTTTGGAATAGCAGAACCAAGTGGAGGCAGAGTTCCCTAGTCCCATCAACAGTCACTGATGCCTCCCTCACACGAGAGCCTGGGACTCTAGGGTGAGTCATCACCCCTTTCCTCAGAAGTTCATCACTTCAGTTAAAAGGCAGAGAGAAAAGTGGCAGATGGGAACACAGCAGGTGCAGTAATCCCAACCTACTGAAAATATTAAGTTCAAACCATTTAGCAATTTGGACCATAATGATCTTTTACTTTGCCCCCTTTCTACTGTTTCTGAGATTGGGAAGGTTCGCATTTATAGAGTGAATCTGAGAAGTAGAAAAAGCCGGATCTGATCCCATTGATATTTATTTATTTATTTATTTATTTTTTTTTTTTTTTTTTTTTTTTTTGAGACGGAGTCTTGCTCTGTCACCCAGGCTGGAGTGCAGTGGCCGGATCTCAGCTCACTGCAAGCTCCGCCTCCCGGGTTTACGCCATTCTCCTGCCTCAGCCTCCCGAGTAGCTGGGACTACAGGCGCCCGCCACCTCGCCCGGCTATTTTTTTTGTATTTTTTAGTAGAGACGGGGTTTCACCGTGTTAGCCGGGATCGTCTCTCGATCTCCTGACCTCGTGATCCGCCCGTCTCGGCCTCCCAAAGTGCTGGGATTACAGGCTTGAGCCACCGCACCCGGCCTCCCATTCATATTTATTGAGCAGAATTATCTAGTCTGGTTGTCTCCACACAGCTTTATCTCATCAGATAACAATTAGTGCTTTCCTTGACACTATTCATATGAATGTGGCTTTGTGGAACCAATTGTCTCTTGCTAAAGTGGTGATAGATGCAGGAGGAAGATAAGGGAAAGGGTCCCCAGAGAACCTGCGACTGGCCTGTGCCCTGGGAGAACAGGGCGGAGCCAGGGGAAGTTTGCACTGTTTGCAGTGGGGAGGAGTCTGGCCTCTTCAGTTCCTGTGTGGTGGCCTGGGATTCAATCTGTGAGGTGGGGGGCCCGTTAGCAGGACTCTGTCTCACTTTACTGAGTTTTTTTTTCATTTTTTCCCTTTTCACCCAATAAAATCCTGCTCTACTCACCCTTCAATGTGTCCACATGCCTAAATTTTCCTCGTTGTGGGACAACCACCTGGTTTTAGCTGAACTAAGGAACAAAGTTCTGCAACAGTGGGGCAGGGAAAGCAGAACTAGGTATGGTTGCTCTAGCATTGACAGCAGAGATAGTTTTCCCTCTCTGTGTCTGCCTGTGGCCAAGCCTTAAACATAGGCTACAGAGCCCAAAAAGATTATGACAGAGCCTGGAGCAGTATGTGACCAAGACACCCTTATTTGTCTTTGGCATACACCACTTTTGAAATAAATGAATAAAAAGAGATTTGAATTCCCCTCCCTTGACGAGAAATGTTTTACTCTGGTCTGTCATGAGAGAAAAAAAATGTGTAGGCCAGGCATGGTGGCTCACGCCTGTAATCCCAGCACTTTGGGAGGCCAAGGCGGGCGGATCACGGGTTCAGGAGATCGAGACCATCCTGGTTAACAAGGTTAAACCCTGTCTCTACTAAAAATACAAAAAAAATTAGCCGGGAGTGGTGGCAGGTGCCTGTAGTCCCAGCAACTCGGGAGGTTGAGGCAAGAGAATGGCGTGAACCCAGGAGGTGGAGCTTGCAGTGAGCAAAGATCGCACCACTGCTCTCCAGCCTGGGCGACAGAGTGAGACTCCATCTCAAAAAAAAGATGTGTAAATTTCTTTGGCAGTGTCTTTAGTCTACATGGAATTTATTTTTGTGTGTGGTGTGAGATAGGAGTACAATTTATTTTTTTTCTTTTACACACAGAGATCCAATTGTCTCAGACAATTTATTGAAAAATTTATCTCTTTTCACTGATCTGAAATAACCACCTCTGCTGTATTCTGTGTTTGTGATTGTGTAGGCCTATTTCTAGGCTTTCTATTCTGTTCCATTGATCTCTTTATCTGTAGTACAATACGATACTACCTCAATTATTATACCTTTATATTGACTTTTCATCCAGTAGAGCAGTTCTCTTTGCCTTGTTTTCCTTTGGGAGTAATTTTGATATTCTTGTCCATTTGCATTTCCTTATAAATTTTAGAAGCAGCTTCTCAGATTCCACAAAATGCTTTTTGGGGTTTTGATTGGGTTTGCATTGAATCTATAGATCACTTGGGAAAGAAGTGACATCTTTACAATATTAGTCTTCTAACCCATGAACATGGTATATTTCTCATTTCATTTAGATCTTTAATATTTCCTGATAGTTTTATAATTTTTTCCATAGAAAATCAAAACATTCTATTTTCTTTAATGTTCCCTGAAGTTGAGGTATACTTCCTGTTCACCTTTACGTTAAAGGAATAAATTCTTTGGGTGGGGGCTCCATATTGTTCCACTCCAGAAAGCACCATATTCACATTTTCAGTGAACATGTTGTAGACTACAGTATGAATGGAGGTGCTTTCTATTGTTCTATTGTTGGGCAATATGGTGGTACTGCCTGTAGGGTCCCAGTTTTATAGGAAGGGTTTCCTATTAAATGTTCCACTTTGTGTGTGCTCTGATCACAGTCATCTCTTCTTTGCACTCCTTGAGACAAGGAGTTCAAAAAATTAAGTAATGTTGTTATAACAAAACTTCTTTCATTACTGTTTACTTATTTACATGGGTAATTTTTCTCAACACTTTCATCTACAAAAATGAAAAATAGGGATAATTGATGTTCAACGTGTCTCATTTTAGCAATAAATACTAGTCATCCATGGATACATGGACTATGAAAAAAGCCCATCCAACTTATAAGCAATGTGTTTTAAATAAAGGTTTAATAATTAATTTTTTAAATCTGTAATAAATTTATGTTGTTTTGATCAACTGGGTACAACTAATTATTATAATGATAACTTAATCTAGAAGAACAATTATTTAACACTTGGAGCCTTTTGATCACAGAAAATTAAACACTTATTTTAATTTTAAATATATCTATATTTGTATATTCCTATGTACACATACATATGTACACACATATTTTTGCTTTCATAGAAGTATGATAGGATGATTAATAAAAGGTTTTTAAAACTAAAATATATTACATAAGCATAACATTTTTGGAGGAGATGAAATGGAATTATGACTTCTAGGAGAGAAAGGAATAATATAACATATCCAGCTGTTAAAGAAGAGCTCGTTCAAGTATTTACAAAAATTGATAATGGTGGATGTTAAATCACTACAGAATTTGGTGGTGGATATTAAATCACTACAGAATTTAGCAACCATTGGATATATTTGATAAAATGATGTATATTTCATTTTAAAATTTCCATTTTAAAATGTTGGCAATTATATCCTGTGATGGAAATTGCTTGCTGTCCCCCAAAATCTATTCTCTCCATTATAGTAACTGATATATGGCTACCCAACTAGGGACTAAATTTCCTAGTCTCCCTTTGTTACCAATGGAAGGTGTCCAGGTTCTTGACAAAGAATTGGACAAAATACACAAACAAAGCAAGGAAAGAATGAAGCAACAAAAGCAGAGATTTCTTGAAAATGAAAGTACACGCCACAGGATGGGACTGGGCCTGAGCAAGCGCCTCAAGGGCTCGGTTACAGAATTTTCTGGAGTTTAAATACACTCTCGAGGTTTCCATTGGTTACTGAGTGTACACATTATGTAAATGAAGAGGATGAAGTAAAGTTACAATGTCATTTACTTGGTGTACAACCTATGTAAATGAAGAGGATAGTTCCTGTCATAGCTGACTTGGTCTTAGAAAGTTGGGGTTTTTCCATTTAATTTAGTTGAAGGAAGTCCTTAGGTTCCCTGCCCCCAGACCCTATTCTCCTGCCTCATTTCCCCACTGAAGGACATGATCCCCATAAATCTTTATGGGACGCAGAGGGACTGATCGTCTTTCTTCTGCAACTGCTTCATGCTGGTTTGGGGTATAGTCGCTACTTACTAGGGATCAGGGAACTCTCACCCTGCTCTGTCTAGTGGAGATAGGGTAGCTCCTTGATGGCCAGGGGTAGTGTCTTCACCTGGAACTGGTGATCATCTGAAGCTTGATGGTGTCTAGGCGAGAGGAAAGCAATTTGGTTAAAAGATTTAATGGGAGCTGGGAGTGGTGGCTCATGCCTGTAATCCCAGCACTTTGGGAGGCCGAGGCGGATGGATCACCTGAGGTCAGGAGTTCGAGACCAGCCTGACCAACATCATGAAACCCCATCTCTACTAGAAATATGAAAAATTAGCTGGGCGTGGTGGCAGGTGCCCGTAACCCCAGCTACTCAAGAGGCTGAGGCAGGAGAATTGTTTGAACCCAGGAGGTGGAGGTTGCAGTGAGCCAAGGTTGTGCCACTGCACTCCAGCCTGGGCAACAAGAGTGAAACTCTGTCTCAGAAAAAAAAGAAAAAAGAAAAGATTTAATGGGAACTTCAGGGGTTGGATACCTATGCTGTCAGGAAGGTTTGTTATAGAGATTTTCAGGAGAAAAACAACCTGGTCTGTTCTAGGATCTAAGTGTTTCCTTAAAGTCTTAGCACAAGCGACTCCATTTTGGTTTGGTTTGTTGGGGCCTAATGCATGAGCTCAGTACAAAACAATGGCCTCCAGAACTTTGCTTCAAAAACATTACCCCTTTTTGGTCAGGTTCTCACTTGGGTGAGAGTGTGACCAAAGCTTACGGCCTTAGCATCACTCTCAGTTACCATCGTTTTATGTTTCCCATCTCAGCACGTCGTTCATAGGTTACAGTGTACTCCTAGTCACACATTTCTTTCAGCTCTTGTCATTCCAGTTGAAGAAAGATCATTTGACATTCTAGACATCTCTAGAATGCATGCAAACATTTAAAACCTTTGAGAAAATACAGCTCACAAGGGAGACTATTATTATTACTATCAGGAGGATAATACTAAGAGTTTGGAGTTTGATCCTTACCCGGGGTCCCCATAATCCAAACCACCTAAAATCAAATAGATCAAAGAATGAGCTAGATAAAGAGTCTACTCACTTAACTAAGCACTCTCTTCATTAATCCTCTACCGCTGAATCTCTGTGATTTTCATTTGATGTATTTCTCTATAGTCCACAAGTGCCAGCAGCTGCACAGATACTTCTCTGTTCAGCCAATTCTATCATAACTTTCACAAAAGAATTTAAAGTCTGTTGTGTAACTATAGCCTTTATGGCGGATGTTCTCAGAAGAGCCACTCTTTGGGTTGGAGATTGTGAAGGGGTTGATTGTCCTCCACGAACCATAAAAACCTTTGTTAACCTGGTGAAAATACAATGTAGCATAATAATCTACTGTTAAAACATCAGCCCTCTTGCAGGGGAAAGCTTTTATACAGCCAGAAAACATGCATTGAAAATGACAATTGGCTGGGCACAGTGGCTCACGCCTATAATTCCAGCACTTTGGGAGGCCAAGGTGGGTGGATTATGAGGGCAAGAGATTGAGACCATCCTGGCCAACACGGTGAAACCCCGTCTCTACTAAAAATACAAAAATTAGCTGGGCATGGTGGCACATGCCTGTAGTCCCAGCTACTCAGGAGGCTGAGGCAGGAGAATCACTTGAACCCAGGAGGCAGAGGTTGCAGTGAGCCAAGATTGCGCCACTGCACTCCAGCCTGGTGACAGAACAAGACTCCATCTCAAAAAAAGAGAGAAAAAAAACAAACAGAAAGTGACAATTGAATGAAATCTCTTTGTAAATGTTTAAATGGCCCACCCATCAGATAGCCAAATGTACCTGAAGCTTTGATTGTCTTCCCAGGAATATGGATTTGACAAACCAAACTTTGGTTATAAACTATTTTAGGCTGCGTATGGTGGCTCACGCCTGTAGTCCCAGCACTTTGGGAGGCCAAGGTGAGTGGATCACTTGAGGTCAGGAGTTCGAGACCAGCCTGGCCAACATGGTGAAACCCTGTCTCTACTAAAAATACAAAAAATTAGCTGGGCACAGTGGCACATGCCTGTAATCCCAGCTACTCGGGAGGCTGAGGCAGGAGAATCACTTGAACCTGGGAGGCGGAGGTCACAGTGAGCCGGGATCATGCCATTGCACTGCAGCCTGGCAACAGAGTGAGACTTCTCACACTCCGCCCCCAAAAAAAACTATTTTGGCAATTTATACGTCACCACACCAATATGTATTTAATTTGGAACCTTTAATAACAAAAGTTTCAGCGGCTGTCCTGGTTCTCCATGAATCTATGCTTATGTTCTCTTGAATCATTTGCTAAAATATAACCTGAAGAAGATTAAACATTATTTTTTATTTTGACAATGCTTCCCATGTAACTTAACATGTCAAATAATCCTGTTTACCTCTCTTTTGAATGCTTCAGGAGCCCTCTGTAGCATCTCAAAGTTAGAGGTCAGAAAATACAATCTTGAAGCTGAAATTTGATTTTGGGAAGACTATTAAATATGTTAAAGGTTTAAAATACTTCATATTATGACATACTGACATGAATTAAGAATATTCACAAATAGTTTACAAATTTTGGAGAAATTAGTCAAGGAGAGAGAAATATGACACAAATTCTATTTACAAAAGTATACTTAATCCTTAAGTCCAGCATTATCACCATACATCCTGTGCAATCAAGAAATTCACTCCAGGCACATGACCAGTAAATACTACAGTGCCAGCACTATACATGCAAAACAGTAAACATAGTGTGAAGCAATGCAAGCATGTATGTGAAATTTGGCTCCACACTTAGTGGAGCCGGCTTCATGCTTAACTATATTAAAAAAAGAATTGCCGGCCGGGCACGGTGGCTCACGCCTGTAATCCCAGCACTTTGGGAGGCCGAGGCAGGCGGATCATGAGGTCAGGAGATCGAGACCATCCTGGCTAACATGGTGAAACCCCATCTCTACTAAAAATACAAAAAATTAGCCGGGCGTGGTGGTGGGCGCCTGTAGTCCCAGCTACTCAGGAGGCTGAGGCAGGAGAATGGTGTGAACCCAGGAGGCGGAGCTTGTAGTGAGCCGAGATCTCGCCTCTGCACTCCAGCCTGGGCAACAGAGCAAGACTCCGTCTCAAAAAAAAAAAAAAAAAAAAAGAATTGCCAAACTGACGATGCATTTCTTTACAATATTTCTTGTTTTACTTTAATCAAGACTAAGAGGTTTAACTATGAAAATGTTAATTAGCCAAATGTCTCTAATTCTCTGTCAGGTTTTAAAGAATATTTTATTATCTAAACTTTTTCCATAATTTTAGAAACATATTTCCCCATATCACAATGCTTTTTTTAATTGGAAATTACCTAGATATTCAATGAGCATAAAAAATAGTTTCAAGTTTATAACTTACACAAGAAGTTTACCTAAACATTAATCTCATTTACCATACTCAGTTCTTTCATATTTAACAGTTTATCTAGATTACTTCTGTAAACTGAAATATTAGCCACTATCATTGTTTTTAATAGCCATTGAACATCAGGTGCTCACCTAATCCTAAGTAAGAGTCTCAAAGTTAAATACATAGGTATTTTTGCCAGTAACTCAGAAGATTTAGCTAACATTAAATTACTCTCATTTGTAAAAAAAAAAAAAAAAAAAAAAGGCACGCAAACCAAGATAATTTCGTTTTGGCTGGGTTAGCAGCTTTATAACCTTCTATGCCCAACATTGACATCTCAAAATATCTAGCAAAGACAAACATAAAATCCAGACAAAAATGTATGCTGACAATTCTGAAGGTATTTCTATTTTTATTTTACCAATAATTTTAAAACCAGCTTGTTTAGTAAAGTTATACTTAAGTCACATGAACTTGAAAATTGCTTAGACTTATTTACTTAATTTATGAGTACTCTTACTTATAAGCTAATTTGGCAGACACAGTATATAACAATAAATGTACATACAACTAAACATATTTAGACATGTATACACACACACACAAATGAAGATCCAATAGCTTTTACCTTGGAACTCTAGCCATGAGATAGCAATACAGGCTTAACAGTTTTACTTTGTTTGCCCTAATAGATAATCCAATAAAGGCTTTGAACCAAAATTTTGGGTAAAGCAGTTTCCATGGCAGTTTGATTTTTAAAGGTCAAACCTCCCCAGATTGCAAAGAACACTGGGGGCAAATAGTACCAAAGGAGAGCATCACACATAAACCAGGACCCCGCTTAGAACAGCAGCACAAAAGCCTGGATACATGCAACTCCATCCCACTTTCCCATTCAACAGCAAATTCCAGATTCTAAACAATATGGGAGCCAAACAATATTGTAACTGTGAGAGAAAATTCTAAGGAGGGCTTAGTACTAGGCCTCAGAATCTCTGCCGAGGGCATCCCCTTTGGGGAGGTTGAGGTCTGGAGGATCCTTCAGGGTGTCCCCCTTTGGGGTCCAATTTTCGAGTGTCAGACATCTCTAACCTTAGGTGGGGTGGGCACTGGTGCCACTTTGCATGCGTTCCCTCCAGAGGCAACAGCCTACTATGAGCTTTCCTTTGTTTCCTGGGTGTAATCCTGACTTTTAGTATCCTTATAATTTGATAAGGCCACACTTTCCCATGTTTCCCATTCCACTAGAGTGATAGCCATGAACTGTAATGATAGGAACTGGAGGCTGGGTAAGTTTCCTTTGTCCTTAGCCAATTGAGTAGGGGGAAGGGAAGAATTTAGCATAAAAAAAGAAGGTTTAAGCCATCTGAAATGCGTGCAAGTTCCCCGGGGGGAGCCAGCTCCACAAGTAGGGATCAAGGACCAAAACTGGAAAAAATAGAAAAGAGTCCTTCCCCTTTCTGGGCTGGGCAACTATCCTCTTTCACGTCTTGGCCTTCAGATAACACTGGAGAGTGGCCGCAGCCAGAAACCTGCAGTTGCCTCCATGTTTAGGCGCTGCCCACCAACGGTCCTGAGTTGGAAAGGAAGAGAGAGAGAGAGAGAGAGAGAGAGAGAGAGAGAGAGAGAGAGAGATTTCCCTGTATAGAGCAGAAAGAGGAGAAAAATAAATCCCAAACTTTGGGCTTATCTCCTGGCTGCCTCACTAAAATATGTACCAGTGGAGGGTGTTCAGGTTCTTGGCGTTTTTAACAAAGAATTGGACAATACACACAAACAAAGCAAGGAAAGAATGAAGCAACAAAAAGCAGAGATTTATTGGAAATGAAAGCACACTTCACAGGATGGGACTGGATCCAAGCAAGCAGCTCAAGGACCCAGTTACAGAATTTTCTGGGGTTTAAATACCCTCTAGAGGTTTCCATTGGTTGCTTGGTATACGCCCTATGTCAATGAAGAGGATGAAGTAAGTTACAAAGTCATTTACTCCGTGTGTGCCCTATGTAAATAAATAGGATATTTCCTGTCGTAGCTGACGTAGCCTTAGAGAGTTGGAGTTTTTCCATTTAATTTAGTTCTAGGAATTCCTTAGGTTCCCTGCCCCCAGACCCTATTCTCCTGCCTCACCTTGAAACTAGATGTTGAAAAAGAAAAGAAACTTTATCTGAGGAATATGAGCCCCTTTAAATTATCAAGCCCAGAGAGGCAATGAAATATAACAGTAGTCACATCTCACTTTCTGTTTGAGATAAGTAATCTCACCTGTTGAAATCACTTGTTATGTGGGTTCTAGAATGACAGATGTCAAGTAGCCATAAATTAACCTAACAATGCCATATTCTGGACACCATAACTCATATCTTGTAGTTCAACAATATATAGCTAATTACTAATCAATGTTATTTCTGTAAACCAATGAGATTCCTATCAAACAACTTTATATCAACCCACTCTTTGCTTCCTTTTGCTTTTAAAATCCTACTTGTAACAAAGCCCAGAGTACTTCCCAGTGTTTCCTGGGCTGCAGTCCTCAACCTTGGCCCAAATAGACTCTCTACTTGTATTAATTTTGCTTCAGTTTATTTATTTAAGTCAACAATGTGACCATAGGTCTGAGCTCTCATTAGTAGAATTTGAGCAGAAATAATGAGTACAAGTCTATTGCTTAAGAGACAGTTCCTGGCCCCGGATGATTCCTCCTTCTCCTGTTCCACTGGCTGGAATGAAAATGACTACAGTGACCTTGGAATTCTCATATTAAATATGGCAGATCTGTCAGAAGCCTGGATCACTGTCTGACTATGTGGAAACCTAGAAGCCTCAGGTTACAATGTGACATGAGATAAATAGACTTCTTTGTTTTTTAAGCCTCTAAATTTGATGGAGCCTTTTTGTTACAGCAGCTAGGCCTGCCTTAACTACTACAACAGTTGGTACCATGAAAGTGGAGACTACTATAACAAAAACCTAAATTTTACAGCACTTGTTTAATTCTCAGGCAGTGAGTGATGAAGAAATAGTGTGAGCCAGAAAGCTGGGAGCCTCAAGACAACTGGTAAAACTGTTACCTATATTATTTAATAACTTAAAAGCCAGACCACATGCCTACCAGTAGCTCTCCGGTAAGATCCTGAATGCTAACTGGTAGTGGTTTAGCAAGGTATTACAAGAAAGAGATAAGCTCAGGCAAGAATTGGTCAGTTTGCAAACAGAAGTGAAAGAGAATACAGAGAATCTTTATATTAAAAGCCTGATGGGATTGGAAAATCTAATTGTTTCTGGACCCAAGAGATAAGCCTCTCATTCAAAGTTCATTTCAATAAGTAAGCAAAATATTTATCAGGAAAAAAAAAGAAAACAAAATTCATTAGGTTGGTGCAAATGTAATCGCGGTTTTTGCATTGTTGAAATTTGCCATTTGATATTGGAATACATTCTTAAATAAATGTGGTTATGTTACAGGTCATTTTAATGCACTTTTTTTGGCGTTTTTTGGTAATGACTTACTGCTTACTGTTTATTTTATATTTATTTTAGACTATGAAAATGATGTTAGAGGCCGGGCGTGGTGGCTCACGCCTATAACCCCAGCTCTTTGGGAGGCCGAGGCGGGTGGATCATGAGGTCAGGAGATCGAGACCATCCTGGCTAACACGGTGAAACCTCGTCTCTACTAAAGAATACAAAAAAATAGCCGGGCGTAGTGGCGAGCGCCTATAGTCCCAGCTACCTGGGAGGCTGAGGCAGGAGAATGGCATGAACCCAGGAGGCAGAGGTTGCAGTGAGCTGAGATTGTGCCACTGCACTCCAGCCTGGGCAACAGAGCAAGACTCCGTCTCAAAAAAAAAGGAAAAAAAAAAGAAAATGATGTTAGACAAAAAGCAAATTTGAGCAATTTTATTCAAATGGGTCATAAAGCAGTGGAGACAACTCACAACATCAACAACGCATTTGGCCCAGGAACTGCTAAGGAATGTACAGCGCAGTGGAAGATTAGAAATTATGGTTTTGAAGTCATGCAGCTGCAGGCTACAAGATTCTGACCCTCCCTAAATTGCTCCTGGGGATAACATCACTATTGTAAAGCCTAGGATCAGTGTTTGAGATATTTTGCAGACCCTGCACTTGATGGATCAGCTGGCACCACCCAGACAGATAATCATCTGATCTTGTGGCCCCCACCCGGGAACTGACTCAGTGCAAGGGGACAGCTTTGATTCCCTAAGATTTCATCTCCAACCCAACCAATCAGCACTCCCAACTCTCTGGCCCCTACCTACCAAATTGTCCTTAAAAATCCTGATCCCCAGCCAGGCGCAGTGGCTCATGTCTGTAATCCCAGCACTTTGGGAGGCTGAGGCAGGCAGATCACTTGAGCCCAGGAGTTTGAGACCAGCATGGGCAACATGGTGAAACCCTGTCTCTGCAAAAAATACAAACACTAGCCGGGCGTAGTGGTGCACACCTGTAGTCCCAGCTATTCAGGAGGCTGAGGCAGGAGGATAGCTTGAGCCTGGGAGGTAGAGGTTGCTGTGAGCCGAGATCGCACCACTGTACTCCAGCCTGGGCGACAGAGTAAGACCCTGTCCCTGTCTCAAAAACAACAACAAAAAGCCCAATCCCCAGTGATTTGAGTACTAACAAAACTTCAATCTCCCGTACAGCTGGCTCTGTATGAATTAAACTTTCCTGCAATTCACATGTCTTGATAAATTGGCCCTGTCTAGGCAGTGGACAAAGAGAACCTGTTGGGCTCTGTATAAAGTAAAGCAGAGGTTCCTCTTCAAAGACTTTCCTCCCCATCTAATTAGGAATAAATAGTAACTTCTCTTAGAAGCAAAATTTATTCAAAGACCTGTGCTAACATTCTTAAATATCTGCTAGCCGTGGTAAAGAAATCAATATACTTTATGTTCTTAGCTCCCACAATTTAACCTAAGTATTTGCCCTGGCATGCTTATACCGGTCCAAGCAAGCATTAGGTCATAGTCTGTTCCTCTTCCTTATTTGAAGGTGTTTTTACTTTTCTCAGCATTCCACAAGTTACTTCCTCCTTCCTTTGTTCTCCTCTGCCTTTGCCACTTTAAAAAGTTCTAAGTTGCTAGCCAATCAAGATGAATACAGAATGTGAGGTCCCATTCCAGACAATGGAAACTGGACACAGCAGTAGGGTGGACGCATCAGGTTATAAATGTTTGGTGTACTCTCGTGGCAAAACTGCTGGCGAGTGTACCCTCTCTGCAAGAAGGAAAAATGGCCTTGCTGAGAAAATTAAATTTATGTTCAAGTGCTATTTCTTTACAGCACTGGGGAACAAGCATTTCAAACAGAATCCTTGGGCCCTTCCTGGGACTGTATTAACTTCTTTATTCTTTAAACTACTAAATGTTGGGGACCTCTTTGTTATAACATGTAGCCTTTCACCATAACTAATATACATAATTAGCAACTGTTTAAACTTATAATGAAAAATATGAGATAACTTCCAAATGTGTGAAAAAGTAAACAGTTTGTTTAAAAATTCTTTCTTTTAAGGGGTCATAAACGAAAAAAGTTTAGACTCCTAGAATAGTTTATGCTTGATCGTCTCCACTTCTTCACCTTCTAGTCACTCACCAACCTATTGTACCTTGCTCTCTCCCTCTCCAGAAAGAGAAGATGCAGATTCCAAAGAGGTTGATATATCGATCACTTGCTCTGCCCAGAGCAACCTCTAGAAATATCCATTGACTTCTCTGCCCATAGTCCCTTCTAAGGGAACCTACTCCACCTTCACCTCCTATTGAGACAGTTTCCTATTTTGTTCCATATGGCCTAGTGTGCCCCCTTCCCTACCACCAATCGTGATGATAGCAGACTTGGCCAGGGTGGGCACCTGACCAATGAGTGACAGTCAATCCATAGGTAGTCCCAGAACCTATGATGTAGCCTGGCCCAAAAGCCAAACTGGCTTTATCATATTACCTCTCTTGGGTATCTGAACTAGAAAACATGAAACAGATGGCAAGGAAGCTGAAGATGAACACATGTTTAGAGAAAGGCCATGAATTACTGCTGGGACCATTAAGGGTCAGAACAAACTCAGATTACAAAGCAGCATAAACTGTGAATTGGCAAAAACTCAGAGTTAGAGAGAGCTATGCAGAAAAGAAGAAAGGAGTAAACCAGAGATGGCATTCTGTTTCATGCCAGTTATTTTTATTTTTATTTTTCAGTATTTTTGGGTTTAGTTGTTTTGTTTTGTTCTGAGACAGAGTCTTGCTCTGTCGCCCAGGCTGGAGTGTAGTGGTGGGATCTCAGCTCACTGCAACCTCTGCCTCCCAGGTTCAAGCGATTCTTCTGCCTCAGCCTCCCAAGTAGCTGGGATTACAGGCACATGCCGACACGCCCGGCTAATTTTTGTATTTTTAGTAGAGACAGGGTTTTGCCGTGTTGGCCAGGCTGGACTCAAAATCCTGACCTCATGTGATCTGCCCGCCTCAGCCTCCCAAAGTGCTGGGATTACAGGCGTGAGCCTCCGCACCCGGCCACAAGCCAGTTATTTTCAAAAACCTTCAACTACAAATACATAGGAATTCTGGGTAAATATAACAAATATTCCTTAAAATGAATAGCTGAGGTGAAACAATTAAATGTGAGGGGAGACAGGACAAAGCGAAAGTTGAAACCAAGTTGGCAAGCTTGCATTCATATTTTGACTGCCCTGGGGTAAAGCAAACAAGAAGCAAGGCAGGGATGAGAGATAAAAGGTCCCTCAGTGAAAGGATGAACTATTATTCTACTCACCAGCAAGGGACATGATGAGGATACTTGTCAATATAAGCTAGACAATTTCTGCCCTTCCTACATCAGTTGGGGAACACAGATGAACAGTGTCTCCAATGTGGCCTTCTGGGCAGGTGATAAACCTTAGAGTTCTGGGTTCTGTCTGAATAATTGAGTCTGGTCCTCATTTTTGGAGAGGTTGACTGAAGGGCAGTCAGTCCAGCCTGTTCTATTTGTCCACACCACCAGCTTGGGGGCATGTGTCACCTCATGGAATGACCGAGAGATGGCTATAAGAATGGGATTGGGGAAGACATCTGAAGATGCTGACAGCTGGTTTGTGTGAAAGTTTGTCAGCTTCTCCACTGTTTCTGATAGACTTCTCAGTAGGACAAAGGACAACGGTGACCAAATTGTAGTTAGAGCTGACTAGCAGAGGACAGCAGACCTAGAAGTCAGTTTAAAGTGTGCAAGCAAAACAGTTATGGAGAGCCACACCAGGGAATTTTTCCTTCAAAAGGAAGGCTCCAGGGGTGGTTCCAGAAGATGAAAGATCATTAATGTTCCTCCCTCCCCTGTTCGCCTTGGCATCTGGAGTGTTTCCTCCCCAGGTGCTGGCATTGTTCTCCCTCCACCTCCATAAAATTGGTGTGGCCTATTCCAGCAGTTATAACTTCACCTTTTCCCAATCATCCATTACGCATATCCAGACCTTTTGTCCACAAAGGTCAGATGCAAGAGGGACAAGGATATTTTAATAAAACTTATAGAGACCCATTATGTTCCCCCACTTTGGCCCTCCCATGTGGATCATTGTAGGATGGGGGGGCCAGTGAGCAGTGTACTCAACCAAGTGGTCATTATCCTTATGATCTAGATGATGGCAGTCCAGCAAGAGAATCCAGATGGCTGAACTAGAATTAAGTTTCAATACTCTAGGTCCATTTTGAGCTGAGCTGCCATACAGAGAGTAAACCAACCAGGCTGGCTTGGGTTTCCATTAAGGGAAAGAAAGAAGCAGAATGCCTAGAAATGATTACAAAAGTACTGAATTTTCAAATAGATCTCTATAAACCCCACCCCTTTGTCCTGATCATTACTTAGGCAATAGCTGAGAAGGGACAGTTTTCTTTCCTGGGGACAACAGCATTCACTGACAAATTGCCTTACTAAGGCAAGTAGACCAGGAGGAGATGAGGGAAATAGAGTCAGAAATTTTTTAATTTTTTTATTTTTTTATTTTTTTTTTTGAGATGGAGTCTCGCTCTCTTGCCAGGCTGGAGTGCAGTGGCGTGATCTCGGCTCACTGCAAGCTCTGCCTCCCAGGTTCAAGCGATTCTCTTGCCTCAGCCTCCCGAGTAGCTGAGATTATAGGCATGTACCACTATACCCAGCTAATTTTTTTTTGTATTTTCAGTAGAGACAGGGTTTCACCATGTTGGCCAGGATGGTCTCGATCTCCTGACCTCATGATCCACCTGCCTCAGCCTCCCAAAGTGCTGGGATTACAGGTGTGAGTCACCATGCCCGGTCAGAAATTTTTTAAAGTTGATTTTTGAGGAGGTTGGTTAGACTCCACAATACCAGATGCCTTTGGATGGTAGGGAGCATGGAAGGTCCATTGAACACCTTGACAATCAGCCCATTGTGTGTGGCTTTTGCAATAAAGGGCATTATTGTCAGCCTGCAAATTGTCTGGGAAGCTGATCACATGATATAGATTAGTTTCAAGGGTCACAGTGATTTGTTTGGACTCTGCTGATCAGACTGGAACAGCAACACAGTAACCTGAAAAAGTGTCAACAGCAGTGGGGCCTTGCTGACAGGCCCAAGAGGGGATCAAAGGTCCAATGTGGTGCGGTCAATCTTGCAGGAGCAGTGCCCTGTGCAATGTGGGCTCCTTCGCTATGAGAGAGGAGTCCCAAGTCTGGTATGCCACGATAGCCTCTGCATCAGAAACATAAAGTCCTTCATTTTGTGACCAGTTTATGACGGTGGCTGTCTTGCCATGTCTAATCCAGGCAGCAATGGTGGTAATCTGGGCAGTGCAGGTTTGATTAGCAGCTTGCTTGGTCTCATCAGAGAACAGGCCTTTCCATGGGCATCTACGTGAGTGACCCAGATGGTTTGATCAGCCAGTCATGATTTGTTTCCACAGTACATAGCCCCAGAGAGAGATGTCTTTAAACTGTCAGGCTTTCATTTTCCATGAATTCATTTTCCATGAATTTGGCAAACCAAATAGGCCATCGGCAATAGCCAAGAAGTCAGTAAAACCATAACAAGGTTCATCAAAGGAAGTATTGGCTGGAGCTATGAGAATGGCCTTGACTTCTACCCGTTAAGTGGAGCCACATTCATTTTTGCTTCTGCATAGCTGGTGGTGAGGTCGAATAGCTGCAGCATTCCAGTAGACACTATTGGGTTTCAGTTTAGCTGAACCATCAGTGAAACAGGCCCAGGCATTAGAGAAACTTCTGTGAATCAACGGTCCCATTGAGTCAGTGGTTTTGCTTCAGGCAACCACTTGATTTTTGAGGAGGGTGATCAGGGGAATAATTGAATGGGGATAACTGTTACTTTTTCATCTAAGTCAAGATGCTGCTTGGACCAGGTCAGCTGCTTTCTTGAATACATTTCCTTTTGACAAGGAAAGCTTATTGGGCCCATTCCGACCTGTTAGTCACCGAGTTTGAGTCGACCCACCCCAAAATAAGGATATAAGGCTGGAGAGTCTCAAGGCCTCCATGAGTCAGGTGTTCAGTTTTGACAAGAGCTGTAGCAAGCTAATAGCTGCTTTTCAAAAGCGTTGTTTCTAGTAATCTTATATCAAGGAGACGACTAGTCCTAAATCCCAAGGGGCATTTCTGGGTGGAAGCTGCCTCCCTTTGTCAGAGACTTCAATTAGCAAAATAATCTGTCATGATCATTAAGTTTATAGCACCCTAAAGGTAGAGAGCATGCCACAGCTTGCAGGACAGCTTCAAACACAATTTATTGGTTTAAGTCCCACTCAAAGGATGCTGATTTGGCAAGTTCACTGATAAAAAGATCAAGTAGCATGACTGAGTGAGGCACATACTGTTTCTAATACCCTAAGAATCCAATAAGGTACTGGACTTCCTTTTTGATTTAGGGAACCAAAGAGAGAGTGGTTTTTCCATGACCACCACAGGGATTGAGTGTTATAAATCCATCCACATAGTTCCAAGAAATTTTGCTTGGTAAGCCAACAAGTCACCATCTGTATAGTGAAAGCTTTGGACATCAAAAGGTAGAAGAACTCATGCTAAATCCTGACTCACCCACTGGTGACAAATGGCAGGAGACCTTAAGTACCCCTAGGGGAATGCCTATAAACATACACCGGAGGCCTTGCTACGTGAATGTGAACTGATATTGATCCTCAAGTGTCAGTGAGAAGGTGCTGGTAAAAGTCTAAGATAGCAAACCAGGTGTAATCAGCCTGTGTAATGGATTCAGTTGCAGTTGCAATATCTGGAACAGCCATGGCTATGAAAACAACAATAGATCAGTCAGCAATAATCTACTCTAAGCCTTCATCACCTGCTTCACTGGTCATACAGGGTTATTGTATTGAGATAATGCCTTATTTTTCACTTCTGATGCCTTTAAGCCCTTAATCAAGGCTATGATTTCCCTTTCTCTTCTTGGGATTCTTTAGCTTCTGTTGGACCATCAAGGAGGAGACAGAGAGGTGGGTTGAGAAGCAACTTATACCTCCCATAAACATTTCTCTATATGCCACTCTTCTGAATCCTGCAAATCTCCCCTCACCCAACCCTGGCACTTATGGGATGGGAATATAATACGTTTTTCCTACTGTACATTCAGATGCAGAAGTAACAACCACAGTACATTGAATTGGCCCAATGGACCTTACCCACAAGTTAGATTTCCTTCTTCACTGTGAACCCTGCCTAAGCACCATTAGCTGGATCTGAGGGCTTTTGCCTTCCCCAGGTCTGGGTAGGATAATGACTTGGGCACCTATGTTCAACAGAGCCATAGCAGTTTAAATTCCTCACTTTCCCCAAATTCCTCTTGGATGAGTAGACATGGTTTTCAATTCTCTTTAGGGTCAGGAAAATCTTGGCCCCACCTCTAATAATCTTTCTTTTTAAAGTAGCTGAGGTTGGGGTAGAGAATGAGGGAGAGATCAGGGACATGGAGGGAGAGAGTGGCTCTGAGCTATTAAACAAAAAAGCTTTGCATTTAAGGAGTGTGGCAGAAGCTTATGGTGCAACCAAAAAAACTTTCAGTGTTTTTTCCTACTCACACTTTAAACTGACTGGGTAGAGATCCTGATGGTTGACACTATCAATTTCAGCTTTGGAGACCCCTTCACTCAGTCATAGCTGCGTGTTTTCTAGCTGAAGCTACTGGGTTTGTGACCCCTGGCTGACTTGACCCAGGCTTGCACAGCAGCAACCTTCTTTGAGAATTCCACTTTAATTCTCAAAGAATTTTGAGAATTAAAATTCTGCTGCCCCATCACCAAGATAACATCGCTTATGTTCTCACCCAGTTTCAACACAAGGCAAGTTTTCCAGGGCAGCAGCATCTACCTAGGTTTGATCGGGTCAGTTTCTCATTCTCCAGTGGATCACCTTTGCCGGCATCGTAAGCCCCAATTCAAGGCAGTAAGAGCCTGAATACTACTCAATGCCTCATCTATGGTTTCCCATGGGAGTTTGTCTGTCTCAGAAATCTCCCTGAAAGGCTCACAGCTCCCTTATTGCAGCCAGGATCTATTGCAAAAAAAACCCCTCTAAGACCTTTTACTGTTCTCTCCTAGTGGATCTAAGGCAGACACGATGGACCGCAGGAGGGGCTGAGCCATAAGACCCAGTTTACGTTGCCATTCTTCCTTGACAAGCATTACTAGCCCCACTTCCTCATCTCCCAAGTGAACCAGCCAAACTCCTAATGATGTGCGTGGTTTCTGCCCACAGTGGTCATAAATTTCCCTCCTTCCACACATCTCTGCAATTGTTGTCCAAAAGAGGGCAGAATCTTTTATGTGCACCAGACAATACCTAGTACTAGTTGTTACAGTGGGGCAGACCTGAAGCTAACTTCAAATTGTTCAGGAAGTTCTACACCAGCAGGAGAGTTAGCAAGAACCAGGGCACCATTTGAGCAGGGGTCTTTGAACCTGCTTCCTGGTACTCAGCCTGCATCCACCTCTTCAATCTCCATCATTAACAGGCAATAAAGTGAAGAACTATTTATGGCCTAGTTGAGCAGATAATTTGGTCAACATATTTCAGTGACTTTCCTCGAATTTATTTTCTTGCTCTGTTGCCCAGACCGGAGTGCAGTGGCATGCTGTTGGCTCACTGCAGCCTCGACTTCCCAGGCTCAAGCAATTCTCCCACCTCAGCCTCCTGAGTAGCTGGGACCACAGGCACATGCCACCATGCCCAGCTAATTGCTGTATTTTTAGTAGAGACAGGATTTTGCCATGTTGCCCAGGCTAGTCTCAAACTCCTGAGCTCAAGCAATCTGCTTGCCTTGGCCTCACAAATTGCTGGGATTACAGGTGTGAGCCACCAAGCCTGGCCCTCAAATTTCATTAAATGTACCCACAATATCCTCATCCTTCTCCTTCTAGAAAGCCATGTCTCTGTCAGTATCCCACCCTCCTCACTAAAGCTGTCAAGAACTATAAAAGGTCTGAGATTTTGTCCTACTCAACAAGCTAACAAGTCAGCCCACCACAGTTTCATGGAATCTGGTAGAAAACATGAGACACAGAGATGGACAGTGTTTTACTGTAGAAAGGCCAGTCACCAGATATCAACATTTTGGCACCAGTTTCTTGAGCCCCGATTACGCAGGGGAACTCCTCTGTGCTGGTGCCCTGAAAACCGTGCATACATCCTCAAAGGCCATGTAGGCAAGGCTCAACTGCAAGCCGATGGCAGAAGGCCCTGTGATCCTCCCTAGGCAGTCTTGTGAGGAGCTGCCATACCGCCATTCCTTATTTGCCTCTCTATTTTTTTTTCCCACAGGAGCAAGAACATTTATTATAAAAATAGGTGGATAAAATAAGTGTGCTTTAACTTCTGGATATACGACAAATGCTATTGTGATGCAGTTTTTAAATGCAGACATGTGGCTCTGCAATGACAGGGATGGGCCCCCTAGTGTGATGTGCAGCCACAGTGCTCCATTTGACAAACCTCTTGGTTCAAGGCAGAGAGGAGACACCTTATTCTATAGAACAGGATGGGGGTTCAACCCTGGGGACCATACAAGTGGCTCCCATAGGCAGCCACCCTTTTCTGGCAAGCCGTGGCATACCCAGATGCAGGCTGGGGGAGGGGCTGGCACACTGGCCCCAGATTGCTCTGGCTTCAGCCTGATGGAGACACAAAACTGGGATCTCCCTCTGCCAGATGTTCCTGACCCCATCACCACCTCCAGCCTCTAGCCTCACTGGGAGTTCCCTGTGACCCAGCCTGTTCCATAGCCAAAGGGGGACCAAAGTGAACGATCACAGTGCCTCACACCTATTCTAGGGGCCTTGGATCTCAGTGGAGCTTAATCCATGGCATCTGAGAGCACGCACCCTGTCCCTGAGGGCAGCTGTGCCGGGCAAGGGGGACGCAAGGGCATGGGTGGAATCTTGGTCACTGGCAGCACTCGGCCACATGCCTGAGGAGCTCTTTACCTTGTTAGTCACAGAAGCACTGCAGGCAGTGAGGGCACTGAAGGTCCCCCTGGCCTCTCTGGGCTGTGCCAGGATGCCCGCCCTCTGCAGGGGGTTCCAACTGCTGGGACCCAGTCCCAGGCCTCCAGCCACCAGGCGCAATAAGCTCCACTGCATCGGTGGCCAAGTACTTGGCAGTTTTGCTCCCAGCATGAATCCAGCAGGCATCTGGCTCTTGAGAATCCTGTCTCCAGGAGGCCTGGTGCAGCAAAGAGGTGACCTTTTCCTCCAGTTCCTGATTCCTACCTTGAGCCCGTTCCCGATCTGCCCTTTCTGACATGAAGTCATCCTTGTAAGCGAGAATCTGCTGTTCCAGTATCTGCATCCATTCCAGTGCAGCATCTGGGGCCGTCCTTGAGGCCGCCAGCTTCTACTTCACTTCTGCACAGTCGTTTATTTTCTCTTCCAACTACCTGTTGAGCTGGGAGATCTTCCTCATCAGCTCGGGCTCCTGGAGGGTCTGCAGCCCCCTGAGCTGTGCATGGAGCCCCCTCACGTATTCGTCCCTGCTGACATCGTATTGCTGCCACTTGGCATTGAGGTCTTCAACGTGAGTCACCTTCTGTTTTAACAGTCGATTTTCTTCCTCAATAACACTCTGGACAGAGGTGTCCCCACCTGTATGTTCTGACTTTCAGGACTTCTCTCCCCCACGTTCCTTTGTGCATGCTGTCGTTCATCCAGACACTTGGTCAGATGCTGACACATGTGGGCAGTGGAGGTCAGCGTCCTCCGCAGTTGGTGGGTCTCGTTGGCCAAAGAGAGGCACAGAACGTCACTGGCCCGCCGGGCCGGTTTCCCCTCCTCCATGCTCCTCCGCATCAGGACAACTTCCTTCTCTCGCTCATGCTGTGGCTGGCTCAGCAGCTGCTGCATCTCCTTCTCTTTCACTCCTAGCCGCTCAGTAAGCCTCTCAACTTCCTATTTCCTGGTGCATCTGGGCCTCCGCGGCGCCGTCCTCCTGCTATTGCAGCTGCTCCCGGAAGCGGGCCACCTGCTCCAGCAGCGCGTCCACCAGGGACCGCGCAGTGTCCCCCTCCAGCGCGGTCAGCCAGGCGCGGAGGCACGCAATGAGGAAGTCGCAGGCGGCCAGCTGGTCCTGCAGGCGCCGCAGCCACTACCCGACCTCGTAGTATAGGCCGCAGAGCTCCGAGCTGCGCGCTGGGCCCCCTCCCAGCCGCCCGACCCCGGGTCCCCGCACGTGACTGTGGGCCTGCCTGGGAGGCCGTGCGGCCACCAGCAACTTCCGTGCCCGGGCCCTGCCGGCTCTCTATCTTGAGGGAGTTTCTCATCGCCTCTTGGTTTCAATGAGGTGTGGGAATTTCCAGCTTGTCCCTTCTCCCTTAGGGAGGCTAAGCTGCAGGCTATAAAACTACTTAGCTACAGTATAGAAATGGCTCCTCTGGCAAGGTGGCTCACGCCTATAATCCCAGCACTTTGGGAGACCGAGATGGGTGGATCACTTGAAGTCAGGAGTTCCAGACCAGCCTGGCCAACATGGTGAAACCCTGTCTCTACTAAGAATACAAAAATTAGCTTGGTGTGGTGGTGTGTGCCTGTAATCTCAGCTACTCAGGAAGCTGAGGCAGGAAAATCACTTGAACCTGGGAGGTGGAGGTTACAGTGACCCAAGATCATGCCCCACTGCACTGTAGCCTGGGCGACAGAGTAAGACCCTGTCTCGAAAAAAAAAAAAAAGAAAGAAAGAAAGAAAAAAAGAAATTAAAAAAAAAAAGAAAGAATAATGAAATGACTCCTCAGCAACAGGGTGCCCCAACACTCATGTTTCTTCTCATTTGGCCTCTTTTGTTTTGGTGTCCTACTGTGGGACAAGGAATGCAGGGAGCTGACACCATGCTGTTCTTTTTCTGTCTATGTAATAAACTGTCTGAATCTAATCAGTGCTTGTTGTCCCCTTACCAGTCAAATCTGTAAGCCTGCTCAACACATTCTCACAACTCTAAAGAGGACCAGGTAACACCTGCATGTGCAGTGGATTGCATTATAGGAGAGAAACCCTGGACTTAGGGAATCTGAACCTTTTATAATGGGCAGTAATCATTCCTGCCCTTCACTCCAGAGGGAGACTATTTTTATTATAGTGGACAGTAAGTATGCCTGCCCTTTGCTTCAGATGTAAACATTATCTTTACTATGTTAGACAGTAAGCATGCTTGCCCTTTTCTTTGGAGGGAGACACTACCTCTGTCTTTCAAGGATGCACTCTATACAAATATCCTTGAAAACATAGTCCAGAACACAGGACAGCACAGTGCTTTACTTGCAAGATGTGCAAGCACACAAGACCTATGAAGAACTGTCTCCCAACAAAGGATACATACAGAAGGAGAAAAAAACTCTCTTAAACAAAAAGAGGCGGAGCCGGCAGGGACCGAGCAGGTGCCTGAGTCTCCTTCCCCTCCCCTCACCTGGTCCTCGCCATCTTCTCCTCACAGCCAGACCGGAACTATGTGATCCTGGAAGTTCCGGGGCCTTTGGCCCTATGTGATCCCGGAAGTTCCGGAGCCTTTGGACCTATGTGATCCCGGAAGTTCCGGGGCCTTCTGGGGCTTTCCTGGGCGTTCCAGGGCCTTTGGAGCATTGGATAAGCAGTAATGGCGGAGGCTGCAGCTCCCGGAACAACAGCCACAACATCAGGAGCAGGAGCGGCAGCGGCGGAGGCGGCGGCAGCGGTCTCCCCGACTCCGATCCCCACAGTCACCGCCCCGTCCCCGAGGGCGGGCGGAGGGGTCGGCGGCAGCGACGGTAGTGGCGGCAGCGGCGACAGTGCTGCGAGCGACGACAGCGGCGCGTGCGGCGGCAGCGGCGCGTACGGCGGCAGCGGCAACAGCTGGACTAAAGAGGTCACCTGTAGGTATTTTGTGTATGGGATTTGTAAGGAAGGAGATAACTGTCGCTACTCGCATGACCTCTCTGACCGTCCGTGTGGAGTAGTGTGCAGTTGTTTTAAGCGAGGGTACTGTCTTTATGGAGACCGCTGCAGATGTGAACATAGTAAGCCGTTGAAACAGGAAGAAGCAACTGCTACAGAGCTAACTACAGAATCATCCCTTGCTGCTTCCTCAAGTCTCTCCTCGATAGTTGGACCACTTGTTGAAATGAATACAAACGAATCTGAGTCAAGAAATTCAAACTTTGCAACTGTAGGAGCAGGTTCAGAGGACTGGGCGAATGCCATTGAGTTTGTTCCTGGGCAACCCTACTGTGGCCGTACTGTGCCTTCCTGCACTGAAGCACCCCTGCAGGGCCCAGTGACCAAGGAAGAATCAGAAAAAGAGCAAACCGCGGTGGAAACGAAGGAGCTGTGCCCCTATGCTGCAGTGGGACAGTGCCGATATGGGGAGAACTGTGTGTATCTCCACGGAGATTTATGTGACATATGTGGGCTGCAGGCCCTGCATCCGATGGATGCTGCCCAGAGATCACAGCATATACAATCGTGCATTGAAGCCCATGAGAAGGCTATGGAGTTCTCATTTGCTGTGCAGCGCAGCAAGGACAGGGTGTGTGGGATCTGCATGGAGGTGGTCTATGAGAAAGCCAACCCCAGCGAGCACCGCTTCGGGATCCTCTCCAACTGCAACCACACCTTCTGTCTCAAGTGCATTCGCAAGTGGAGGAGTGCTAAGGAATTTGAGAGCAGGATCGTCAAGTCCTGCCCACAATGCCGAATCACATCTAACTTTGTCATTCCAAGTGAGTACTGGGTGGAGGAGAAAGAAGAGAAGCAGAAACTCATTCAGAAATACAAGAAAGCAATGAGCAACAAGGCATGCAGGTATTTTGATGAAGGACGTGGGAGCTGCCCATTTGGGGAGAACTGTTTTTACAAGCATGTGTACCCTGATGGCCGTAGAGAGGAGCCACAGAGACAGCAAGAGGAAACATCAAGCAGACACCAGGCCCAAGGAAGGAACCACTTCGTGGAATTCTTTGAGGAAGGAGCGAACAGCAACCCCTTTGGTGATGAAGAAGAGGCTGTCACCTTTGAGCTGGGAGAGATGTTGCTTATGCTTTCGACTGCAGGTGGGGACAACGAACTGACAGACTCTGAAGATGTGTGGGACTTGTTTTGTGATGAAGAATTTTGTGTCTTAGATCTATAGAAACCTTGCGTGGTGTGTGAGCTGGTCTGCTGACCCCAGACAGCAGCTGTCCCCTGGGGTGGTGTGGCAGTGCCTGTGTTCTCTCCTAGGCAGGCCTATCAACTCCAGGTGCTGTGGTAAGAATATTTACCCAGGGCCTGTCTTCTCAACCCCCTCACCTTTCCCCAACGAGTGTGTTGTTTTCCCTGTTGAAAAAAGTTACAAAAATAAGTCTTAAAGTTAGTTTTTTTGTTTGTTTGTTTATTTGTTTGTTTTTTGAGACACGAGTCCCACTCTGTCACCCAGACTGGAGTGCAGTGGCGTAATCTTGGCTCACTGCAACCTCCGCCTTCCGGGTTCAATCCATTCTCCTGTCTCAGCCTCCTAAGTTGCTGGGACTACAGGTGCATGCTACAATGCCCAGCTAATTTTTTTTTGCATTTGTAGTAGAGACGGAGTTTCACCATATTGGTCAGGCTGGTCTTGAACTCCTGACCTCAGGTATCCACCTGCTGCTGCCTCCCAAAATGCTGGGACTACAGGTGTCAGTCACCGTGCCCAGCCTTAAAGTTAGTTTTTTGTAACAGGGATGAGCCACCGCGCCTGGCTTTAAAGTTAGTGTTTTGTAACAGGCATGAGCCACGGCGCCTGGCTTTAAAGTTAGTTTTTTGTAACAGGCATGAGCCACTGTGCCCGGCCTTAAAGTTAGTTTTTTTGTAACACGAATTTAACTGTCGGACAGTTAGTTTAGGTGTGTTGCATCATCTGTTTTCAACCAGATTGTGTTTATGGACTTTTCACACACTAACTTTGAGGACCCCAGGTTCAAAACTAAAAGCAGTGGCCCTGCTTTGGGATCCAATGATAGGAGTGATGGGTGAAGGGATCTAAGCTGGCCAGTAGCCTTCTAAGCTTCTCAAACCTGCATAGATGCAGTATTATTGGCCTTGGTAGAAGACCTTGGTTTAGTGGTTTAAGTCTTGTATGGCAGTTAGATCTTAAAGGACAAAGCAGTATATTGGTAGTTGTCAATATAGCAGTACTAGCTATGTTTATATAAATAAGAGAAATGGAGTTAGCCATAGAGGTTAAAACTACCTGGTTATCCCATATATTAACCCAAACTGGGTCTTGGATACACAGTTGTATTTAATGTTTTACGATCTAGTCTTTCCAATATAGGCATTTTCTGAAAAACATTTGTCCTCATTTGGGGCATTTTGTTGTGGGTTTCACCATGTTGGCCAGGCTGGTCTCGAACTCCTGACCTCAGGTGATCCACCTGCCTCAGCCTCCTGAAGTGCTGGGATTACAGGCGTGAGCCACTGCGCCCATCCTGACACTTTGATTTTAACTCAGTAAGACCTGTGCCGGACTTCTAACCCCCAGAATTGTTAAGATGATACATTTGTGTTGTTCTAAGCCATTGAATTTGTGGCAATTTGTTACAGCAGCCTGACATTTTGATTTTAACCCAATAAGACCCCTGCCAGAATCCTGACCTTCAGAATTGTTAACATAATAAAATTGTGTTGTTCTAAGCCATTCAGTTTGTGGAAATTTGTTACTGCAGCCTGACACTTTGATTTTAACCCAATAAGACCTGTGCCAGACTTCTAACCTCCAGAATTGTCAAGATAATAAAACTGCGTTCTAAGGCATTCAGTTTGTGGCAATTTGTTACAGCAGCAATAAACAACCAATACACATACTTTAAGTGGAGACCAATATTTAATTTTCCGTGCTTTTATAATAATTATAATGACAAGTTAATCATAGTAAATGCAAGTCAGGAAATTTTTTTTTAATGTCTTGAAGTTTAATATCTGGTTCAGAAAAGCATCTTTGTCCTATGAAAGACATGAGCTTAAAAAATTGTCATTCCATGGGAGTATAAATTGATACAACTGTTTGGAAGGCACTTTGGCAGTAGCTAGCAAAATTTTAAATGTGAATACTCTTTGACTCAACAAGGTAATTCTAAGAATTGTGCTACTGATTTTCTTTCATAAATTGATGATAATGTATAGACAAGAATGTTTATTAGATTGTTTGTGATTAAAAATTGCAAATAACTTACATGCTTACCAAAAGGGACTGGTAAAGAATAGTATACAATGGCATTTTGTGTAGAATTAGCTCCATCAATAAGTACTAACATGTCCATAACACATAAGGGAAATAAGCAAGTGGCAGGTAGTGTGTATAGAATAATTTCATTTTCTTTTTTTTTTTTTTTTTATTATACTTTAAGTTCTAGGGTACATGTGCATAACATGCAGGTTTGTTACATATGTATACTTGTGCCATGTTGGTGTGCTGCACCCATCAACTCGTCAGCACCCATCAACTCGTCATTTACATCAGGTATAACTCCCAATGCAATCCCTCCCCCCTCCCCCCAATAATTTCATTTTCATAAAAGGAAATGTGTATGTATATGTGTTTATATAACACAAAAGCATTCTAAACAAAGGTATAGTAAATAGGAAAAAATTCACTCACTTTTTACTGTCTGCATGTCAGTAATAGTTATGGCTACTAATATTTTTGTTTTGAGAACGAGTCTCACTCTGTTGCTCAGGCTGGAGTGCAGTGGCATGATATCGGCTCACAGCAACCTCTGCCTCCCAGGTTCAAGCAGTTCTCATGCCTCAGCCTCCCAAGTAGCTGGGACTACAGGCGTGCGCTACCACACCCAGCTAATTTATGTTGTTTTAATAGAGACGGGGTTTCACCATGTTGGCCAGGCTGGTCTCGAACTCCTGACCTCAAGTGATCCATTCCCCCTCCGCCTCCGAAAGTGCTGGGATTACAGGCATGAGTCACTGTGGCCAGCCATTATGGTTACTAATACTTTTGCAGTTGGAATATATCAGCTTCATCATAAAATGAAAACCTGAAGAAATAAAAAAAATGTTTTGTGATAACCCTTAGGTGATTTGATACTCCCACATGTGATTAGCAATTTGGCGTGCCTCTAATTCCTAACTGGATTACTAAGTTTTTAAGTGACTGAAAAAAAGCAAGAAATGGCTTCTAATTCAGGACAGTACAAACCAAATAAGGAACAAACAAGGGGAACAGCCCACAAGGCCACTAGGGGTTCAGAGGATGAAAAGACTGCTATGGGCTCTCAAAGGTGCCGTCAGAGTCATTGGTGGCACCCATGAATTAGGACATGGAACAACTTCACTTTGACTAGACTTGGGGACCGCTTGAGGTTACGCAGTGGCTGTAAGAATGCACCTCACAGGACCGGGCACAGTGGCTCACGCCTGTAATCCCAGCACTTTGGGAGGCCAAGGCAGGCAGATCATGAGGTCAAGAGATCTAGACCATCCTGGCCAACATGGTGAAACCCCGTCTCTACTAAAAATACAAAAATTAGCTGGGCATGGTGGTCCATGCCTGTAGTCCTAGCTACTTGGAAGGCTGAGGCAGGAGAATCTCTTCAATCTGGGGAAAGGAGGTTGTAGTGAGCCGAGATTGCACCAGTGCACTCCAGCCTGGCGACAGAGTGAGACTCCGTCTCAAAAGAAAAAACAAAAATGCACCTCACAGACTTGCAATGACAGAGAGCATAATTGAACAAGGGCCCCCAATGCTATAGTCTGAAATCCGTTGCCATGTTTGCACTAAAGCCACACCTCCCATGAGTTACTCCCAGCCAGTGACAGCAAGGATACTAAGGCTGACACTTTCCTCAGATACACAGGACTCCTTTGTGAGCTGACTTTGGCTCGAGGCTCCCCCTAGTCCTTGCTGAAACTTCCTTAGGCTTCATGGTAGTCTAGGATGTTTCCTAGTCTTGACCTTCTGTCTCTCTCTCCACTTTGGGTTAGTCTTGCGTCACGATCTGACAACTTGCCCAGCCTCTATCTGACTTTCTCCCCATTTTGTATAACAGCCTTTATCTGGCTCCCTCTTTATCTGGCATGTCCTCTAATAAAATAGTACCTACCTTATGAGTTTATCTTATCACTTTATAGATGAGGACATTGAGGCTACAGTTCTGGAGGTCGAAAGTCCAAAATGGATGTCAGTGAACTAAAATCAGGGTGTTGGCAGGACTGGTTCCTTCTGGTGGCTCCATTCCCTTGCCTTTTCCAGCTTCTGGAGGCTGCCTGCAAAACCAGCAATCACATCACTCTGACCTCGGCTTTTGTCATCATGTCTCCTTTTCTGACTCTGATCTTGTAAAAACCTTGTGATTATAACAGGCCCAACTAGATTCAGAAAAATCTCCCCATTTCAAAATCCTTAACGTAATCACACCTGCAAAGTGCCTTTCACCCTGTCTCAAAAAAAACCAAAAAACAAACAAACAAAAAATAGTGTATTCGACTCATGGTTCTGCAGGGCTGTACAAGAAGCAGAGTGCTGTCATCTGCATCTGGTGAGAGCCTCAAGCTGCTGGCACTCATGGTGGAAGGAGAAGGGGAGCTGGCAGAAATCACACAGTGAGAGAGAAGGTAAGAGACGGGAGGGAGGTGCCAAGCTCTTTTTAACAATTATCTCTCAAGGGAGCTAATAGAGTGAGAGCTCACTCACTCCCCACTCCACATGGGGAGGGCATTACTCTATTCATGAGGGATGCATCTCCCATTACCCCAACACCTACCATTAGGCCCATTTCTCTCTCTTTTTTTTTTTTTTTTTTTGAGATGGAGTCTCGCTCTGTTGCCAGGCTGGAGTGCAGTGGCCGGATCACAGCTCGCTGCAACCTCTGCCTCCTGGGTTCAAGTGATCCTCCTGCCTCAGCCTCCCAAGTAGCTGGGATTACAGGTGCCCGCCACCACACCCGGCTAATTTTTCTATTTTTAGTAGAGACGGGGTTTCACCATGTTGGCCAGGCTGTTCTCGAACTCCTGACCTCAAGTGATCCACCTGCCTCAGCCCCTCAAAGTGCTGGGATTGGCCAGGCGCGGTGGCTCAAGCCTGTAATCCCAGCACTTTGGGAGGCCGAGATGGGCGGATCACGAGGTCAGGAGATCGAGACCATCCTGGCTAACACGGTGAAACCCCGTCTCTACTAAGAAATACAAAAAATAGCCGGGCGAGGTGGCAGCGCCTGTAGTCCCAGCTACTCGGGAGGCTGAGGCCGGAGAATGGCGTGAACCCGGGAGGCGGAGCTTGCAGTGAGCTGAGATCCGGCCACTGCACTCCAGCCTGGGCTACAGAGCGAGACTCCGTCTCAAAAAAAAAAAAAAAAAAAAGTGCTGGGATTACGGGCGTGAGCCACCACACCCAGCCAGGAAAAGGTATTTTATATTTATATCATTGCTGTGCTGTTTATTCATTTGTATAAATTTAAGTTCCCATCTGGTATTATTTTCCTTCAGCATGAATAACTTCTTTGAACATTTCTTGTGGTTCATGTTTGCTGGCAACAAATTCTCTCAGCTATTTATCTGGAAAAGTCTTTATTTCACCTTCATATTTTACCTGTATTTTCTTTGTGTACAGAATTCTAGGTTGAAATTTTTTTTCAGTGTTTTAAATATGTCATTTCATATTCTTCTGGTTTGCATAATTTCTGATGAGAAGTCTGCAGTTTATTTTCTATTTCTCTCTCTTTTTGCTCCTCTGCAAAGCCATTTCCTCTTGCTATTTTTAGTATTTTCTCATTATCATTGTTTTATAGGAATTTGATTATGATTTTCCTTGGTATGATTTCCTTAATGTTTATTCTATTTGGGACCATTGAGCTTCTCATAGCTGCATATCTGTATGTTTATAATTTTCATCCAGTTTAAAAAAATGTTTTTGAGAAAGAGTCTCACTCTGTCACCCAGTCTAAAGTACAGTGACATGGTCTTGGCTCACTGCAACCTCCGCCTCCCTGGTTCAAGTGATTCTCGTGCCTCTCAGCCTCCTGAGTAGCTGGGATTACAAGTGCATGCCACCATGCCCAGCTAATTTTTGTATTTTTTGTAGAGACACGGTTTTGTCAAAACTCTCGACCTCAAGTGATCCGCCCACCTCGGCTTCTCAAAGTGCTGGGATTATAGGTGTGAGCCACTGTGCCTTGCCCAGTTTTTAAAATTTTGACCATTATTTCTTCAAATATTTTTTTCTGCTACTACCCTTTCTCTCCTCTCCTGAAAGTCAATTTTGAGTATGCTAGATTGCTTGATATTGTCTCACAGGTCAGTGAGGTTGTTTTCCTTTCTTCTTTTTCTTCGGTCTTTTTCTCTGTGTCTGCTGCATTTTGGATAGTTTTTATTGTTATGTCTTCAAGTTCACTAATTTTTCTTCTGCAGCATCTAATCTACTATTAATCTCATCTTTGCTGACTTCAATTACACATCTGTTAGATCATTAATATTGTTTCTCCCAGGCCACTGAGGCTCTGTTCATTTTTAGCCTCTTTTTTCTCCTTATACTTCAGTTTAGACAGACTCTATTGCTATTTTTTAAAATTCATTGACCTTTTCTTGTGTAGGTTCTAATCTATTGGTAAGTCCATCCAGTGAATATTTCATTTCAAATACTATATTTTTTGGCTCCAGAAGTTCCATTTGGCTCTTTTTTAAAAGAATTGTGGTACAATATACAGAACATAATATTTACTATTATTACCATTTTTAAGTGTCCAGTTCAGTGGCATTAAGTATGTTCACATTCTTGTGCAACCATCACTGCCATCCATCTCTAGAACTTTTTCATATTCCCAAATTGAAACTCTGTACCCGTTAAACAAAAACACCCAATTTCTCCCTCCCTCCCAGCCCCTGGCAACCACCAGTTTACTTTCTGTCTCTGTGAATTTGACTATTCTAACTGCTTTATATAAGTGGAATCATATAATATTTGTCATTTGGTTCTTTTTAAAAAGTCTTCTGGCTGGGTGTGGTGGCTCACACCTGTAATCCCAGCACTCTGTGAGACTGAGGCAGGTGGATCACTCGAGGCCAGGAGTTTAAGACCAGCCTGGCGAACATGGCGAAATCTCATCTCTACTAAAAATACAAAAATTACCCGGGTGTGGTGGCGCACGTCTGTAATCCCAGCTACTCGGGAGGCTGAGGAAAGAGAATTGCTTGAACCTGGGAAGTGGAGGTTGCAGTGAGCCAAGGTCACGCCACTGCACTCCAGCCTGGGTGACACAGTAAGACTCTGTCTCTAAATAAATAAATAAATAAGTAAGTAAAACTTAAAAGTCTTCTATTTTTCTCCTCTTTATGTTATGTTTTCCTCTAAGTATATAAACATACTTATAATAGCTGTTTAAAGTCCTTGTCTGCTAATTCCCTAATCTCTGTCACCTCTGGGTCTATTTCTATTGGCTAATTTTTCTCCTGATATGGGTCACATTTTTATGCCTTTTAGCAAGTTTAGTAATTTTGACTGGATGCTGAACATTATGAATGTTACATTGTTGAGGTCTGGATTTTATTATATTCTTTAAGGCATGCTGAGTTTTGTTTTGACACACAATTAAGTTCCATACAGTTCAGGCTGATCTTTTCATGGCTTATTTTTTAGCTCTCTTACGGCAGGTCTAGAATAGCCTTTCATCTAGGGCTAGTTTAGACCTATTATTGAGGCTTAAACTTTCTGGGGTCTACTGAATACCCTGGTGTTTCTCCACTCTGAGTGGTCAGAAGTCAAACATCTCCCAGTCCTATGAAAACTCTGAGAATTTTTCAGCTAACAGCTCCTTGGTGGTACTCCTTTATGTGGTAGTTATCCTTTGCCTAATCTTGTGGGGTCTTACCTATTATGTATGCATTAATTTATAGTCAGCCAAAGGAAGTCAGCTGATCATTTTAGCTTTCTCTGCATAGCTCACTCTTCTCTGGTAGTCTTCTCCCCAAATTCCAGCTATCTCAGCTTTCCTGAACTCCAATCTTCATCTCTTCAACTCATCAAGACTTCTGTGCTGTGCTTGGATTTCCCCTCTCACACTGCATTCTGGAAAGTGCCCCCAGTGAGTAGGTATCTCTTCATTTGGTTACTTTCTTTCAGATATTGCAATTCCATGCTGCCTAGTGTTCAATGTCTAGAAAAAGTTGTTTCATGTATTTTGTCCAGTTTCTAGTTGTTTACATTAGAAAGGCAAGTCTTGTACTTGTTGCTCCATCATGGTTGACAGAGGAATTTACCCTATCTTTTTTATATAATGCTGGCAATTTAGTTCCTTTTATACGCTCCCTTCATGTGAGTTTAAAAAAAAAACAAAAAACAAAAAACTTTAGGACAGGCACAGTGGCTCACACCTGTAATCCCAAACTTTGGGAGGCCAAGGTGGGTGGATCATTTGAGGTCAGGAGTTCAAGACCAACCTGGCCAACATGGTGAAACCCCGTCTCCACTAAAAATACAAAAATTAGCTGGGCGGTAGTGGCATGTGCCTGTAATCCCAGCTACTCAGGAGGCTGAAGCAGGAGAATTGCTTGAGCCTGGGAGGCAGAGGTTGTGGTGAGCTGAGATCGCGCCACTACACGGCAATCTGGGTGACAGAGCGAGACCCTGTCTCAAAACCAAACAAACAAACAAAAAAACTTTAGACAAAAGAAATGTAACAGAGTTTAGCTGGGCAAAGAACAATTCACAAATCAATCAGCTCCCAGAACCAGAATAGGTTCAGTGTGACTCTGGGGCTACCACATTGTCAGATAATATTTATGAACAGAAAAAGGAAAGCAATGTACAGAAAATGGAAGTAAGGTACAGAAGCAGCTGGATTGATTGCAGCTCAGTGTTTGCCTTGTTTAAATACTGTTTGAACAGTTGGCTGCCTGTGATTGGCTGAAGCTCTGTGATTGGCACAGAGTAGGTTATAGTATATTTATACATCCAGTGAGGCTACAGTTCACTATGTATGGAGAAATGTTTAGGCTGAACTTAAAATATGTTAGGAGGCAGCTTTAAACTTAATTTAACATGTTTTTATGGCTGGGCACAGTGGCTCATGCCTGTAATCCCAGCACTTTGGGAGGCCAAGGTGGGCGGATCACCTGAGGTCAGGAGTTTGAGACCAGCCTGGCCAACATGGTGAAACCCTGTCTCTACTAAAAATGCAAAAATTATCAAGGTATGGTGGTGCGTGCCTGTAATCCCAGCTACTCGGGAGGCTGAGGCAGGAGAATTACTTGAACCTGGGAGGTGGAGGTTGTAGTGCGCTGAGATTGCACCACTGCACTCCAGCCTGGATGATAGGGTGAGACTCAGTCTCAAACACAAACAAACAAACAAACAAACAAAAAAGACATGTTTTTACAACCAATTCATCACCAATTTTTGCCATATTATTGCCTACATATCTCCACCATCAATTTCTTCTCTCCAATACCATTGCTACTTCTTCAGTTGAGGCAATCTGCAGTTTGTAGTGTGGAGTGCTTCAGAGTTTTCTTTCTTTATTTTCTGAGACAGAGTCTCGCTCTGTTACCCAGTCTGGAGTGCAGTGGTGCAATCTTGGCTCACTGCAACCTCTGCCTCCTGAGTTCAAGCAATTATCCTGCCTCAGCCTCCCAAGTAGCTGGGATTACAGGCGCCCACCACCACACCCAGCTAATTTTTGTATTTATAGTAGAGATGGGGTTTCACCATATTGGCCAAGCTGGTCTTGAACTCCTGACCTCGTGATCCATCCACCTCAGCCTCCCAAAGTGCTGGGATTACAGGTGTGAGCCACTGCACCTGGCCTCAGAGTTTTAATAAAAGCTTCATTTTTTTCTAACATTGTGTCCCTCTGTACCATCTGCCACACAATACTCAGAATATTTGTAAAATACAAATATGACCCTATTGTTCTTCAGCTTATGAAACTGCCTTTGCAAAAATTTTAACAATGAGAAAATTATGTCAGTGAAAGACATCTGACCTAACCAACTCCATCTTGCCTTTAACCTCCAAACTGCCCTTGGTCACTCCTGGGCATGGGCCAAGCTAACTTTGGGAGAAATTTATAGTTTAAATGATAATAGCCCTCCCAAAACTAAACTGCCTTTATAAAGCTTAAAGGCCACAAGTTTAGGATTATGAAAGGGGCCTGAATTCTGCTAAGATGTAGGTATAGTTAAACTATTACCAGCCATTGTTCTGGAGCTCACAAGATTTGTATCTCCCCCAATTACTCCTATAAATAACATCACTATTATAGAAGCTAAGATTGGCCTTTTGAGACATCCTTTCCTACCTTTGCATTTCTGACAAACAGATGACTCCACTCAGACCCAAGACTCAAGACTCAACTGGTCCTGTGGCCCCCACCCAGAAGCAGACTCAGTGCACAAGGACCATTTTCCATACCTCTATGATTGCACCTCCAACCAATCAGCAGTACCCATTCCCTAACCCCCTGCCTGCCAAACTATCTTTAAAAAACCCTAGCCTCTGAATGTTCAGAGAGGCTGATTTAAGTAATAATAAAACCCTAGTCGAGGTGGAGGTTGCAGTGAACCAAGATTGCACCACTGTACTCCAGCCTGGGCAACAAAATGAGACTCTGTCTCAAAACAACAACAACAACAACAACAAAAAAAAAAAAAAAAAAAAAAAAAAAACCACACACACACAAAAAACCTGGTCTTCTGTTTAGCCAACTCTACATGTATGAAACTCTTTCTCTATTGCAGGTCCCCTGTCTTGATAAATTGGCTCTATCTGGGCAGTGGGCAAGATTAACCTGTTGGTGGTTACACATAAACCTTACAGTGGCTTCTCACTGCCTATGATAAAGTCCATTCTCTTTAGCTTAGTTTATGAGGTCGTTCCTTTAGGATCCCAAACTAGATATGGACATCTCTTCCTGCCCCACCCTTCTTCCCTTTACCCTCCAACAACACTAAACTCCTGGTAGTTCCATAAATGCTGTGTCAATTCAAGGGCTCTGAAAAGCAGAGGCAATGACAGATGTAGATGCACATGAGGTTTATTCAGGGAAACACCTCAGAAGGATAAAGGGCAGAGGGAGTGGGAATAGACAGACAGAGCCTTCAAACTGTGATAGAGTTCTAACACCTATGAAAGAAGAAAAGGATAGAAGGAAGAACTGGACAGGAGGAGCTTAGGTTGCAGTGCAGCTCTCTGAGAAAGTCTTGGTCAGGCAGGTTGAGAACCCCAGGGTAAACACTGACCACTAGGGAATCCCTCATCAGCAAGAAATGGCTCAATTCTAGAACTCCTGTCAGAGGCATCCTAACCAGAGTGACTGCATCTTGAAAACAAGTGGGATAAAGTCAAACCTGCTGGGTTACATTCCCAGGGAATTGGGCTCTCTTGGTCACAAGATGTTTATGGTCAGTGACGCTGACTAAGTAAAGAACCAGAACTTATGCAAATGTCCAAATATATTAAGAACAAAAAGCAGCCTGGCAGGCGCAGCAGCTCATGCCTGTAATCCCAGCACTCTGGGGAGCCGACCAGGTGGATCACCTGAGGTCAGGAGTTCGAGACCATCCAGGCCAACATGGTGAAACCCTGTCTCTACTAAAAATAGAAAAATTAGCCAGGTGTGGTGGCGGGCACCTGTAATCCCAGCTACTCGGGAGGCTGAGGCAGGAGGATCGCTTGAACCCGGGAGGCAGAGGTTGTAGCGAGCTGTGATCCGGCCACTGCACTCCAGCCTGGGCAACAGAGTGAGACTCCATCTCAAAAAAAAGAACAAAAAGCATTCTTAGTTTAAGAATAGGTTTTGTTTTGAAGATAATAGTACACTTGTAAATTCTTGTTGAAATCAATAGTAACATAGGAAAATAACAATACTGATAGCCTAACACAAGCTGATCACAAGCTTTTGTGATCACAAGCTTTTTTGTACACTATTCTTAACAGCCTATATAAGCAAGCACTATGCTTAAGATCGGGGAGTTTCTCCTCTTGCTTTCTGAGGATGCCCTACTCTGTAACAGCGTAATCTCTGATAAACTATCTTAACTTCACTATACTCTGCGACTCACCCTGAATTCTTTCCTGTGTGAGATCCAAGACCTCTTGGGGTCTGGGGCAAGACCCCTTTTCCAGTGACACTCCTGCCATGCTAGATCATTGGCGGGAGTAAAGCAGAAAAAAATTTGGCCTCAGCATGAATGCAATGGCAGATCCTGAAAGTGAGGTATCTGGAAGCTGTTGACCAACTACACTTCCTATAGCAGGTTTTCTGGAAGGGAGATCTTAGAAGCAAGTTCACCTCCGTGGCTGCCTAGTGTGATTTTTCCCACTTCTTTGTCTTTGCTAACACAGTTTCTGCTATTTGAGGTGCCTGACCTCCCCATCTATTTCCCCCAGGACATGCATACTTATCTTTCAGGACTGACTTAGCCATCAGTCTTTCAAGAAGCCTTCCCTGACTGTCTATCCCAGCCCCCATTAGATGTCCCACCTTATACATAGTTTTATCATAGCACTTAGCATTCATGTTGTAATTGTCCTTCACGTGTTTTGTCCCTTGCCCTTTATGGTGAGAAACCATTTCTTTCTATCTCCAGTACCTCATTCAGTGCCTGAAACATGGTAGGGGCCAGATTGTACTTTACCTTAACATTGTTGCACTTCATCAGCGTTGCTCCACAAATGCCAGAAAGTACGTGTGCAAATGAAATTATTCTCTATCAATAGGCTATAGAGGTCACAGTCCTTAATGCAGTCCTTTATTCGTACAATTTCCATTTTGTATTATATGTGTTCCTGTGAGAATCCATTGATAATCTCTGACAAACTGATTTACATTACAGTAAGTGGCACCCCCACTCTGGCATTATTTGCATTTAAAAAAGTGAAGTCTGAAAGGGGGAATTCCTTTTGCCAAAGAGGAATTTCAAGCATCTGTTGCTGGCCAGTGAGGTGAATTTTTTTGAAGGGGCCAGAGGCTGTTTCAGGGAGCAACTACCAAATCATCCCATAGAAGGAGGTGATTTTATTTTGGTCATAACTAGTGACAAGAGCTATCTTGAAGACTTCAGCAAAGTCCCTAAGGAGGCCTGAATTTGGAAAGGCAATGGGAGTGACCGCACTAGCATTTAAAGAGACATTTTTCGTTTTCCGTTTTCCATAGCTAAATGCTCTGGTTGAATCTCTGCCCCTTCCCCCCATGTTTTTGTGTGAGAGAAATTCTGCTTCTGCCAGCAGTGCCTGGGATTCTGTCCAAACAGCGTGCTGTCAGCAGCATCAGCCAGCAGGAACGCATAATCCTCCCACCCTTTGGTTTTAGTGGGTGATGTTAACTAAGAAAATACTGCAGACTTTTCTTGTTCTCATGGTGTAACTCGCTCACTTCAGACCTGCCCCTTTCTCCAGTAGTTGCCCCCTATACTTGAGGAAATTTTTTTTTTTTTTTTTTTTGCAATACAATAGCCAATTCAGGAAACTAGTCAGCATCTCCCAGGACAAAAGGCAGCTTTTCAGACTGCAATGTCACTTTCTTTCATTACTGTCATTCCTTGGGTCAAAGGGGCACAGTGACCTCAAGCTTTTAACATTTCTGAAATCGAATTGTTACAGGAAAGGGGTCCTGATCCAGACCCCAAGAGAGGGTTCTCGAATCTCATGCAAGAAAGAATTCAGAGTGAGTCCATACAGTAAAGTGAAAGCGAGTTTATTAAGAAAGTAGAGGAATAAAAGAATGGCTACTCCATAGAGCAGCCACAAGGGCTGCTGGTTGCCCATTTTTTATGGTTATTTCTTGATATATGCTAAACAAGGGGTGGATTATTCATGCCTCCCCTTTTTAGACAATATGGGGTAACTTTCTGATGTTGCCATGGCATTTGTAAAGTGTCATGGTGCTGATGGGAGTGTAGCAGTAAGGATAACCAGAGGTCACTCTCATTGCCATCTTGGTTTTGATGGATTTTAGCCAACTTGTTTTATCAGCAAGGTCTTGATGACATGTATATTTTGCTGACCTCCTATCTCATCCTGAGACTTAGAATGCCTTAACCATCTGGGAATGTGGCCCAGTAGGTCTCAGCCTCGTTTTACCCAGCCCCTATTTAAGATGGGGTTGCTTTGGTTCACATGCCACTGACAACACTGTACTACAACCTAGTTCAAGCCAACAAAATTTATTGAAGATTTATTATATGCCAAACTGTATGGTGTACATAGAGCAGAATGATTTAATTTGGTCAAAGCATATTGAGGCTCACATGGAGCTGGCACTAAGGCTATAAAGAATGAATCATGGCCCCTACCTTAATTAGCTCAGTGTAGTCAGACAGACAGTCTACAATTAGAAAACAATGTGATAGGCTGGGCGCGGTGGCTCAAGCCTGTAATCCCAGCACTTAGGGAGGCCGAGGCAGGCAGATCACCTGAGGTCAGGAGTTCAAGACCAGCCTGGCCAACATGGCAAAACCCCGTCTCTACTAAAAATACAAAAATTAGCTGGGCATGGTGGTGGGTGCTTGTAATCCCAGCTACTTGGGAGGCTGAGGCAGGAGAATCGCTTGAACCCCTGGGAGGCAGAGGTTGCAGTGAGCCGAGAGAGATTGCACCACTGCACTCCAGCCTGGGCAACAGAGCAAGACTCCACCTCAGGAAAAAAAAAAAAGAAAGCAAACAATGTGATAAACACTATAGTGGAAGTACGGAGGAAGAAACAGTACAATTTTGTTTGGGGAATAAGACTTTAAAGTTCCTTACACAGCACTGTAATAGCTTTCAAATCCTTTGCCTTATCCCACAGTAAGTAATCCACATTTTTAATTGATGTTTTTATTGAGATAATTGTAGATTCACATGTAGTTGTGTTATGTAGGTAGCTAGTCAGACATAAACAAGGCAGGAGAGGGCCTTCCCAACCAGGAATGTCAGGCGACCATCAGGTGAGGGTCAGGCGGTTGTTAACTGTCTCTCTAAAATACTAATTCGTTGCAGCCAGTGCCAGGGAAAGGCAGTCTCCCTACAGAGAGGAAACACCCGAAACTGGTGATCTGTAGCGCCCCAATAAGATCTCAGGAGCTGGGCGAATGGGCTCAAGCATGCACACAAAATGGCAAAATGTCAGAGTTTAACTGGTATATATGACTTCCTAGGGACATTTGGCTGGTAAGGGAATAATGCCTCAAGTGAGCATGCATACAACTCCAGTAAACACACCGTGCATGCTCCTCTCCCAAGTGCTGGCAGGCCACTGCGCATGCGGACAGCCAACTTCAAGGGAAGAATCAGGGGAGAAGGGATGCAAGACCCCGGAAGTAGGCCAGCATATAAAGCCCCAAGTCAAAAGGTCAAAGCACACACTTGTCTTTCAAGTCATCCACTTGGTCCTCTTTCAAGTGTATTTTCCCTCCTTTTGTTCCTACTCTAAAGCTTTTTAATAAACTTTCATTCTTGCTCTAAAACTTGCCTTGGTCTCTCCTTTTGCCTATGCCCCTTAGTTAAATTCTTTCTTCTGAGGAGGCAAGAATTGAGGTTGCTGCAGACCCATATGGATTTGCTGCCAGTAACAGTTGTAAGAAATAATATAGAGCGATCCTTGTACACTTTGTTCAGTTTCCCTCCAATGTTAACATTTTGGCAAACTATATTGTCGTATCACAACTAGGATTTTCTTTTTCCAAGAGTTAGGGCCTTGCTCTGTTATCCAGGTTGGAGTGCAGTGGTACAATCATAGCTCACTGCAGTCTCCGACTCCTGGCCTCAAGCATCCCAAGTAGCTGAGACTACAGGTGTGCACCAACATACCCAGCTAAGTTTAAAAATAATTTTTCTTTTTTAAAGATGAGGTCTCACTATATTTCCCAGGCTAGTCTCAAACTCCTGGCCTCAAGCAATCTTCCTGCCTCAGCCCAAAGTGCTGGGATTACAGGCATGAGCCACTGCACCTGGCACAACAATTAGGATATTCATATTGATACAATACACTGAGCCTTTTCAGATTTCTCTAGTTTTACTTGTACTCATGTATGTGTATGTATGTTTGTGTGCTATGTGTGTAAGTTCTAAACTATTTATTTTTATTTATTTATTTATTTATTTATTTTGAGACGGAGTTTCACGCCATCTCAGCTCACTGCAATCTCTGCCTCCTGAATTCAAATGATTCTCCTTCCTCAGCCTCCCAAGTAGCTGGGATTGCAGGTATGCGCCACCACACCCAGCTAATATTGTATTTTTAGTAGAGACAGGGTTTTACCATGTTGGTCAGACTGGTCTCAAACTCCTGACCTCAGGTGATCCACCTGCCTTGGCCTCCCAAAGTGCTGGGATTACAGGCATGAGCCACTGAGCCTGGCCCTAAACAATTTTGTCACCTGTGTAGGCTCATGTATCCACATCATCATCCATCACAGTCAAGATACAGACCATTTCCATCACTACAATGATCCCTTCTCTTACCCTTTTATAATTATACCCACCTCCCTCTCACCCCCATTTGCCAACCACCTGCAACCACTGATCAGTCCTATATTTTGAAAATGTTGTCATTTCAACATATGTTACGTAAATGGGATCACACAAACCTTTTGGGTTTGGCTTCTTTTCATTCTGCATAATTCTCTGGAGATTAATCCAGGTTGTTGTGAGTATCGATAGTTTGATCCTTTCTATTGTTAAGTAGTTAAAATACTACACAGCATAGAATTCCATACTGCGGCATTGTTTGTTTAACCATCTGTTGAAGAACAGCTGGGCTGATTCTAGTTTTAGGCTGTTACAGATAATGCTTCTAAGAACATTTGTGACAGTTTTGTTTGGACATGAGTCTTCATTTCTTTGGGATAAGTGTTCAGGAGTGCTATTACTGGGTTGTATGGCAGTTGTATATTTAGTGTTTAAAGAAACTGACAAACTGTTTTCCAAAGTGGCTATATCATTTTTGTATTCCCACCAGTAATCTATGAGTGATCCAGTTTCTCCGCATCCTCCCCAGCATTTGGTGTTGTCAGTCTTTTAAATTTGTATCCAGTCAGATATATGCGTAGTGATATCTCATTGTGTGTTAATTTTATTTCTCTAATGGCTAATCATGTTCAACGTCTTTTTATGTGTCTATTTGCCATCTGTACATCCTCTTCAGTGAAGTGTCTCTTCATGTCTTTTGCCTATTTTCCAGTTGACTTGTTTGTTCTCTTACTGTTGGGTTTGAGAGTTATTAAAAAAGATGTTCTAGATGGTAGTCCTTTGTCAAATATGTGGTTCGCAAATATTTTCTCCCAGGCTGTAACTTGTCTTTTTATTCTCTTCACTCGGGCTTTCACAGAACAAAAGTTTTTTAAATTTCAGTGAGGTGCAGTTTATCAATTTTTCCTTTTGTAGCTCATGCTTTTGGTATCAAGTCTAAGACTGCCTAGCTCTAGATCCAGAAGATCATCTCCTATGTTTTTTTTTTTTTTTTTCTCTCTAAAAGGCACTTCATGAAAGCCTTTTACTAATTTCAGAGAAATCACACCAGAGCTTAGGGCAGTAAGCTCAAATTTAATGACAACACTGTATTAGTCAGCTTGGGTTGCCATAATAAAATACCACAGACTGGGTAGCTTAAACAACAGAAATTTATTTTCTCACAATTCTGAAGGCTACAAGTTCAAGATCAAGGTGCCATCAGGACTTGTTTCTAGTGATGCCTCTCTTTCTGGCTAGTAAATAGCTGCCCTTCTTATAATATCCTCACCTGGCTTTTCCTCTGTGTGCATGAAGAGAAAGAGAGAGACAGAGTCAGAGAGAGAGAGACAAAGAGAGAGAGCCAGAGAGAGCACTCTGGCTTCTCTTCCTTTTCATATAAGGCACACGTCCTGTGGGATTAGGGCCCCACCCTTATGACCTCATTTAACCTTAATTATCTCCCTAAAAGGCCCTATCTCCAAACACAGTCACATCGAGGATTAGGGCTTCACCATACGAATTTGGGAGTCGGGGCACAATTCAATTCATAACAAACACTCGCAGTTACAGAGCACTGACAGAGCTTCTTTGCACCATCTGTGCTGGTTTCCACAGCCAGCACTATGTGCGGGCATAGGTGCCAACACAGCCCGGCACCGAGTGGATGCCAATTATGTGCTCGTCTGCTTCATGTGTTCCTATTCCCTTCTCCCTCCCTGGTTTTCTGGGAATCACCCCTGCCCCTCCCACTTTGGTAATGAGGTTATTACCTTAAGAACTACTAACTTAGTACACTGTGCCCATGGCACCCTGGGGACAGCTGATGAATCCAGGAAAGGGACTAGATGCAAGCTGTGACAATCACAATCCTTCTCTGGAAATTGTGGCTCTTATTATTATTTTTTTATATTTGGTATTGTCTATAGACACTCTTAACACTTAAACTCACTTTAGCTCTTCTATCTAACTAAGGAAATCTAAATTGTGGGCCTTTGGTGGAGGCCATTTTCTGTCATATAGACTAGGAAACAGGGATGATAGGGTTGCTGTAAGAAAGAAAATGGAGCAGGCTGGACGTGGTGGCTCATGCCTATAATCCCAGCACTTTGTGAGGCTTGGGGTCAGGAGTTCAAGACCAGCCTGGCCAACGTGATGAAAACCCATCTCTACTAAAAAAAAAAAAAAAAAAAAAAATACAAAATTAGCCAGGTGTGGCAGCACATGCCTGTAATCCCAGCTACTCAGGAGGCTGAGGCAGGAGAATCACTTGAACCTAGGAGGCAGAGGTTGCAGTGAGCCGAGATTGTGCCATTGCACTCCAGCCTGGGCAATAGAACGAGACTCCATCTCAAGTAAAAGAAAAAAAAGAAAGAAGATGGAGCAGATGGAAAAAGACAGAAAGAGGCAGAAACAAGGGACAGAAAACATTCTAGCCCCAACTTCTTTCCCGCTTTATCCTGCCCTTGGGTTTTATGAAACACCCAGGAATAACTTGCCCTTTTTGCTTTAAGGAAGTTGAAGGAGTAGGAAACGATGGGGAAGAAAAAGAAGCCTCCCTTGTAATCGTAATAGGTTTGTTGCCCAATGTGAGGGACAAATCAATAGGCTGTGACACTGGGTTGCAGCAGAGAAAGAGGTTTAATTGCAGGGTCGCCAAATGAGGAAATGGAAAGGAACCTCAAATCCATCTCTTTGAGGAGTTTGGGGCTAAGGATTTCAAGAGTGTTGGAGTGGGCCGAAGTGTTGAGATTGTTGATGGGTTGAAGAGTGCAGGGTGAAGTCATGGGACAGGGAGAAGAAACAGCTGTATTCTCACGCTGATTCGGTTCCTCTGTGGGGGTCTTCAAGCCGGTTGGCATCTGTTGTCCTAATGGAATTCAGGATCTGAAAAACATACTAAGCTACTATTATTATTATTATTATTATTTTGAGACAGAGTCTCCCTCTGTCACCCAGGCTGGAGTGCAGTGTGGTGCAATCTCGGCTCACTGCAACCTCTGCCTCCAGGGTTCAAGCAATTCTCCTCACTCAGCCTCCCGAGTAGCTGGGTTTACAAGTGTGCACCACCAAGCCCAGCTAATTTTTATATTTTTTGTAGTGAAGGGGTTTCACCATGTTGGCCAGTCTAGTCTCGAATTCCTGACCTCAAGTGATCCACCCGCCTCAGCCTCCCTAAGTGCTGGGATTACAGTTGCAAGCCATTGCGCCTGGCCTTAAGTAATTCTTAAAAGCCTTATGATTCTAATGTCAGAAATCCTATCTATAAGAACAGTGGAGATACAAATGGTCAGTATCTAGTGCTACATGACTTTCGGTTGCAAGGAAGTGGGCCAAAGTGCAGCCTGATTAATGCTTAATTATGACTATATTTCTGTCCTGAATTATTCTTAATTCTGTCTATGAAGACAGCTTCACACTGAACTCCTGTCCCATCTCTTTTCCCTGCCTATCCCAGTGACACTTTTAGTACCTTTAAAACTAACCTTCTAAGTTAGCATATTCTATAGAGTACTTCTTTCCAATAAAATATAATGCAAGCCACATATGTAGTTTTCAGTTTTCTAGCAGTCACATTTTAAAAAGTAAAAGGAAACGGGTTAAATTTTAATATTTTATTTAACTCAGTATAACTACAATATTATCATTTCAACATGTAATCATTTCAACATACACTCTGAATTTTAAAAATTACCCCAGGTGATTATCATTCAAAAGGTTTGGCAAATAGGATTATCCATTGCCTCAAGAGCCTTAGAAATTCCTCTGGGAAGTAGAAGCTGAAAGAGGAAGGGTCCCCAGCCAGGCTAAACTCTGGGCTTTAATGGGGCTTCTTTATGGCAGCTCTGAGCTCTGGGGGCAACCATGTGAGAATTCCAGGTTTCAACTTGTAACCGACTTGACCACCTCCCTAAATAAGTCTGTGATTCTCGTTAACCGCTAAGAGCTAAGAGTAGAGACTCTCTTCCTCATGAACATCATCTATCTGTCTGTCCATCTGTTTGTTCATCCATCTGTCTATATATCTATTCTATCTACTATCTAATCTTTTGATGGGCTCTAGTGTCAGAAATCTCTGTATTTTTATCTGTGCCTCTTATTAGCTCTGGGACTTGGGCAAATTCAATTTCTCCGAGTTCCTCTTTTTACACCTTAAAAATGGGCATAATAATGTCACTACCTGCCTACCAATCATAGAATGAGGATTAAATGAGTCAAGTATTTTTAAATGTGAGGATGAAAGGCACAGTGGCCTATGTTAAGTGTTCCATGAATGGTGGCCACTATTATGCAGGTATCTCCTCTCTGCAGGACTAATAGCTCTCTAATAGCTAATGGGAAGAACAGAAAAGGCCACATACAAGAGATTAAGAAACAGAAACACTTCAAATTTTGATGTGTTACAATACCTAAGGCTTAGCACAAAACTTCCATGGGTTTCCACATAAAGACCAAAATAAAATTAAGGTCCTTTCCTTGTCTTAGCATGTATTTGCATTGTAAATTTTAGATTGGGCTATTCAAATTAAATTCTTCTTGTGCAGTTGGTCTTTCTCCTTCTGCAGTTCTTTTAACATTTTCATCGAACTACTTTCCATTCTCTCTACAAGTCACGAGGCTTTGCTTCTGTCATTCCAAGTGATTTTCTTCTGGAGCGTACATAAGTAATTTTAAACAGTGGCCCTGGAAACGGCTTTTACCGTGCGAGAAAACTCCTAAGGTGATCTGTAAGTAGATCTAGCTGGAGTCCACCCACATCCCCACAGAGCTAAATGCCCCTGTTACAATAGAAAGGAGGACTTCAGAAACAGAAATAAACTGCAGAAATTTCAAACTAAAAGGGACTTTAGAAAACTTTCAACACGATTTTTCCTAAATATTGTACCACCAAGCACCTGCCCAGCCCACACTTGCACAGTAGCCCTCGCTATGTTGCAATATGGTTGGTAGTGTGCCTATCTTGTCTACTACCTTCTGAGATCGTGAAAAGAGGGATCAAGTCTTACTCATCTGAACCCCCAGCACCATACTTGATACATAGTAGGTAGTGAGTAAATGTCTGATAAATGAGTCAAAATGCTTTGGGACTTGTAACAGTCCATTTCTAAAAGATTCATTAATAAAAGATCAGAGCGAGGTCTTTATAGCCCATCATTTTTGCTTTCCAGGGCTTGTCTTTGTTCTCTGTTATGGTTTTACACTTCCTGGGGCTCAGTTTCTGTAACATGTAGCTGACATTTTAAGCGGCTTTTAAAATGTGGCTGACTGAGGTCCCAGGCATAATGTGAAACATAATTATCTGGTGAGGATTTCAAAGTACTATAGAATTTAAAATTCTCAACCTATCGCATCTTTTTTTTTTTAATTTCAACTTTTATTTTAGATTTGTGGGGGTACATGTATAGGACTGTTACTAGGGTATATGAAATAATGCTAAGGTTTGGGATATGAATGATCTCATTACCCAGATAGTGAGCATAGTACCCAATAGTTTTTCAACCCTTGCCTCCTTTCCTTCGTCCCTGCTCTATTAGTCCCCAGTGTCTACTGTTGCCATTTTTATGTCCATGAGAACCCAATATCTAGCTTGCACTTGTAAGTGAGAATATGCAGTATTTTGTTTTCTGTTCTTGCATGAATTTGCTTAGGATAATGGCCTCCAGCTGCATCCATGTTGCTGCAAAGAACATGATTTGGTTCTTTTTATTTATTTATTTATTTATTTATTTTTTATTATACTTTAAGTTCTAGGGTACATGTGCAGAACGTGCAGGTTTGTTACATATGGGGCTTCTTTATGGCAGCTCTGAGCTCTGGGAACCAGGGCAACCATGTGAGAATTCCAGGTTTCAACTTGTAACCAACTTGACCACCTCCCTAAATAAGTCTGTGATTCTCGTTAACCACTAAGAGCTAAGAGTAGAGACTCTCTTGAGCTAAGAGTAGAGACTCTCTTCCTCATGAACATCATCTATCTGTCTGTCCATCTGTTTGTTCATCCATCTGTCTATATATCTACTCTATCTACTATCTAATCTTTTGATGGGCTCTAGTGTCAGAAATCTCTGTATTTTTATCTGTGCCTCTTATTAGCTCTGGGACTTGGGCAAATTCTCTGTATTTGTGTATTACATGTGTGCCATGTTGGTGTGCTGCACCCTTTAACTCGTCATTTACATTAAGTATATCTCCTAATGCTATCCCTTCCCCCTCCCCCGCCATCGCATCTTTAGAACGGCCATTTTCACTACCAAGTGGAGAGAGCCTGCCTGAGAATGGAGCTTACACAGAGGAAATCAATATTAAGTGAAGCAGAGAAAGGTGTCTTTCTGATGACATCATCTGAGTACCTGGATCCAACCATACTTGAATGAAGTCAGTACACCTGCACTTTTCTCTTATATGAGCTGATACATTGGCTTTCCATTTAAGCTAGATCAAGTTAGGCTTTGGTCACCTGTCACCAAAAGAACATTGATGAATAAATGCCAAACAAGCCCAGCGCCGTGGCTCACACCTGTAATCCCAGCATTTTGGGAGGCCAAGGCGGGCGGATCACTTGATTAGCCTGGAGTTCCAGATCAGCCTGGCCAACATGGCGAAACCCCATCTCTATTAAAAATACAAAAATTAGCCGGGCGTGGTGGCACGTGCCTGTAATTCCAGCTACTTAGGAGGCTGAGGCACAAGAATCAATTGAACCCGGGAGGTGGAGGCTGCAGTGAGTCGATATTGTGCCATTGCACTCCAGCCTGAGCGACAGAGTGAGACTCTGTCTCAAAGAAAAAAAAAAGACCAAACAATTAGAGCACAATAAAAAGCCAACATACATAAAGTGTAATAGGACTTGGGCAGGGCATGATTACTGTTGTAATCATAAAAAAACAAAGAAGGACTTCGTGGCTGGTAGACTATAACAGAATAGTATAGTATAATATAGTATAGTATAGTATGGATAGTATAGTATAGTATAGTATACAATAACAGCATATTAGACAAGAAGGGAAGAAGGGTTGGCCAAGCACAGTGCTAGCCTTTATCCTCTTTTAAGGTTAAGAGGGCTGGTAGAAGGGGAGGAAATCAGTGTTGTGCAAGACTGTTAGATTTGGACAGTCATCCAAGCATACCCCAGCATCTGGGCTGAATGTACTCTATTCTCTTTTTTTTAGGGGCAGGGGCAGAGTCTTGCTCCATTGCCCAGGATGGAGTTTTATTCTAGTCTCTAGTCTAGAGCAGTGGTTCTCAACTTTGGCTGCACATTAGAATCACTTGGTGTGTTTTAAAAAAAATCCAGATACCCAAGCTGAACCAGAGACCAACTGAATCAGAATCACTGGAAGCAAGACCCAGACATCATTACTTTTTTTTAAAACTCCCCAGATGATTCCACTGTGCAGCCAAAGTTGAGAACAAATGCCCTGGGGCAGTGTTTCTCAAATTTTAATGTGTATTTGAATCTTGTTTTAATAAGATTCAGACACAATAGGTCTGGAGTGAAGCCCAGAATTTAGAGTGTTAAATGTAGTTTAGGATGGTGGTGCTGGTGGTAGAAGGGTGTTCTTTCCAACTCATCCAGCCAGATTTCCCAGAAATAACCTTGGACAGCTAAGTGTGGTGAAAGATTGATGGACTGCATGATTATACCAGGTCTGACACAGGATATAGGGTGACAAACTGTCCTACTTTGCCTAGGACCCAGGGATTTCCTGGGACACAGGGCTTTCTCTACTAAATCAGGAAAGTCCTGGGCAAACCAGGATGGTTGGTCACCCTATCCATCTCTGACCCTCAGTGGAGTTCTGATCACTGTTATAAAGCTTTTCCCACCAAACAGACACCATTGGTAAAGGGGGCAAATGGGACCTCAGAGGATGATTCTAGGAAAAGAGAAGGGAATCACTGGATATATAATTTTCCTTGAGGCCATCAACAGATGGGCAACAGAAGAAAAACAGGCTTTACCTGGCTCACAGACACCTGTCAAAGAACAAAATTTCAGCAAATTGAGTTTTTAAAGATGAATTGGCTTTTATCAGTGATTCATGAATTGGGCAGCATCCAGTCTACAAAAGAGAAAAAAGCTCTAATGAGCTGAGAAGAGTGGGTGGGCTTCATAGGCAGAAAAGGTTGAAGAAAACAGAAATAAGGGACAAAGAGAGTTGGTTATTTCAGTTACTTTCCTTATAGGGAATCATGTTGGCTTAGTGGGTTTGGGCTATCATCTTTCTCCTGATTCTTTGGAAGGTCAGATCTTACAAGTAAACAGCTTAGGTTTCAGTTTGGTGATGCAGAACCTTAGCATGAGTGATTCCATTTTGAGTTGATATGTTGGAGCCTAGTGCAGGAGCTCAGTCCAAATCAATGGCCTCCCATAAATTTTATTTAACACACTTATGCAAAATAGGGCAGACCTGGGGATAGAATAGTCTTTGTAATAGACTAAATGTTTGTGTCCCCCCAGAATTCATATGTTGAAATCCTAACACCTTTGAGAGATGATTAGGTCATGAGGACTCTGCCCCCATGAATGAGAATAGTACCCTTATAAAAGAGACCCCAGAGAGTTCACTTACTACTTATGCCATGTGAGGACACAGCAAGCAGACAGCTGTCTAGGAACCAGAAAGCAGGCCCTCCCCAGACATTGATCTGCCAGCACTGTGATCTTGGACATCCAGCCTCCAAAACTGTGAGAAATAAATTTCTGTTGATTATAAGTCACTAGTCTGTGGTATTCTGTCATAACAACTCAAATGGACTATGAAAGTCTCTTGTCTTGTTTTTTTTTTTTTTTTTAGATGGAGTCTTACTCTGTCGCTCAGGCTGGAGTGCAGTGGCACAATCTCAGCTCACTGCAACCTCCACCTCCTGGGTTCAAGTGATTCTTGTGCCTCAGCCTCCCGAGTAGCTGGGATTACAGGCACCCATAACCACGCCCAGCTAATTTTTGTATTTTTAGTAGACACAGGGTTTCGCCATGTTGGCCTGGCTGGACTCCTGACCTCAAGTGATCGACTGCCTCGGCCTCCCAAAGTGCTGAGATTACAGGTGTGAGCCACCACGACTGGCCAAGTTTTTTGTTTTAACATGGAACAATTGGAGGCTTCTTACTAATAAGGAAGATTCAAACTAGAGTGTACAGGAGAATTACCTGGAGAGCACGTGAAAAATGAAAACTTGACCCCCCACCAAGAAATTATAATTTAAAAGGTTAAAGGGCTTTTTAAACTGGCATTCCAGGTGATTCCAGGCTACAATCTGAGAAACACTGAACTAAAGGGCATATCTGCTGGTGGTTTGGTCTGTTAAAGAAAAAGCTTTCCTGATCAAGGGATGAGTTGACCCAAAGAGACTCAGCAGAACTGGTAGGTGATGGTAAAGTTTCACACAGCAGTTTCACACAGCAGTTCCAGCAAATATTTGAGGAATGGATAATTCTAATGCTTTTAGAGTTCCAGAGCATAGACAAAGAAGGAAATAGAATTCTATTAAGCTATAATACTGAAATCAAATCTAGCAAAAATAACACACAAAACAAAACTGCAAACAAATCTCACCCATTAATATCAATGTAAGGCCAGGTGCGGTGGCTCAAGCTTGTAATCCCAGCACCTTGGGAGGCCGAGGCGGGCGGATCACGAGGTCAGGAGATCAAGAGCGTCCTGGCTAACACAGTGAAACCCTGTCTCTACTAAAAATACAAAAAAATTAGCCTGGTGTGGTTGCAGGCTCCTGTAGTCCCAGCTACTCAGGAGGCTGAGGCCAGAGAATGGTGTGAACCTGGGAGGCAGAGCTTGCAGTGAGCCAAGATCGCACCACTACACTCCAACCTGGGCGACAGAGCAAGATTCCATCTCAAAAAAAAAAAAAAAAGGCCGGGCGCGGTGGCTCAAGCCTGTAATCCCAGCACTTTGGGAGGCCAAGACGGGCGGATCACAAGGTCAGGAGATCGAGACCATCCTGGCTAACATGGTGAAACCCCGTCTCTACTAAAAATACAAAAAACTAGCTGGGCGAGGTGGCGGGCGCCTGTAGTCCCAGCTACTCGGGAGGCTGAGGCAGGAGAATGGCGTGAACCCGGGAGGCGGAGCTTGCAGTGAGCTGAGACCCGGCCACTGCACTCCAGCCTGGGTGACAGAGCGAGACTCCGTCTCAAAAAAAAAAAAAAAAAAAAAAAAAATCAGTGTAAAAATCCTAAATAAAATATTTGCAAACAAAATTCAGCAGCATATTAAAAAAAAAAAAAAAGAAAATTATTTGGCCAGCCCCAGTGGCTCATGCCTGTAATCCCAACACTTTGGGAGGACAAGGCGGGCGGATCACCTGAGGTCAGGAGTTTGAGACCAGCCTGGTCAAACCCCATCTCTACCGAAAACAAAAATTAGCCAGGCATGGTGGCGTGCTCCTGTAATCCCAGCTACTCAGGAGGCTGAGGCAAGAGAATCACTTGAACCTAGGAGGTGGAGGCTGCAGTGAGCTGAGATCGCGCCACTGCACTCCAGTCTGGGTAACAGAGCAAGACTCTGTCTCAAAAATAAATAAATAAATAAATAAATAAGTTACTGTTGCCAATGGGGTTTATACTAAGAATGGAAGGATAGTTCAGTGTGCAGAAATGTATTACTATGATATGTGATATTAATAGAGTAAAAAAACACATGCTTATCTTTATAGATCATGTAACAGCATTCAATAAAATTTAGCATCTACTCCTACTGCTTTTGTAAAGGTCCATTATGAGCTGGGTATTAAATGATCCACCAAACCACAAGCTTGGACATACGTAGCATTTTTTCATTAAAAAACTGAAGTGGAATATATGAAATCAGGCAGAAGCATATTTATTGAGTTTTTCAATGTTTAATTTTTGCCGGTACATAGTAGGTGTATATATTTATGGAGTACATAGATGTTTTGATACAGGCATGCAATGCATAATAGTCACATTATGGAAAATGAGATATCTATCCATTCTAGCATTTGTCCTTTGTGTTACAATCAGACTATATATTTTTAGTTATTTTTAAATGTACAATTAAATTATTATTGACTATAGTCACCCCGTTGTGCTACCATATACTAGGACTTATTCATTCTTTCTATTTTTTATGTACCCATTAACAATCTCCACCTTCCCCCAACCCCCAACTACCCTTCCCAGCCTCTGAGAAGAGTATCTACTCTCTATCTACATGTGTTCAATTGTTCTGATTTTTAGCTCCCACAAATAAGTAAGAACATGTGATGTTTGTCTTTCTGTGCCTGGCTTATTTTACTTTGCATAATGACCTCCAGTTCCATCCATGTCGTTGCAAATGACAGGATTTCTTTTCTTTTCTTTTCTTTTCTTTTTTTTTTTGAGACGGAGTTTCACTCTTGTTGCCCAGGCTGGAGTGCAATGGCACAATCTCGGCTCACCACAACTTCCGCCTCCCGGGTTCAAGCGATTCTCCTGCCCAAGTAGCTGGGATTACAGGCATGCGCCACCACGCCTGGCCAATTTTTTGTATTTTTCTTTAGTAGAGACGGGGTTTCTCCATGTTGGTCAGGCTGGTCTCAAGCTCCCGACCTCAGGTGATCCACCCGCCTCGGCCTCCCAAAGTGCTGGGATTACAGGCGTGAGCCACTGTGCCCAACCAATCTCATTCTTTTTTTATGGCTGAATAATACTCCACTGTGTATAAGTACCACATTTTCTTTATTCATTCATCTGTTGCTTCCAAATCTAAGCTATTATGAAAAGTGCTGCAACAAGCATGGGAGTGCAGATATCATTCAATGTACTGATTTCCTTTCTTTTAGGCATATACCCAGCAGAGGGGTTGCTGGATCATATGGTAGCTCTAGTTTTAGTTTTCTGAGGAATCTTCAAACTATTCTCTATAGGGGTTGTACTAATTTATATTCCCACCAACAATGTACAAGAGTTCCCTTTTCTCCACATCCTCATCAGCATTTGTTATTGCTTGTCTTTTGGATATAAATGATTTAAACTGGATATCCAGTTTTCCCAGCACCATTTATTGAAGACACTGTCTTTTTCTCCAGTGTATGTTCTTGGTACCTTTGTCAAAAATGAGTTCCTTGTAGGTGTATGGATTCGTTTCTGGGTTCTCTATGCTACTTCATTGGTCTATGTTTCTGTTTTAATGCCAGTACCATACTGTTTTGGCTACTATAGCTCTGTAGTATAATTTGAAGTCAGGTAATGTGATTCCTCCAGTTTTGTTCTTTTTGCTTAGAATAGCTTTGGCTATTCTGGGTCTTTTGTTGTTCCATATAAATTTTAGGATTGTTTTTCTATTTCTGTGAAGAAAGTCATTGGTATTTTGATAGGGATTGCTTTGAATCTGTAGATTGCTTTGGGTAGTATAAACATTTTAACAATATTGATTCTTCCAATCCTTGAACATGGAATATCTTTACTTTTTTGTGTGTCTTTAGTGCCTCTTTTCAGTGATATGAAATTAAAACTATGAGGACTCACAGATATTGTGAGTGCTCATCTGATTTTTGGTTCTTATGAAGATGCTTTTTTTGTGTAGTTGTGAATTTGGTGTCCTTGCAAGGGGGGACAATTGATGCAGACTTCTATTCCACCATCTTGCTCCCTATGTGTATCCCAAACATGTTTGGAAAACAAGAGAAAACTACACTAGCAGGTGGCTCAGACTCCCATGGTATCTGCTCTTACCACTGTTGTGTCTCTCCTTCAGTCCACACTTTATGGCCTCCATTTCCTATGACCTGTTATCAGAGGAGGAAAAGGCCTGGGTCTGCCTCCCTAATGGATCTGTATATGTCTTAGTCCATTTTATGTTGCTTGTAACAGAATACCTGAAACTGGGTAATTTATGAAAAAAGGGCATTTTTTTCTTACAGTTATGGAGCTGAGAAGTCCAAGGCCAAGGGGCCACATCTGGTGAAGACACTCCTGCTGGTTAGAACTCTCTGCAGGGTCACAAGGCAGTGCAAGGTGTCGTATGCTGAAGGGGCCAAGCATGCTAGTGAAGGTCTCTCTTCCTCTTCTTATAAGGCCATCAGTCCCCACCACCAAAAGGAAAAGAAAAAAAAAAAAAAACACCAACAGTTCCACTCCTGTGATAATCCATTAATCCATTAATGGATTAATCCATTTATGAGGGCAGAGCCCTCATGACCTAACCACCTCTTAAAGTCCCCACTTCTCAGTACTGTCACATTGGAGATTAAGTTTCAACATGAGCTTTAGAGGGGATAGTCATTCAAATCATAGCATTTTATTCCTGGTCCACAAAACTCATGTCTTTCTCACATATAAATGTATTTCTTCCATCCCCATGGCCCCAAAGTCTTAACTTATTCCAGCGCCAACTCAAAAATCCAAAGTCTAGAGGCTTATCTATGAGCCTGTGAAATCAAAACAAGCTATCTACTTTCAAGACACATTGATGGTACAGACATAAAAGGGAGAATAGGCAAAAAGAAAGAAGTAACAGGCCCCAAGCAACTCTGAAACCCAGCAGGGCAGACATTAAATCTTAAAGCTGGAGAATAAACGCTTTTGATTCCGAGTGTTACCTCGTGGACACACTGGGGCCTCAGGCAGCCCCACCCCTATTGCTTTGCTAGGTACAGCCCCTGTAGCTGCTCCAGGTTGAGGTCTGGTGCCTGAAGCATTCCCAGGTGGACATTTTATGCTGCCAGTGACTCCACAGTTCTGGGGTCATCATGGCATCCTAGTCCCACGGCTCTACCAGATATGACCCTAGTGGGGACTCTCTGTGGTAACCTCACTTCCACAGCTCCACTAGACAGTGCCCTGATAAGGACTCTTGGTGGCAGCTCTGACCCCACACTTCTGTTCAGCATTGCTTTAGTGGGGGTTCTGTGCAGTGGCTCTGCCTCTGACAAGTCACTGTCTGGGCCCCCAGGCTTTCAGTGACATTCTTTCAAATTTGCATGGAGGCTGCCAAGCCTCCGCTGCTCTTGCTTTCTGTACGCCTGAAGAATTAGCACCATGTGGATGCTGCCAAGGCTTAAAACTTGTATCTTTTTGGGTAGTGGGTTGATCTGCACCTGGGGCTGCTTGAGCCACGGCTGGGGCGGGGCAAGAAGCACTGTGCCAGAGTGTGGGGAGCAGAGTCTTGAGGCAGCCCTGGGCGGCAAGCCTGTAAAGGGTGCCTCAGGCCCATCCCCTGAAGCCGTTCTTCCCTCACAGGCCTCTAGGCGGCCTGTGATGGGAGGGGCAGCCTCAAAGTTCTCTGAAATACCTCTGGGGGTCTTCCTTCCATTGTCTTGAGGAATAGCACCTGGCTGCCTTCTAGCTATGCTAATTTCTTTCGCAAACAGTCACTGGGCTACACTCTTGGTTTCCTCTGCTGAAAATGCTCTTCCATTCTCTACCACATGACCAGGCTGAGAATTTTCCAAATCTTTTCAATTTGCTTTCCTTTTTATTATAAATTCCACCTTTAAGTTATTTTTTTCCCTCTTGTAGCTTAATGTAAGCAGTTAAAAGTAGCCATGCAGCAGCCTAAATGCTTTGCTGCTTCAATATTTCTTCTGCCAGATACCCTACATCATTACTCTCCAGCTCAGCCTTCCACAAAGCCCTTGGGGATAGACACAGTTCAGCCAACTTCTTTGTTCATTTATAACAAGAACAGCCTTTAGTCCAGGTTTCAATACCTTGTTTTTCAGTTCCATCTGAAACCTCATCAGAATGGCCTTTACAGACCGTGTCTCTATCAGTATTCTGGTCACGACCACTTAACCAATCCTAAGGAGTTCCCAGCTTTCTCTAGTCTTCTTGTTTTCTTTTCTTTTTCTTTTTTTTTTTTTTTTGAGACGGAGTTTCACTCTGTTGCCCAGGCTGGAGTGCAGTGGCCGGATCTCAGCTCACTGCAAGTTCCGCCTCCCGGGTTCACGCCATTCTCCTGCCTCAGCCTCCTGAGTAGCTGGGACTACAGGCGCCCGCCACCTCGCCCGGCTAGTTTTTTGTATTTTTTAGTAGAGACGGGGTTTCATCATGTTAGCCAGGATGGTCTCAATCTCCTGACCTCGTGATCCACCCGTCTCGGCCTCCCAAAGTGCTGGGATTTCAGGCTTGAGCCACCGCGCCCGGCCCAAGTCTTCTTGTTTTCTAAGCCCTCACCAGGATTGCCCATAATGCTCTGTTCACAGAAATACAGGCTTTTTCTAGCTTGCTCCTCCAAACTTTTCCAGCTTCTCCCCATTTATCAGTTCCAAAGCTACTTCCCCATTTTTAGGTATTTGTTATTAGCAACAACTCCACTTTTGGTACCAATTTTCTTAGTCCATTTTTTCCTGTTGCTTATAACAGAATACCTGAAACTAGGTAAGTTATTTTTAAAAGGAATTTATTTCTTCCAGTTATGGAGGTGGAGTTCAGGGTCAAGGGGCTATATCTGGTAAGGGCCTTCTTGCTGGTGGGGACTCTCTGCAGAGTCCTGAGGCAATGCAGGGCATTACATGGTGAAGCAGCTGAGCATGCCAGCTCAGGTCTCTCCTCCTCTTTTTATAAAGTCATCAGTCCCACTCTCATAACTCATAAATCCACTAACTCATTAATTTAGTAATCCAGGGCAGAGCCCTCCTGATCCAATCAACTCCTAAAGGTCCCACCTCTCAATATTGCCACATTGGGAATTAAGTATCAAGATGAGTTTCAGAGGAGACAACCATTTAAACCATAGTAGCATGCCACGCTGGCATCAGCCAGAAGTGGACGTCTATTATACCACAGCCATATTCTGAAGTGGCCCTGAAAATGGTGATGAAGGAAAATCCTCCCAGGAGGCAGAACTTCCAGTGATTCATTTGGTTGTTCATTTTGTTGGGACTGAGAACAGCCAGATGACTGGATCCACACTGCCTCATAAGCAATCACTAATGGGTTATCCAATTTGTCGGGGACTTGGAAAGAGCAAGACTGGAAAACTGGTGATAAGGAGGTATTGGGGCAGGTATATGGATGGACCTCTGGGACTAAGCCCAAAAGATGAAAATATCCATGTCCATGTAAATAGTCAGTACAGGGCATCTACTGCAGAGGAGGCTCTCAATAATTAGGTGGACTAGACAATCCATCCTTCGTTGTCAGTCAGCCTCTACCCCCACTTACCGTGGTGTTTCCTCGATGATCTTATAAACTCCATGTCAGAGCATCCACAATATAGGCTTCCCTTACAAAACTCACTACTGGATGCCTGACTGGCCAACAGCAGAGGCCAACTCTGAGTCTTTGATATGGCACCACTCCCAGAGGGGATCAGACACATGAAACAGACATGAATGGGACTTGAAGTCTGGAGTCAGCCTGGTCCAGCTGCACCCAGCCTAAATCAGCTGAATCACAACTAACCCACACACTTGTGGCCAAGAAATAAAACGTTTGCTCTGTTAAGCCACTGAGGTTATGGTTCTGTTTGTTATGCAGCAGGGACCTAATATACTCCTTTTATTAATCCTAATTGCATTATCCTAATTTGATTGTACCATCTGTTTTCTTTTGAGATCCTGACTAAATCACTGCCTATTTGCAGATGTCTTAAGGGTATACAGTTGGCCCTTGAACAATTCAGGCTTGAAATGAACAACACAGGTCTATTTGTACACAGATTTTCTTGTCTCTGTCACCCTTGAGACAGCAAGACCAACCTCTCCTCTTCCTCCTCTCCTCAGCCTACTCTTTGCGAAGACAACAAAGACGAAGACTTTTACGATGATCCACTTCTACTTAGCGAATAGTAAATATCTTTCTCTTCCCTTTAATTTCTTAATATTTTCTTTTCTCTAGCTTACTTTATTATAAGAATACTAAATAATATATGTAAAGATACATATATATATCATACAAAATATGTGTTCATTGACTGTTTATGCTATTTGTGAGGCTTCAGGTCAACAGTAGGCTATTAGTAGCTGAGTTTTTCAGGAGTCAAAAGTTATACATGGATTTTCTACTCTATAGGGAGTTGATGTCCCTAACCTCCAGGTTGTTCAAGGGTCAACTGTATATAGATTTCCAGCTCAGACCTCTTCTCTCAGTCCCAGACCCAAATGTAGTCAGCAATCTGTTTGATATCACCTCTTGGATATCACAAAAGCACCCAAAACTCAACACTCAATCTTCTGTCACAAACCTGGTCCTCTTTCAGTGGTCTGTATTTCACTTGATAGTACCAACAATTGAAGAAACCTGTAAACTCTCCTTGACTTCCACCTCCCTGCCACCCCTATATCTAAGCCATCACCAAGTCCTATTAATTTAACCTCCTAAATATCTCTCATATTTGTTCTCTTCTCTTTACCACCACCACCAGCCCCACCCTTGCCCAAGTCACCAGTATCTCTCACCTAAAATATCCTCCCAATTGGCCCCTTTCCAGTTTGTTCTCCACACAGAGGTCAAAGATATCTTTTTGAAAATTCAGTTTTGATCATGTCCCATCCCTCAGTTGAAGCCTTTCAATGGCTTCCCATTGCTTTTAGGATAAAGACCAGAATATTTAACATAGGCTTCAAGGTTCCAAGTGATATGGCCCCTGCTCCCCTCTTCATCTCCCCATCTCTACTTTGGCCACATGGCCTCTTTCTGCCCTTCAAATTTGCTGTACTCCATCTTACCACTCACTGTTCCCTCTCCCCTAAAGCTCTTTCCCCCTTCTTTGCTGTGTTAACACCTGCTCCTGCTTCACATGTCAGCCTAAACCTTACCTCTTTGAGGTAGCCCTTCCTGACCTCCCTAAATCTGCCTCATAGCATTATGTATTTTACATTTGTTTGTGTGATTGCTTTTAATATTGGTCACCCCCTACCCCTACCCACTATAATGTAATCTTCAAGAGGGCAGAGGCATGTCTGGTTTTGATCATCACTGTATTTGCAGTGCCCAGCCAAGAGTCTGGCACACTGTAGGCACTTGGCCCCTATTTGTTAAACTAATAACTTGATAAATCAGGTGTTGGGCTAGAACATCTCTAGGGTTCACATTAGCACTAACTTTCAGGGCTTCCTTTTCAGATCCTTCTTGTAGATTAGAGGGGTGATGGGGAAAGCAGCCAACTGTGGTAAATTAACAGCTTCCACACAGTCAAAGCTGTCAGTTAGAACTCAAAGGAGCCCTTTTCCTACTTCAAAGATACTGCATGGCAGGCGCCAGCATTGACCAGCCAGATAGTTTTCAAGGAATGCTTGACACAGGCCAGCAAACTAAGTGCCAGAAATCCTGGGACAGAGACTTTTGCCAGGAGATTCCCTGCTCTGGTGAGCTGAGCTGAGAGATGGCTCTAAATGTCACTGAATAATCATGAAGGGTGGTTCTCAGCCATTCCAACACTCTGCTTCTGCTCCTTTTCAAGTCTTCACCCTTCGGCCCCTTCTAGAAAACCCCAAGTGACTGCTGTCTAGAAATATCCTCAGATACTTGGCTTGGCTGATGCCCAGATGTCCCTTGTCTTATATTAAGGTGTTAGGGAAGGAGGCAGGGACAAGTTACTCTTCTAGCTCTTGCATTGTATGATTCTGTTATTCTAAAGTTTGAGAATTTTTTTCCTTTTAAAGAGTGAATTAATTATATTTTGACAGCATGACTTGGATTCCATCCAGGGAAAAGAGGTAGGAAGTTCCAGGGTTATGAGTCATCTATCCACCGGGCCTGGAGGCAGTTCTTCTGTTCTTCTCACATGACAAGGACAAATTCTCTCTCAAGGTCAGATCATGTTCTGAATCCATACTCACCAGGCAGCCTGCCATTTCCAATGGCAGCTTCTCCTGGGGCTCAGGAAGGAGGGCTGAGGTGAGGCACCTGGACAATTTGGTCCTTAGAAAAGGGTGTTCCTCTGATTGTGAGTTAAGAATCTGATATCCTGTGTGAGGTGGGAAGAAGTGAGTGCATGACTGGGTCCTGAGTTTGGCTGAGGAAAGGTCTGTTCATAAGATGGAATACTATACAGCAGTATTGACAGGGATGCCCTAGAGCCACATTAGCAACATGGACTAATTTTTTAAGCTTTATTTTATTAATTGACACCAATAACTGTGCATATTTATAGGGTACAAGGTGATATTTGAATACATATATGCATTGTATAATGATCAAGTCAGGGCAATTAGCAAATCCATCACCTTAAACATTTATCATTTCTTTGTGGTGAGAACATACAAAGTCCTCTCTTACAGCAAATTTGAATACACAAAATATTGTTAACTATAGTCACCCTACTGTGCCATAGAACACCAGAACTTATTCCTAACTGTAACTTTGTCCCCACTGACCAACATCTTTCCATACCCCATCTCCCCACCCTCCCCAGCCTCTTGTAACCACTACTACTCTCTACTTCTATGAGGTCAACTTTTTTAGATTCTGCCTGTGAGTGAGATCATGCAGTATTTATCTTTCTGTGCCTGGCTCATTTAACATAATATCCTCTAGGTTCATCCATGTTGTTGCAAATGACAGAACTTTATTCTTTTTGACAGCTGAATAGTATTCCATTATGTGTATATACAACATTTTCTTTATCCATAGTATTCCATTGTATATATTTTATTTTTATTTATTTGAGACAGAGTCTTGTTCTGTCATCCAGGCTGGAGTGCAGTGGTAAGATCTCGGCTCACTGCAACCTTTGCCTCCCAGGTTCAAGCACTTTTCCTGCCTCAGCCTACTGAGTAGCTGGGATTACAGGCGCCCGCCACCATGCCCAGCTGATATATATATATATATTTTTGTAAAGACAGGGTTTCACCATGTTGGCCAGGCTAGTCTGGAACTCCTGACCTCAAGTGATCCACCCTCCTCAGCCTCCCAAAGTACTGAGATTACAGGTGTGAGCCACCACGCCTGGCCCCATCATGTATATATACATTTTCTTTATCCATTCATCCACTGACGAATACAGGTTGATTCCATAACTTGGGTATTATGAATACTGCTGCAATAAACATGGGAGTACAGATAACTCTTCAATATGCCGATTTCATTTCCTTTGGATATATAACCAGTAGTGGGATTGCTGGATCATATGGAAGTTCTATTTTTAATTTTTTGAGGAACCCTCAATACTGTTTTCCATAATGACTGTACTAATTTACATTCTCACCAACAGTATGTAAGGGTTCCCTTTTCTCCACATCCTTGCCAACACTTATTATCTTCTGTCTTTTTAGTAACAGCCATTCTAACTAGGATGAGATGATATCTCACTAGTTTTGATTTGCATTTCCTGATGATTAGTGATGCTGAGTATTTTTTCATATACCTGTTGGCTATTTGTATGTCTTCTTTTGAAAATGTCTATCCAGGCCTTTTACCTACTTTTTAATCAGATGGGGTTTTTTTGGCTATTGAATTGAGTTCCTTCCATATTCTGGATATTAACCCCCTTGTCAGACGCATAGTTTGCAAATATTTTCTCCCATTTTGTAAGTTGTCTCTTCATTCTGTTGTTTCCTTTGCTGTACAGAAACTTTTTAATTTGATATAATCCTACTTGTCTATTTTTGCTTTATTTGCCTGTGCTTTGAGATCTTATCAAAAAAATTCCTGCACAGACCCACACCTTGAACCATTTCCCCTGCTTTCTTCTATCAGTTTCATAGTTTTGAGTCTTACATGTAAGTTTTTAATCAATTTTGGATTGATTTTGTATATGGTGAGACATAGGGTTCTAGTTTCATTCTTCTGTATGTGAATATCTAATTTTCCTAGCACCATTTATTGAGGAGACTGACCTTTTCCCAATGTGTGTTATTAGCAACTTTGTTGAAAATCAGTTGGCGGTAGATGTATGGATTGATATTATCTTCTGTCCAGGTAGTGAGCATAGTACACAATAAGTAGTTTTTCAGCCCTTGTCGCCCTTTCCCCTCCCGCTTCTAGTAGTCCCCAGTGTCTATTGTTCCCATCTTTAGGTCCTTATGTACCCAATGTTTAGCTCTCGCTTGTACGTGAGAACATGTGGTATCTGGTTTTCTGTTCCTGTGTTAATTTGCTTAGGATAATGGGTTCTAGCTCCATCTATGTTGCTGCAAAGGACATTCGTTATTTTTTATGGCTGTGTAGTATTCCATTGTGTATATGTACCACATTTTCTTTATCCAATCCACCATTGATGGGCATCTAGGTTAATTCTATACCTTTGCTATTGTGAATAGTGCTGCAATGAACATACAGGTCCATGTATCTTTTTTTTATAGAACGATTTATTTTCATGATTTTTTTTTTAAGTGGAAAGAAAGGTTAAGTTTCAGTAGGCTTGAGTGAATGTTAAAGCATCAACTTGTGTATTCACTGGGACAGTCCCTCAATTATGACTGCACAAGTTGCCAATGTCCCATGAGCAAAATTACCTCTGTGTCCAGGGACTTTCCTCCTGATTGTAGCTGAAGCTATAAATATGCTCACCTCTACCCCTGCATCATTGCTGGGCCCACCCCTGCTCCTTTTCCCTTCCTCTTTCTGTCACTGATGGGAAGCCCCTGCCTTTGCTCAGACTTCTGGATGACTTCCAACTCCTTTTCCTGTCCTGCACACTCCAATCCCCCATGGTGTAGGAATCCCTACTTCTGACAGTAGAGCACAGTAGGGAGGAGAGAAGGCGAGCTGAGTTTCTGTTCTGACAAGAAAGAACTTAGAGTGGATTTTCACCACGAAATAACACTCCACCAAGTAACTGGTTCTTGACCATCATTAATACTAGAGTCTCATTTCCTATGGGTGGCATGGGCTCTGGTGGTGTGCCTAGGAACCAGTCATTCATACAGAACTGAAGAAAATCTGTTCTGAATTCTAAGACAGATTTTCCAACAAACTTTTGGATCAATACCAAGTTTTAAGTTGTCAGTTGCCTATAAAGCCCTAGGGGTGCCTAGCTTAGCTAAAGGGAAAGAATTCAAGATTTCTGTGAGTGAAGCGAGACAGGGAACTTCAGGGGAACTCCAGAAAGAATTTCCTGGGAAATAAAACTGCATCACGGCTCACCTGCCTGAGCTGCTTAGAGTGTTCATGCTTCTACTAAAAAACTCTTCTTCTCTCTACAGCCCCACATTTCAAATACAAACGGTATAAAAACAAACTCCAGCAAGAAGAGCTGATCATTCACCACACAATGTGATTTCTAATTGCTTGCATAATACTGTACAATGGAATAATTTCCTATCCAGTAAAAATGATTTCTTTTTGCCAGAGTGATAATATCCTGTTAAAATATAATGCCGTTCTAGACAGTGACTACATAATGTCTGGAGTCTTCCCCACCCCCCATATATAACCTTTAAATACTAAGCATTAGGAACAAGGCAGTAGCAAGTGATAAAACAAATTCCCAGAGGAAGAGAAGAATTCTTTGGGTCTATGTTGGAATCTAATTACCCAACATTCTTGGGTAAAATAGTGAGTTGACAAATTTATGATACGTAGATGGTCTTTGCTCTGTTTCTTCAGAGAAAATCAGTTGCACAAGAGTGGAAATGGATTTTTCCATAAAGCTGGTGTGCAGTGTAACATCTATATTTGGACAGGCACACATACACCATGTTGTTAATTTTAATGCGCCAATTGAATCCTCATTTTGTGCATCACTGAACCCATAAAAGCAGATATTTTTCTTTAGAAAATGAAATTGCAAGACATTTGTTGTCCAGTGACCTACTGTGCCAGTAAGTATGTAGAGCAGGAGGTGCTCTCTAGGAATACAGAGGAAAGCGAAGATGTGCTTTCTGTTCGTGAGGCATTTAGAACACAGTCAATTACAAGTTCAGAGCAGAAAGCAGCCTCACATCAGAAAGATGAGAAAAGTGAGGCCTAGAGAGAAAGAATGACCTTCCCAAAGTCATATAGCCAAGGAGTGGAGTTGTTCAGATGAAAACCAGCTGTCCAGAAACAGAGCTCAAAGGCTAGCCTCTCAACAGCAGCCCTTCACAATACCCATGTGGAGGCAGGTACAATGCTGTGCTAGATCCAAATGTTTCTGTAGGTTGGGCCATGTTCCTGGCATATAGATTCTTCTATGGGGCTCATGGGAGGCTCCTTCGCTGGGCCCCTTTACCGCAGCTCTGGTGATGCTCACCATACAGTGTTTCTCTAAAATCCACACCCCTTTTGGCTTCTGGTTCTTGGGCTGATGTGAGGGAGTGGGGGTAGAGGCTGGAATCCACCCTTTCTTTAAGAAATCCTCTTTGGAAACACTTAAAACTGTTGTAGCTTTTACAAACACCACCCCTATGGCTCTGAAGTCCCACTCCTAGATGTACGTGCAAGAGAAAGTGTACATATGTTTACCAAAAGACATGTGCTAAAATATCCGTAGGTATTCATAGTAGCCCCCAATTGGAAATTACCCAGATGTCTGTCAACAGTAGAATGGATAAATTGTGGAATGCTCACACAATGGGATGCTATACGGTAGTGAGAATAAATGATCTACAACTACATACAACAATACAGATGGATCTCGTAAATAGAATGTTGAGCAATGAAGCGAGCCACTAAAGGGTACACACTGTATGATGCCATTTCCTTTTTTTTTTTTTTTTGAGACGGAGTCTCGCTCTGTCGCCCAGGCTGGAGTGCAGTGGTGCGATCTCGGCTCACTGCAAGCTCCCCCTCCCGGGTTCACACCATTCTCCTGCCTCAGCCTCCCGAGTAGCTGGGACTACAGGTGCCCGCACCATACCCGGCTAATTTTTCTTTCTTTTTTTTTTTTTTTAGTAGAGATGGGGTTTCACCGTGTTAGCCAGGATGGTTTCGATCTCCTGACCTCATGATCCGCCTGCCTTGGCCTCCCAAAGTGCTGGGATTACAGGCGTGAGCCACCGCGCCCGGCCGATGCCATTTCTATAAAGAACGAAGAGGCAAAAATAATCTATGCTATTAGAGAGCAGGATAGTGGTTACCCTTGGGGGGTAGTAGTAGCTGAAAGCAGGGTACAGGGACCTTATGGGATGCTGGTAATTAATGTTCTGGTTTTGTTGGGATGTTCAGTTTGTTTTCATCAAGCTATAAACCTGTTGTTTGTGCCCATTTTAATATGTATCTTATATTTCCAAAAAGATTAACAAAAGAAGACTCCAACCTTTTTTTCTTTTTTTTCAAGAGTGGGTCTCACTCTGTCACCCAGGCTGGGGGTCAATGGTGCAATCTCAGCTAACTGCAGCCTCCACCTCCTGGGCTCAAGCAATCCTCCCACGTCAGTCTCCCAAGTAGCTGGGGCCACAGGTGTGTACCACCATGCCCAGCTAGTTTTGTTTTTGTTTTTTTTTTTTTAACCTTTTCTCCTCTCTCTCTCTTTTTTTTTTTTTTTTTTTGTGGCAGAGTCTCGCTCTTGCCCAGGCTGGTATGTAGTGGCGCAATCTCGGCTCACCACAACCTCCGCCTCCCAGGTTCAAGCAATTCTCCTGCCTCAGCCTCCCAAGTAGCTGGGATTACAGGTGCCTGCCACCATGCCTGGCTAATTTTTGTATTTTTAGTAGAGATGGGGTTTCACTATGTTGGTCAGGCTGGTCTCGAACTCCTGACCTCGTGATCCACCTGCCTCGGCCTCCCAAAGTTCTGGGATTACAGGCGTGAGCCACTGCACCCAGCCAATTTTTTTTGCTTTTCGTAGAGATAGCGTCTCACTATCACTATCCAAACAATCCTCCCATCTCAGTCTCCCAAAGTTCTGGGATTACACGTGTGAGCTGCCACGCCTGGCCTCCAGCCTCTTTTTCCCCCATGGCTCCCACATGCAGAGGTGCAGAGTATTGCAGTGCAGCCCCTCTCTCCCGCTATCACAGACCATCTTAATTCAGGCTCCGATCCTAGCTACCCAACCACGGGGAACACACAGTTACCTCTTCAAGGGTCCCCTTAATGTACCATTTCACAGGCTTGAGGTTAAAAGGCAGCTCCCCATCATCTCAGGGGTTGGAGAGGGATGCCCACAGCATGGCAGTAGCCTTATCTAAAGAACCTTCTTCACAAATCCTTCTTACTTCTACCCTCTCTTGATGCCTTTGTAGTCAAAATTGTTGAGGGCATTTGAGAGTCTTAGAGCATGCCTTTTGTAAAGTCAGCTTCTATGGATCTGAGCACACTCCTTTTGGATGTCTCTTGTATTGGTGCAAAACAGCATTGGGAAGGTCCATTTTCATATCTTATTATGTAGGTAAATAAGAAATCCATCTATAATAATGGCTTGTCACATTCATATAGTGCTTGGCCTTTATAAAGAGAATGCAGATCTATTGCCTTAATGTTCACAGCAACCCTACGAGGTAGGTGTTACTCTCGTGTTACAAGTGAGAACATTAAGTCTTGTAAAAGAGAGGTGACCTGCCCTGCCTGAGCTTACACAGGCACTACATGAAGACAGGGATATCCCAAGCCAGGGCTTGTGACTCCAGATTTATTCTCCCCCTCCCCCACTTCCACCAAGGGTAGGCCAAGGTGGAGATGTACCAAAGCAGAGAAAGAAGAGCCTGGGAAACTTCTGCTTGCTGTTCTGGGATGTGAGCTTTGGAAGACACCAGATTGGGTTTGAATGGCAAATCTACTACCTACCAAGTGCATGATTTGGAGTTAGGTTATTTCACCTCTCTGGACATTAGATGATAACATCTACTTCTTATGGTTCTTGTGAACATGAAATCAAATAGCCATGTGAAGTTTCTTTTAAAGCATAAGGCTTTAAAAGGATATTGGTTTTCTTCTCTCTTTGAACAAAGCCATCCAGTCTAAGGAAGAGTAGGTGGGGAAGGACAGTAAGCCCAGCGAAGAGTTGAGGGTTCTGAGTAGCTGATAAGGATCATGGTGGCACATTGGACAGAGTGAAACATGGACCTTCATCAAGGCAAGGCAGTTTATTCCTCCACTATACAGACTGTTTAGTCTGTTTAGTATTTGGAATGAACAATTTAACCTCAGCTGCAAAACTAGGCTAGAGTTCATATTCTTGTAATTGTTATTACAGTTTCCATGCTATCTAATCCTTTTAATGCAAATATGCAAATAACTTAATATGCATACCATATTAAAGGGACCTTTAAAACAACGAGGCCGGGCGCAGTGGTTCACGCCTGTAATCCCAGCACTTTGGGAGGCCGAGGCAGGCGATCACCTGAGGTCAGGAGTTCGAGACCGCCTGGCCAACTTAGTGAAACCCCATTTCTACTAAAAATACAAAAATTAGCCAGTGTGGTGACATATGCCTATAGTCCCAGCTACTCGGGAGGCTGAAGCAGGAGAATCACTTCAACCCGGGAGGCGGAGGTTGCAGTGAGCAGAGACCGTGCCACTGTACTCCAACCTGGGCAACAGAGAAAGACTCCATCTCAAAAATAAATAAATAAATAAAACAATATGAAATGAGTTTGCCAGTGACTATTTACAAAAGCAGAAATCTAAGTGCTAAAGTTTGTTAAATTGAGTGGAAGGCAAATAAAGGCCCATAGTTACAGTATTAAGTAGACTTCAGATAAATTGATATTGCTGTCATTTGTATGTTATAACCATGATTCAAATACTGGAGGAAGAATTATCTTTCACATAAAAAGCTTTTACAGATGTTAAGACGTAGAGTCTGTCTTCTAGGCTTAAAATAGCTTCTTTCATAATTTTTTAAACATATGCCTTTTCATTCAGGACAGCAGGGGGCAGCTTTATTAGCAACGTTGATCAGTTAAACAGTAAGTTATTGTAAACATCTTGTACTGCACATTTTACCCTAATCGGGTGGAGTCAACAAACAAATATGTAAGTGATATATCTGTTTACATATTGTCAATAGTATTTATTTGCTTAATAATGCTCCCGATGTGGCTGGTAATAGGAAACGCTTACTGAATCAGGCTTCTTTGTACAAAATGCAAGACTTAATGCAATTTTATCGTAACCGTGAGTCACAAAAGCCCTTTTAAGCAAATTAATGGCCACCGATGGAAATAATCAAAGAGTGCCAACAAAAATCTCAGTTAGTCATTTCATTAATATTTCCCCATCTTGGCACTTAGTCCTTTATCTTGCTATATCATCACAGCTTTTACAATTCAAAACGGGGTCTTTTATTTGGAATTATTGGTGTTGATTGGTGATATATTATGACACATTTTTAAAATTGCAAAATGGCAGAAGTTTCATTAAATTTTAATTAGCATAATCAGCACAATATAAAACACAATGCTAGGATTTCTACTCTCCAGTGTTTAGAAAAGCAGCTTAGTAAGTTGAGAGAGTGTATGTGGAAAGACAATTTAAAATACATTTTTGTCTTTATTATGTTCTCTGAAAATATAATTTATAAAATCTAATTTTCTAGTTAGCTCAGATTTGCAAGCGGCAAGAGTTAGGATACCTTTAAAATCAGGTAACAGATGTGTCTAAGCTTGAGTGCAGATGATTCAGAAAGGCAAAGCTGAGCTTTTTTTAAGCAAATATTTTTTAGGTAGACATTTGGAAGGCTTTTTCTCTCTTGAATAAAAGGGAGGAAAAAGGCTTTGATGCCTGGTAAAGGTGAGAAATCTCTGAGTGGTCTTTATGATCCTGGAAGTGCTTTGCCTCTGTTAAAAGATTTAGCGTGAGTTCAAATATGCACTCTTGTCAAGCCTGGAGAGCTGGTGATTAGTAACCATTACAACTCAGTGACTCTATTTACATGTAGATGTTTCTATTCTTCGAATCGTTCTCAGATTTTCTGTGGACTTCATTTATATCTTAGTATGGATTCCTCCAGAAACTGACTGTGAGTACAAATAGTTTATTTGGGAGGCGTATTAGTCTGTTCTCACGCTGCTAATAAAGACATACCCAAGACTGGGTAATTTATGAAGGAAAGGGGTTTAATTGACCCACAGTTCCACATGGCTGGGGAGGCCTCACAATCGTGATGGAAGGCGAATGAGGAGCAAAGTCACATCTTACATTGTGGCAGGCAAGAGAGCTCGAACAGGGGAACTCCCATTTATAAAACCATCAGATCTCGTGAGACTTACTGACTGCCACGAGAACAGTATGGGGAAAACTCCCCCCATGATTCGATTATCTCCACCAGGCCCCACCTTTGACACGTGGGGATTATTACAATTCAAGGTGAAATTTGGGTGGGGATACAGCCAAACCATATCAGGAGGTGAAGGAAAACACCAGTAGAGGAGTCAGGAAGTAAGTCCACGAAGAGAAGGAGTTAAAGGATGGGTTATCCAGCAGGACAGAAGAGTGGACCACTCTGGGCCTAATCCCACTAAGGAACTATGGGATATGGTATAGAACATGAGCCTCAGAGTCATCCCACATTAGGAGCGAGGGAGCTGGAGTATTTACACACTAACAAGCCATAGTCTTTGGTTGAGGGCTGCTCCTGAGGTTGTCAAATCCTTGACACTTCCAGCCTGCCAGCTCCGGGCCAAGCCCTCAAGCAGATACAACAGATGGGGCACATTGAAGTGGTAAAGCCTGAGGGTGTATGGATAGGACGCCAAGAGCGTCTGCTATAGGTTACCTCAGAGGATTTCTTTTTTTTTTTTTTCAAGATGGAGTCTTTGCTGTGTCACCTGGGCTGGAGTGCAGTGACGCAATCTCGGCTCACTGCAACCTCCGCCTCCCAGGTTCAAGTGATTCTCCTGCCTTAGCCTCCTGAGTAGCTGGGATTACAGGCACCCGCCACTATGCCCAGCTAATTTTTTGTATTTTTAGTAGAGATGGGGTTTCACTAAGTTGGCCAGGCTGGTCTCGAACTCCTGACCTCGTGATTCACCCGCCTTGGCCTCCCAAAGTGCTGGGATTATAGGCGTGAGCCACCGCACCTGGCCACCTCAGAGGATTTCTATAGGAAGTTAATTATTGCATATAATTTGGAATAATGCATGGCATAGAATAAGGATTAAATGTTAATTCCATTGTTTTAATAACATTGGCCTTCTTTTTATTTTCATGGCCAGAACCTGTGTCTACAAAAAATAAGAAAAGTTAACTGGGCGTGGTGGCACCAGGAGTCTCAGCCGCTCAGGAGACTGAGGTGGGAGGATCTCTTGAACCCAGGAATCGGAGGCTGCAGTGAGCTATGATTCACACCACTGCATTCCAGCCTAGGCTGCACTCCAGCAAGACCCTGTCTCAAAAAAAGAAAATAACAAAACAAAAAAGCTTTTCCCAGAACAGTGGGGCCCAGTAGTACTATACTACAAAGGGAAGGGAGACTAGTCAAGTAATCCTTCAGAATTTTTGTTTTGTTTTAAATATCTTAGGGGATTTTCTAGCCCTCTCTAGAGCTTGAAGGGATAAGTTTCGATTTTAAAAAAAGAGAGAGAGTGAAAAAAACCACATATTTCATCCCCAAATTAGCTCCCCTCTTGCAGGGCACTCTATCTGGGTAGATATTTTTATCAGATGCCAGGTAATTCTCCTGCAGCCTGGCCTAGACCCACATTCAGGAAACACTGGCCCCAGGATAAGGGTCCAACCCTCAGGGCAGCGTTCAAAGCCCTCCAATACTCAGCCCCTCCCCACCTCTTTGACCCCCTCTCCTTGCCCTCCTTGCCTAAAAACATCAGCCCCAGCAACACAACAACATGCAATGTCTTTTTACCCCTCCCTCTACCTAGCTCATTTCACCTGGCTGACTCCTATTAATTCTTATTCAATGGTTTCCTCCATTTCAGCTCCAAGTTGGGTTAGATACCACTCCTCTGGGCCCTGCCAATGCCCCATGCATACCTCTGTCATTGCGCCCATCTCACTGTGTTAGAATTATCTCTAGGCCTGTGTCCTTTAATAGACTGTGAGAACCTTGAGAATGGGAACCGTATATTAATAGTATTACTCCATGCACCTCCAGTATGGTTGACAGGGTACAGAAAGAAGGAAGCTGGGGAGGGAGGAAAAAAGAGAGGGATGGTGTTAGTTTGGGTCTTCAGAGAAGCAGACATGAAGATGAGATAAAACACAAGACATTTATTAAAGAAAACGCCTGTGAGAGAAAATGTGGGAGGGAGATGGAAAAGACTGGAAGATCTATCAGACTTCGTTGCAAGTCTGACTTGTGAAGGAGAGAGAAAAGGAAGGAAGGAAGTTTGTGTGGAAGCATCTTACACTGCAGTTCAGTCTCAGGTTTGGCGGCCAGGCACGGTGGCTCACGCCTGTAATCCCAGCACTTTGGGAGGCTGAGGTGGGCGGATCACTTGAGGCCAGGAGTTGGAGACCAGCTTGGCTAACATGATGAAACCCCGTCTCTGCTAAAAATGCAAAAATTAGCCAGGTGTGGTGGTACATGCCTGTAACCCCAGCTATCAGGGGGGTGAGGCAGGAGAAGTGCTTGAACCCGGGAGGCGGAGGTTGCAGTGAGCCGACGTTGTGCCACTGCACTCCAGCCTGGGCGACAGAGCAAGACTCTGTCTCAAACAACAACAACAACAAAAAGATTTGGCAGGGCCAATGGGGAGTCCCTGGGCTAAAGTTGTTGGTCAAAGGAGTTTCCATGTCTCTCAAGAACAGGCCTGCCTCAGTATCCCTGCTGCACTCAATCACTGCCCGGGGGCAGGCTGCAGGAAGCACGGAGGGACTCGGCACCAATGTGGTGATGGATTTCAGAGGCTGAAGCTGGGGCCCAGGGTCAATGGCACTTCCAGTGGTCAGAGATTTGAGAGGTGAATTCTCATGGACACTAAAAAAGGAGGAAAGGAAGGAAGGAGGGTGGGACTAATAAACACACTTACGGAAAGTCTGACAGTTTGTATGGTAACATGCTCACAGGAAATCTGGCTGTTTGGACTCAGGGTAGGGAAATACAAAAAGCACAGGAGTCGAGGGGCGTCTTGAGTTGGTGACCTGGTTTCATCACTGACTAGCTGTGTGACCAGGGCAACGCTATCACTCTATGTGTCTGTTTCCTGATCTCTAAATTAAGAATATTAATACTTGCCCCATCTATCTCACAGGATTGATGTCCCACCTTGGGGGCCTTGACTTTATCTTGTTCACCACCAAATGTAGAAATACAGCTTTGGGGGCTCGCTAACATCACCCCATGGATAGCCAGGTTGCCCCTTGGCTTGTTAGCGTTCTGGGTCTTTGTGGGGAGGTGTCCACACAGAGTGGGCTGGGCGAAGGAGGACACAGCAAGGTTTCCTGGTCTAACTGACATCACCCCTGCCAGACTTTCAGTGAGTGAGCTTCAGGTACAGATGGGGAAAGGTAGCCATCTGCCAGGCAATTGTCTACTGGCATGCAGACTGTAGGTCAAATGGAGTGGCCCTGGGTGACGGTGATAGAGGATTCCCCTGGAGAGGCAACTGGGCAGGCCAGTGATGAACCAGAACTCAAACCTGGCAAGATCTCTGAGCTCTGGAGTAGTGCCCGCTCAGTAGTTCTTCTCCTGGGCCCTTCACCACAGCTTTTCCAAATGATACCCACCTTTCCCTGCCCTCCAGGGACACCATTCATTTCCTGCTACGTATGGGAAAAGCTGCCTGTTATACAATGGGATCGACACAAGATAAAAATCTAAACCCAGGCTGACCTTCCCCGCAAGGCTCCCTCCGGTCTTTAACCTGAGGTGTGTATCAGAATCACCTGTGAAGCTTTTCAAATATGAAAATTTCTAGCCCTGACCCTTGACCTACTGAATCAGCATCTCTAGCGAAGGGACCTGGGGATTTTATTTTTAAAAGGCCCCGGACGGTTCTAAAATATAACTATGCAGCAGGAAATCACAGCCTCTTGAGGGCTGACCTTATTAACCCAGACCTAAAATGCACCAAAAAAATCCATCCCAGCTGGTCATCCCAGGGCTGAATTTTAGTTCCACATTTGTGATTTACTTAATGGTTTGTTTTGTATGCTTCCTAATCTCCCTCTCCAGTGTTCACATTAGGAAATGAATTAAAAAGAGATCCTCAAATAGATAATGCGTCTGACCCCCAACCTTGGTCCCTCCATCTGGTTTGATTAACTAGGAGAAACTCAATGAACTTCCGTCAAAGCATGACTTTTTACTATTATTGTTCTACTCCTGTATTTGTATTGGCACAATTCTCAGCTGGTCTGTAAGGACCACCCAAGATGCTGGATGACAGTTTCAAAGATAGTTAGAGCAAAGAAGATTGAATTCATTTAGTACACAGTAAAATAGTCCACACATGCTGACATTTCGATTGTACCGGTTGTTGTGAATTTCTGAGCTCTCCAAGGATAGAGATTCTGTTTTGTTGACCTTTTTGTTTCCAGTCTTGTTCAGTCCTTGACGCACAGTCGGTACTTAATGTTTGTTAATAAATGAGAATTTAGGACCTGTGACCCAATTCAACGTTGCCTTCTGTGATGCAACATAATTAACATGGCCTATGAGAATTTTTCTTGCTCTTTTGCTTTTATTTACTTGCGGAAGTACTTCATGCACCTTGTAACCAGTTGTATTAGTCATGGTTCTCTAGAGGGACAGAACAAATGGAATAGGTATATATGTAATGGGGAGTTTATTAAGTATTAACTCACACGATCAAAAGGTCCCACAATAGGCCGTCTGCAGGCTGAGGAGCAAGGAGAGCCAGTCTGAATTCCAAAACTGAAGAACTTGGAGTCTGATCTTCGAGGGCAGGAAGCACCCAGCACGGGAGAAAGATGTAGGCTGGGAGGCTAGGCCAGTCTCTCTTTTCACATTTTTCTGCCTGCTTGTCTTCTAGCCACGCTGGCAACTGATTAGATTGTGCCCACCCAGATTAAGGGTAGGTTTGCCTTTCCCAGCCCACTGACTCAACATTAATCTCCTTTGGCAATGCCCTCACAGACACACCCAGGATCAATATCCTTCAATCCAATTAAGTGGACACTTATATTAACCATCACACCAGTTAAACAAAGAATAGAAGGTTTAGAAAAACCTGGCCAAGTGCGGTGGCTCATGCCTGTAATTCCAGCACTTTGGGAGGTCAAGGCGGGTGGATTACCTGAGGTCAGGAGTTCAATACCAGCCTGGGCAACATAGTGAAACCCCGTCTATACTAAAAATGTAAAAATTAGCTGGGCGCGGTGGTGCGTGCCTGTAATCCCAGCTACTCGGGAAGCTGAGGCAGGAGACTTGCTTGAGCCCATGAGGCAGAGCTTGCAGTGAGTCGATATTGTGTCATTGCACTCTAGCCTGGATGACAGAATGAGACTCGGTCTCAAAAAAAAAAAAAAAAAGAAAGAAAGAAAAGAAAAAGCTTTACCTCCCCAATCTAATCCCATGCCCTGGGATCACCAGCGTTAGGTTTGGTTAATTATCCTTCTACATCATTCTTTATGTTCATACAAAAATATACAAATGCATGTGTATTAATTACTCAGGGTTCTTGGAATCAGCTTTGTTTGGGGCACAATGGCAGACACCAAGATGAAGCTGTACATAAGACATTTAAAATGTAGTGATAGCAATTCCCTCTTTTGAAAAAGCATAAAAATCAATACATGTTTTTAAATGTTCAGCAGAACAGAACTAACAAACATGAGAAATAACATCACCAAAAAAAAAAAAGAATGATCATCCTCAACTAATACACGTTGTTGTGATGCCACTGAACGGAAAGGAAAATGTAATCGTGCTGAGCAGGTAGGAAAGCGGCATTAAGCTTCAATTCCCCTTCTTTTGAGGGTGACAAGGGGTGGGGGAACAGGAAGAAAAAGCTGCCCTCTCAGAGTATTCACCAGACACCCTAGTTTTCAGTCCTTTAAAAATCTAATTAAGGCTGGGTGCGGTGGCTCACACCTGTAATCCGAACACTTTGGGAGGACCAGGCGGGCAGATTTCGAGCCCAGGAGTTTGAGACCAGCCTGGGCAACACGGTGAAACTTCATCTCTACTAAAAATACCAAAATTAGCTGGGCATGGTGGTGCACACCTGTGGCCCCAGCTACTCAGGAGGTTGAGGTGGGAGGATCACCTGAGCCTGGGAAGGTTGAGGCTGCAATGAGCTGTGATCGCACCACTATACTCCGGTCTGGGTGACAGAGTGAGGCTCCTTCTCAAATAAATAAATAAATAAATAAAATCTAATTAAAGGACCCTGCATTACGAAGGTCATATTTTTGGTCAGCTTTTTCCAGACTGGCAGATACTTTATCCAGGCATTTAGGAAGAAAAGCAATGCAACAAAACATTGCTTTTCTCTTTTCTTTCTTTTCTTTTCTTTCCTTTCTTTCTTTCTTTTTTTTTTTTTTTTGAGACAGAGTCTCACTCTGTTGCCTAGGCTGGAGAGTGCAGTGGCACGATCTTGGCTCACTGCAATCTCCACCTCCCGGGTTCACATGATCACGTGATTCTCCTACCTCAGCCTCCCAAGTAGCTGGGACTACAGGCGTGTGCCACCACACCAGGCTACTTTTTGTATTTTTAGTAGAGACAGGGCTTCACCGTGTTGGCCAGGCTGGCCTCAAACTCCAGACCTCAGGTGATCCGCCCGCCTTGACCTCCCATAGTGCTGGGATTACAGGCGTGAGCCACTGCGCCTGGCCCAAAACATTGTTTTTCAATGCCTACTATCAACGGTGTTACTCCTAAGGAAAATGATAGAATAAGCTTAGATAGCATCTTATGTAGCTTAACGAATTTAACCATGGTCCAGTGTAGATCTAAATGAAGAATGATCCAGGTGTCTTCTGGAAGCCCCTTTCTTATCTGCATACTATTTCATGCAGAAGTTATACTCTAGAATCCGATGAATTCATCCATGGTATGTGGAAATATTGCTAGAGGCTGCAACCATGGTAACATGTCAGCCTCAAGCTATCTGGTTACATGGCCCCAGGAGAGTGGTAGCAACTCTGTGACTCAAATCTGTAAAAGCAGGAACTTTGGACCACATAACTAAGATTACTTTCAGCGATAAGAGTCTATGGAAAATTACTAAGTTTGTCATTATTTTTGTTCAAAAGTAACTTATTTACCGACCTACCTCAGAAATACTACGAGTGTGGTTCCAGACCACTGCAATAAAGTAAATATCACAATAAAAAGAGTCACACAGATTTTTCGGTTTCCCAGTGTATATGAAAGTTATGTTTATGCTATACTGTAGTCTATTCAGTGTGCAATAGCATTATGTCTAAAAAAAGTACATACCTTAATTTAAAAAATATTTTACTATTAAAAAATTCTAACGATGGCTGGGAGCTGTGGCTCGCGCTTGTAATCCAGCATTTGGGAGGCCGAGTCAGGAAGATGGCTTGAGGCTGGGAGTTCAAGACCAGCCTGGGCAATATGGCGAGACTATGTCTCTTTAAAGAAAAGAAAATACTAACAATCATCTGAGCCTTTAGTGAGTTGCAATCCTTTTGCCGATGGTGGGTCTTGTTTCTATGTTGATGGCTGCTGACTGATCAGGGTGGTGGTTGCTGAAGGTTGGGTGGCTGTGGCAATTTCTTTTCTTTTTTTTTTTTTTTTTTATAATTTCAACTTTTATTTTAGATTCAGGGAATACATGTGCAGGTTTGTAACATGAATATATTGTGTGACATTGAGGTTTGGGGTACAAATGATCCTATCACCCAGGTAATGAGTATAGTATCCAATAGGTATTTTTCAGCCCTTGCTCCCTTCTCCCCTCCTCCCTCTAGTAGTCCTCAGTTCTGTTGGTCCCCTCTTTGTGTTCATGTGAACTCAATGTTTACCTTCCAATTATAAGTGAGAATGTGCAGTATTTGGTTTTCTGTTCCTGTGTTAGTTTGCTTAGGACAATGGCCTCCAGCTCCAATCATGTTGCTGCAAAGGACATGATCTTGTTTTTCTTTATGGCTGCATAGTAATCCATGGTGTATATGTACTACATTTTCTCTATCAAATCCACTGTTGATGGGCACCTAGGTTGATTCTGTGAATAGTGCTGTGATGAACATTCAAGTACATGTGTCTTTTTTGTAGAACAATTTCTTTTCCTTTGGGTTTATATCGAGTAATGGGATTTCTGGGTTGAACAGTAGTTCTGTTTTTAGCTCTTTGAGAATTCTCCAAACTGCTTTCCACAGTGGCTGAACTAATTCACATTCCCATCAACAGTCTATAAGCATTCCCTTTTCTCTGCAGCTTTGCCAGCATCTGTTATTTTTTTGTCTTTTTAATAATCATCATCCTGACTAGTGTGAGATGGTATCTCATTTTGGTTTTGGTTTGCATTTCTCTGATGATTAATGATGTTGAGCATTTTTTTATGTTTCTTGGTCACATGCACGTTGTCTTTTGAGAAGTGTCTGTTAATGTCCTTTGCCCAATTTTTAACAGGGTTATTTGGTTTTTGCTTGTTGAGTTGTTTAAGATCCTTATAAACTCTGGATATTTGGCCTTTGTTGGATGCATAGTTTGCAAATATTTTCTCCCATTCTGTAACTTGTCTGTTTACTCTGCTGATAGTTTCTCTTGCTTTCCAAGCCTCTTTAGTTTAATTAGGTCCCACTTGTCAATTTTTGTTTTTGTTGCAATTGGAGGACTTAGTCGTAAATTCTTTGCCAAGGCTGATATCCAGAATAACATTTCCAAGGTTTTCATCTAGGATTTTTATAATTTGAGGTCTTAGATTTAAATATTTAATCTGGATTTTGGCGATTCTAATACATATGTACTGGTATCTTGTTTTAATTTGCATTTCCCTGATGACATACAATGCAAGCATCTTTCAAAACATTTTTTTTCTTTTCTTAATTTTTTTGGCTCCCCACAGGAAATGAAACCATTCATATGCTTATTTGCCACCTATCTTTGGTGAGGTGTCTGTTAAAGTCTTTGACTTATTTTTTGATCTGGTTCTTTTCTTATTGTTGAGTTTTACCTTGTATATCTGGATAACAGCCCATTATCAGATATGCCTTTTGCAAATATTTTCTCCCAGTCTGTGGTTTGTCTTTTTATTGTTTTGATAGTGTCTTTTGCAGAGCAGAAATTTTTAATTTTAATGAAGTCCATGAATTTATTTCATGGGTCATGCCTTTGGTGTTGTATCTAAAAAGTCATCACCAAATCCAAGGTTATTTAGATTTTCTCCAAAGTTATCTTCTAGGAGTTTTGTAGTTTTGTATTTTACATTTAAGTTTGTGATCCAGTTTGAGTTAATTTTCGTGAAGAGTGTAAGGTCTGTGTCTAGAGTCATTTTTTTGCATGTGGATATCTAGCTGTTTCAACACCATTTGTTGAAATGTTTATCTTTTCTCCACTGTAGTGCTTTTGCTCCCTCAAAGATCAGTTGTATTTATGTGGGCTGGACTCTCTGTTCTGTTCCATTGATCTATTTGCCTATTTTTTCATCCATACCACATGCTTACTGTAGCTTTATAATAAGTCTTTAAGTTGGGTAGTGTCAGTATTTCAACTTTGTTTTTCTCCCTCAGCAGTGTGTTGGCTATTCTCGGTCTTTTGTTTCTCTGTATAAACTTTAGAATTAGTTTGTCAATCTCTACAAAATAAATTGCTGGGATTTTGATTGTGATTGCATTAAATCTATAGATCAAGTTGGGAAGAACTGCCATCTTGACAATATTGAGCCTTACTATCCATGAACATGGAACAGCTCCTCATTTATTTAGTTTTTCCTTGATACTCATACCTTTGTCAGCGTTTTACGGCTTTCCTCGTGTGTATCTTGTACATATTTTGTCAAATCTATACTGAAGTATTTCGTTTTTGGGGGTGCTAATGTAAATGTATATTTTAAGTTTCAAATTCCACTTGTTCATTTTTGATATATTAGGAAAGCAATTGACTTTTGTATATTAACTTTATATCCTGCAACCTTGATATGATGACTTTTTTTAACTTTATGTATATATATTTAATTAGAATAGACATAAACCAAAAAGAAGAAAAAAGTCAGAATAAAGTGTCACTATCATTTTGTTTGCAAGGAGGAGTCAGGAAATGGAACAAATTACCAGAAAAATATTCTAAGACCATCTTGAAGTAGCTAGGTTACATAATCTTAAGAGTCAAATGCCAAAATTAAGCCTTATACCACTTAATCCACAGATGAACAAAAGGGGAGTCAAAAGTTTATCCTATTTAGTGTAATAATTTTTACATTAAATATATAGCAATTTGTTTCTCACAAAGTGGTACTGGCAACTTTTAGTAGAAAGAAGTTTCCATTATGCATTGACTAAAAAATCTCAAAAACAACTAAGCAGCTATGCTATAGCTCAGTAAGTACCATTAAACTGTTCTGTGTACATTTCAGGTTAATACATTTAATGGCTAGTGTACATTTCAGGTTAATAGAGAACTACATTTTGGATTTTAAAAAGGCAACCATAATTATATTTTGGCTTTTAGTCTAGATGCTTAACATAGTTAAGGCAACAGTTCAAGCTGTTGCCTTTTAAGTGAAGGTAGTTAAAATTTAAGAACAATCATCACAATTTCTTGCAACCTACATACACTGTTTGATGCTTACATGGAATGAAACCGGTGTTCTTAATTGGCATGTTACACACACACACACACACACACACAGAGTTTTAAAAAAATCAAAGGCAATCATTCTAAAGGTACTATGGTAGCATGTTAAAAATGCAGATATCCTATAGAACTAAAGTAATATGAACAGCACTACTCATTACCTAGGAGAAAGGTGACTGGTTTTCACACAAAGCTATCCCTGTATCAGTCATCCTAATCACAATGGCTTAAAAAAGCATCAGATTTCTGGCAGAGAAACTATTCTAGGAAAGTCAGTAAATCTCTTGAAACTTTCACCTCTGTAAAACCAGTATAAGGCTACAACTATTTTGTAATCTGAACAAGGTATCAGATGAAATAGTAAGATTCCCAATCATAATGTAAGATAGAAGGCCAGGCAAGGTGGCTTATGCCTGTAATCCCAACACTTTGGAAGGCCGAGGCAGGTGGATCACGAGGTCAGGAGTTCGAGACCAGCCTGACCAACATGGTGAAATCCCGTCCCTACTGAAAATACAGAAATTAGCCAGGCGTGGTGGTGCAGGCCTGTAATCCCAGCTACTCAGGAGGCTGAGGCAGGAGAACCACTTGAACCCGGGAGGCAGAGGTTGCAGTGAGCCGAGATTGTGCCACTGGCACTCCGGCCTGGGTGACAGAGTGAGACTCCACCTCAAAAAAGAAAAAAAAAAAAAAGATAGAAAGGTCCTCATGCAGCATATGCTCGCTGGCTCTGGGAAAGCTACATGTGCATAATACCGAAGTTGCCAAAGAAGGAAACTGGAGACGTTCAGCTACATTTCCATGGTGCCGTGAATTTTAAACCTCAGGAATGGTGTGGTCCATTAGGCTTTTCATAATGCTTAGTGCCATCCGCTTAATAATATGTTCAAAGATAAAAGCAAGTATGATTGTAATAGTAACTACAGTCCCAGATGTTGACAATATGTCTGCAATTTGAGAGTCCTTCAATCCAATGACATTCTGTCCATTGATTTCACAGATTTTATGTTCTGTGAGAAGACCATTTCTGGCTGCGGATCTATCTTTCACTATGGATGTTATTTTTCAATTTTTAAAGATAAAACCAACATGTGCAGTGCTATCCTTATGCATGGTAATCGTCCGTTCGAAGGGCCTGTCACGAATGGTCATGGTAATCTTCTCTTCTCTCCAAAAGCCTGTTTGAACACCTTGTGCGCTTATCAGAGCTTCACCCTGCACAGTTTTCACTATTAATCTGGAGCACTTAGTCCCCAAATCTCAGACCAACCAATGAGGCTGGAAAATTAGTCTGGACTAGCTGAACAAATATACTATTATCTATTGATTTAAGCCTGAGTCCAATTTTTCCATTTTGATCCTTACACAAAATGACTTCACAAATCCTTTGCTTAATTTCTGCTCTATGAATTCCAACGTCATTACCAGTTACAGGAGCCACCATATAGTTCATACTGGAACTTCTTGCTACCATCTGCCCCTGAATTGGTGCACCAGAAACCATGGCCACATTTACACATATTTCTTCTTCATTTAAACTCAGGCCCATGTATTAAGAGAGCTCCGGATATAGTTTGGGATAGAGATTTCCATCTCGTGAGATGGAAGCAGAAGCTTCTGACAAAATTGCTGGATTGGCAGAGTTTGCAGAAAAAGTATTTTGAGCCCCAATTACTTTGTCTACCTTCAAGTCTTCAAGAGATGGATAGAGAGACATTTTTGCAGGGTTCTTCTAGCCCACAAGGACCCACTCGCTGCCACTGCCTCTGGTCACTGGCACCAACTTCTCTATGATGACTTCTTAATTCCAAGAGTGTTTGTCAACTCTCTTGAATTTTCTACATAGATGACCATGCCATCTGTGAACAGACAGCTTTATTTCTTCCTTCTCAATCTGTATATCTTTTACTTTTTTTTTCTTGTCTTATTGCATTAGCTACGACTGCCATTACAACGTTGAAAAGGAGTGGTAAGAGGGGACATTCTTGCCTTTTTCCTAATCTTACTGGGAAACCTTCGAGTTTCTCACCAGAGGTGGTTTATTCTAATGGATTGGCTCATGAGATTGTGGGGGTTGGCAAGACTGAAATCTGAATTCAGGTGAGAGTTAATGTTGCAGCCTTGAGAATTCCTCCTCCTTCGGTGAACCTCAGTCATTGTTTTTAAGGCTTTCAACTGATTAGATGAGGCCCACCTACATTATAGAGGTAGCCTGCTTTATTCAAACTCTAGTGATTTAAATGTTAGTCACATCTAAAAACATATCTTTACAATAACATCTAGACTAGTGTTTGAGCAAACGACTTGGCACCATAACCTGGCCAAGTTGATACACAAAATTAACCATCACAATATATAAACAGATTATAGGGATTTTTAAATTTGCTTTTCACACAAGCAGAATCATACTATATGCTTTTCTGTGGAACTTGCCTATTATCTTACAATAATATGTCATATTATTGATAAAATGATATCTCATACTTATCTCTCCAGGTCAATCCTTATAGCTATTACTCTTTCTTTTAAATAGTTGGGTAATAAAAAGGAATGAGATCATGTCCTTTGCAGGGACATGGATGGAGCTGGAAGCTATTATTCTCAGCAAACTAATACAGGAACAGAAAATCAAACATCACATGTTCTCACTTATAAGTGGGAGCTGAACAATGAGAACACATGGACACAGGGAGGGCAACAACACACACTGGGGCCTGTCTTGGGGGTGGGAGGAGGGAGAGCATCAGGATAAACAGCTAATGCATGTGGGACTTAATACCTAGGTAATGGGCTGATAGGTGCAGCAAACCACCATGGCACATGTTTACTTATGTAACAAACCTGAACGTCCTACACATGTATCCTGGAACTTAAAATAAAATAAAATTAAATTAAAAAATAAATAAATAAATAGTTGTATAATATCCAACCATTTGCCCGTTTTTGGTGGGGAGATTATTTCCAGTTACGACCAATGCAAAAAACATCATTACACATATATATTTATGTATTGGTACAAGTATTTCTACAGGTTACAGTCCCAAAAGTGGGATTACTATGTCAAAGAACATGTGCATCTTTCATTTTAATAGATCCTACCAAATTACTTTCTTAAAATGGTATAGCAATTCTCCAACAGAAATTAAAGAAAGTACAAACTTCCCCACATCACTGTCAAAATTAGTTCTTAATTTTGCCTTATGGATGAAAAATGTTATCCTATTATTTGTGTGTGTGCTTTTTAAAATTTTTTAATTGTCATAACACAAAATTAACCATCTTAACCATTTTTAAGTGTACAGTTCAGCAGTGTTAAATACATTTACAGTGTTATGCAACCAATCTCCAGAACCCTTTTTAATCTTGCAAAGTTGAAACTCTCCACCCATTAAATAATAACTCTCCATTCCCCACCCCCTTTGGCCCTTGGCAACCACCATTCTACTTTCTGTCTCTACAAATTTGACTACTCTGGGTACCCCATATAGATGGAACCATACAATATTTATCTTTTTGTGACTAGCTTCTTTCATGTAGCATGTCTTCAATGTTCATCCATGTCGTAGCATGAGTCAGACTTTACTTTCTTTTTAAGGCTAAATAATATTCCATTGTGTGTCTATATTTTTTTACTCATTAAATGTCATATTATTGACAAAATGATATCTCATACTTATCTCTCCAGGTCAATCCTTATAGCTATTACTCTTTCTTTTAAATAGTTGGGTAATAAAAAGGAATGAGATCATGTCCTTTGCAGGGACATGGATGGAGCTGGAAGCTATTATTCTCAGCAAACTAATACAGGAACAGAAAATCAAACATCACATGTTCTCACTTATAAGTGGGAGCTGAACAATGAGAACACATGGACACAGGGAGGGCAACAACACACACTGGGGCCTGTCTTGGGGGCGGGAGGAGGGAGAGCATCAGGATAAACAGCTAATGCATGTGGGACTTAATACCTAGGTAATGGACAACTCATTTTGTCCATTTGTCAGTGGACATTTGGGTTGCTTCCACCTTTTAGCTATCATGACTAACGCTGCTATAAACACGGGTGTACAAATATATTTTTGAGACTCTGCTTTCAATCGTTTTGAGTATATACCCAGAGGTAGAATTGCTGGATCATATGTAATTCTATTTTTTATTTTTTGAGGAACCTCCATACTGTTTTCCATAGCAGCTGCGCCATTTTACATTCCCACCAACAGTGCACAAGGGATTTCCACATATTCTTGCCAACACTTGTTATCTTCTGTTTTTTTTATAGTAGCCATCTGTTGCATTCTTTTCTGTTTTTTTTTTTTTTCGTAGTAGTCATCCTGTTATTATTTTAACATATAAATATTCACATATTTATAATCACATGTTTTATATATCAGCTATCTGCATTTTCTGTTCTAAGAATCACCTGTTTATAATTTATAGTCTTCACCTTTTTTCTATTGGGTTGTCTTTTTCTTATCAATATATAGAAGCACTGTGTGTTGGGTTGGCATCAAAATTGCCATTTCTTTTGGTCAAAAACAGTTGACTATCAGCAATTGTATACAGTTCAACTTAATATTATGAATACTGATATTAACTATAATATTGTAGATATTAATCCTTTATCTGTCATTAATTGCAACTATTTTCTCACAGCTTCTTAGTTGTTCTTTGACTTTTCATGATGTTTTGTGCAACTGAAAAATTTTAATTGTCTGTATTGTCAATCTGTTTTTTTTTCTTTTATGTTTTCTGAGTTTCTTGTGTTATTTAAGAAGGTCTCCCTAACTAAATATTACATAAATATTCTCCTAACTTTTTTTACTTTACCTTTGTATCTTCTGTAATTAAAGATGAATTAAATAAGAGTTTATGTTTGTATTTTTCATGTGCTAGGTAATTATTCTAGCATCATTTATTAAATAAGCCATTACTGAATTGAAATGCCACCTTTATTATACACTGTATTAAGTTCTGATAAAATCAATTTCTTTCTTCTCTATTCTATTTCACTGATCTATTCTCCAATGTCCTACTTTTTTGATTACACTAGCTTTATAGAGAGTTTTAATATCCATTAGGGCAAGATACTAGTAAGTTATTACTGGTCTTGTTTTTCAAAGCTTTATTGGAGATTATTATAGAGTTGAGTTATTGTTCCTCACACAAATCTACAGAGATCCCTAGTTAACAGTTAAATCTCTTACACATGTTAATATCTCCCTCAGCTCAAGAAGCCAGCTGGGTTCAAGTTTCAACCAATACTTGAGAGTCTCTTTCTTATGTTCACCTTGGGAGGCCAGTACCCAGAGCTTCAGCGAGGGGATGAAGAGGAGAAGGAGGAAGAGGTGAGTTTCTCCAGAAGCCCTCAGCATAGGCCTATGGCTGCTCATAATTGTACCCCACTGTCCCCAGGATGGACCTCCCAGGTAGGTGGGGTAGTCAAGAAAGGTTGAAGGCCTGCTTCAGAGTTTTGGTTACGAATGGCCTCTTTCTCTCTCTCTTTTTTTTTTTTTTAGACAGAGTCTCGCTCTGTCCCCCGGGCTAGAGTACGGTGGCACAATCTCCACTCACTGCAACCTTTGCCTCCCAGCTTCAAGCAATTCTCCTGCCTCAGCCTCCCAAGTAACTGGGACTACAGGCACATGCCACCACACCCAGCTAGTTTTTGTATTTTTAGTAGAGACGGGGTTTCCACCATGTTGGCCAGGCTGGTTTCAAACTCCTGACCTCAAGCGATCTGCCCACCTCAGCCTTCCAAAGTGCTGGGATTACAGGCGTGAGCCACCATGCCTGGCCCTCATTCTCAACAAATATCTAAATGACCCCAAAGTATAAATACCAACTCCTCTACCTGCCAGTCCTCAACATCAATTAGTAAATGAAACACATGGAAGCTCCAATGCAGCCGTGGGATCTCCCAGCAAGTGGTAAGGACACAGTGAGAGCCCGGTAGGGGCAAGCCAACTGGACAGCATCCCAGAGCACCTACCTCTGCAGGATGCCAGATCATCATGGAAATAAATCAAACACGCCATAGTAGTTAACTCAGGTTCCCACACAAACTCCTCACATAACTGGGAAAACGTACATGGTTCTACTCTCACTGAAGCAAGGGCTCCTTGAGCAGAAATTTCAAATCCATCTTCGGTGGCCTTGCCTTTCTCATCATTTTTGTGATTTGTGCCTGCAATGTGTACTGTGCTTCTACTATCCATACTACTCAGAGTTACTGATTACAATTAGTTCCAATTCTTTTTAAAAATAGAGTTATAAAAATTTTAAAGTAGGATGGGTGTGGGGGCTCATGCCTGTAGTCCCAGTACTTTGGAAAGCCAAGGCAGGTGGATCACCTGAAGTCAGGAGTTTGAAACCAGCCTAGCCAACATGATGAAACCCCGTCTCAACTAAAAATACAAAAGAATTAGCCGGGCATGGTGGCACACACCTGTAATCCCAGCTACTTGGGAGTCTGGGGCAGGAAAATCATTTGAACCTGGGAGGTGGAGATTGCAGTGAGCTGAGATCGCACCATTGCACTCCAGCCTGGGCGACAAGAGCGAAACCCCGTCTCAAAAAAAAAAAAAAAAAAAGAAAGAAAGAAATTTAAAGCACAATATAAACTTGGTTGTAAAAGCAATCTTTAGGCAGTAAAACTGGATACAGAGTAAAAAGAAAGTCTCTCATCCATTCCAGCCCCCCAGTCTTCCTTTATTTGTATTTATTTGGTTTTTTTTTTTTGTAGAGACAGGGTCTCACTATATTGCCCAGGCTTGTCTTGAACTCCTTGCCGCAAGTGATCATCCTGCTTCAGCCTCCCAAGGTGCAGGGATTACAGGTATGAGCCACCGCGCCCAGCCTCCCAATCTTCCTTTAACCTCCCTCATGTCTTACATGGAGAGATAATTCCAGTAAAGCAGCTACAAGAACCCAGTGTCTTTAGGTTTCTGATTAAAAATTCATATCCTAGTTTATTAAATTGCACATTGGTTAACTTTTATCTTTAAAGAGAAGGCCTTCTACTGCAGCAGATCCTACACTGCAGGCTAGGAATAAAGAGAAACTGAGCTGGCCAGTGGGAGAGGGAGCAAAGGCCAGCTGGAGCATGGAGGTGGAGTGCTCACAGGGACCCCAGATAGGCCAATGGCCTAGGTGAAGTCCTCATAGACACAGGGCTTGTGTGTCCTCACTTCTGGTAGCCACGGGGAACCTGAGGGAACCAGGTGAGGCTGTGGATGATCCAGTGGACCGGCAATGCTGAGGGTGTGTAGCAGCCCACTTGTAGAGGCAACTAGTCATTCAAGGCATGGCAGGGGAGAAGAAACAGGGCTGGCATGGCCAGGCACGGTGGCTCACACCTGTAATCCCAACATTTTGGGAGGCCAAGGTGGGCAGGTCACTTGAGGCCAGGAATTTGAGACCAGCCTGGCTGACATGGTAAAACTCCATCTCTACTAAAAATACAAAAATTAGCCAGGCGTGGTGGCACGCACCTGTACTCCCAGCTACTCGGGAGGCTGAGGCAGGAGAATTGCTTGAACCTGGGAGGCAGAGGTTGCAGTGAGCAGAAATTGTGCCACTGTATTCCAGCCTGGACGACAGAATGAGACTCCACCAAAAAAAAAAGAGAAAAGACGATAAAAGAAGAAAAGAAAAGAAAAAGAAAAAGAAAAAGAAAGAAGGCTGGCAGAACAGGTATGGGAAGTAGCCCCCTGCCTAGAGACTGGGGCTCAGAGCAGGCATCCTCTTTTGTGAACGACACTGCCTTTTGTGGGCACTGGAGATGAACAGAGAGCCCACAACCCAGGCAGAAGAGGACCAGGACCAGGACCCTACCTCCTGCTAGAAATACTCAGGAAGAGGCCACCCCAACCCCCAACCTCCACCTTCAACCCCACCAGAAGTGCTGATAGCAACCAACCTGGACAAAGAACTGCAGCAGAGTATTTGCAAACTCACATGGTGGACCACATGGCTTCCTTTGACCCCTCCAGACCCACCCCACCCTTCTCTACCCACTCTGTGCTCCTAGAGGCAGGCCTGGGTGAACTCCATCAAATGGTTCCTGTGCCCTCTGCCCTCCAGTTGACTTTGGCCACCAGCAGGAGGTGGGAAACCGAGAGGAGAGCGGTCAGAGTATTTATTTCCCCCAAATACCTCCTTGAGAGCTGGCTGGCTGTGTCCTGGACCAAAAACCACAGCTCCTGTCAAGAGGCCATCTTCACAGGATTTTCTCTCTCCAGTTTCCAGTGATTGCTTCCTCCTTCTGCTCCTTCTGGCCTGTGGTTTCCCCATACCCTGATATTCCTTTGTAAATAGTCTCTTTATTAAACTCTTCTCAATTTACCCAATCTGAGAGCGCCATCTGTTTCCTGCTAGGACCTGGAATGATACAGATGGCTTGTCTGACAGGACCTATTGATGGAGAGTCCAGTAACCCCTTATTATTCTAGGCAGAGGTGGGGCAGCCTGCATTTAGCTGGAGGTTACTAAAGGTGCATGAAATGAAACCAGGAACTTGAGCTCTTTGGGGATGGGGACTGTCTTACTGGCTTTGCAACACCAGCACTATGGCAAAGTCTGTCTTTTAGTAGGGGGCCTTCTAAGAGCAGATTTCCTCTATCCAGTTCAGGAGCGCTTTTCTGTCTTAAAAGGGTCTCCTTCTCAAATGGTGATGTCCCTGAGAGGTTTTGCTTTGAATTATTTTCTGCTAAGATCAAAACAATCAGTGAGTGGCCGGGCGCAGTGGCTCATGACTGTAATCCTAGTACTTTGGGAGGCCGAGGTGGGAGGATCACTTGAGGCCAGGAATTCGAGACCAGGCTGTTCAACATGGCGAGACCCTGTCCCTACAAAAACATAAGAAATTAACCAGGCTTGATGGTATTTATATATAAGTATATAGATATAGATAAATAGATAACTTGACAAAGACTGGAAGACACATGAAAATATGTTGGGGCATTGGGGTTACAGAATAATTTTTTTCATTAAATTGTCAATTTTATGAAGTTATTCTTATGATACACGAAAATGGAGGAAAAAACAAAACAAGTATGTATATGAAATTGGGCAAAATACTCTCTTATCAGCCTCCTTTCCCTCATCTATATACTAAGAGGATAAAGAGTCTCTTCCATTCCAGTCCGTTCCAGGTTATACAAAATGTGATTCTAAACTCTTAAAATGAGTCGTATGTGGATAGAGAATGAGGCAGAAAAAAAGACACAGGAGTTTTGATTATTTTAACATGTCCACAAAAATCAAGAAATAGGAATAATTGTTTTTGTTGCCACTGGGGGCTGTGATAAGTGAAGTTCTGTCTGTCTAGCTTACTTTCTCAATCCCTCCTCTGGGTCACTTGAAGATCCCCTCCCTGACTCCACATGACTATGAAGGGTAGGTCAATCAATGTCCTTTCCTGCCTTTGACATTTAGTGGTCAGAAGACTAAACCAGAGCCAATCAGATTCTTCTCTGAAATTGATGCATGGACAGGTGGACAAAGAAGGTCCCTTTCTTCCGGGGCTGCCAAATCTTTCTGCCTGTGACTTGGGTGACCTTAGACAAATCATTTAACTTCTTTGAGCCTCAATTTTCTCACCTTAAATGAGGTTAATAATACAATCTATTTCATAGGCATTAAACATAAATAAAATTATATGATAAATTAATTCATTGCAAGGTGTTGGTCAATGACATCTTCAGACATCAAATCTCCCAGGGATATTTACATGTTTTAAAGGGGTCCATTATATAAAGCACAAAGATGGAAAGCACTAATCTATACTGTCAGGAATTAGGATAGTGGTTAACTTTGCAGGGGTGGGGGGCTTGTGATCAGAGGGAACATAAGGAAGCTTCTGCAAGGCATTGGTTGTGTTGGGTGTATTGTTGGTAAAGCTTCATTGTCCTGTATGCTTAAGATATGTGCCCTTTTCCATATGTATGGTATGATTTAATAACAAATCTTTAAAACTTAGAAATTTCTGCTTCCAAGAAGATAGAGTAGGCATACTTTTCCTTACTCCTCCTACTAAGTACAGTGAAAAACTGGACATTATATATGAAATAAACATAAGAAGACTTTGAAAGGAGGCACTTTCTTTGAAAGGAGGAGACTTTGAAGAAGATGGCACTTGGAAATATCAATAAGTGCAGACTAAAAAAGGCCTGACAAAAACTGCTCTTTTTGGCCAAAGGGCCAAGAAAGGAACAACACAAGAGAAGAGAAAACTTTTAGACTGAAACTGCTCTGCTCTGACTAAACACCACAGAAAAAAACAAAGAAAAATGTAGCCCCATCCTCATTCATACCAGCCGAGGCCAAGCGGGGAGCCTAGAATTCCACTTGCCAGGCTATAGCAAAGTGCCCTAATCCACCTACTGGGATATCTTCAGAGAAGGCCAAATACGGAGCCAGTACTTTTATCCCTGCTGGGTAGTGATGAGGAAACCACATAGGCAACCTGTACTTCCAGCCTGCATCCTTGCTGCTTGGGCAGTATCAGAAGAAGCGTAGTAGAGAGTCAGAACTTTTACCATTGCTCCGCAGTATTGATGCCATCCTCTCCCTGAGGTGTCAGTGGAGGCCTAGTGGGGAGCCAGAACTCCCACCCCACACAGCAATAATAAAGAACACCCCTCAAGATGTCAACAGAGGCTGAATAGACTTTCTATGCTGACCTGGCAGTAATGAGGGGACACCCTACCCCCTTCCCTTGCCAATGCAGTGTCCAAAAAGCCAGCTAAAACATCAGGTTTAAATAAGATACAGAGTCATAACATAATACCCAAAATGTCCAAGTTTCAATCAAAAACCACTCATTACACTAGAAACAAGGAAAATCTCAAACTGAATGAACAAAGATAATCTTTAGATGCCAACACTAAGATGAAACATGAGATAAAATTTTCTGACACAAATTTTAAAGCAGCCATCACAAAAATAATGCAATGAACAATTACAAGCACACTTGACACAAACAAAATATAGAATAAATAAATAAATAAACAGCGCCTCAGGAACAGGTAGGACTTTAACAAAAGATCTAGCATTGGTATTACTGAAGACCCAAAAGGAGAGGATAAAGAGGGTAGGGCTAAGAAAGTATTCAAAGAAATAATGCCTAAAACACCCCAAATTTGGCAAAAGACATAAACCTATAGATTCAAGAGGCTGAGTGAACTCCAAACAGAATAAACCCAAAGAAATTCAAACCAAGAAACATATAATCAAACTTCTATAAACTAAGGACAAAGAAAAAATTATGAAGGCATCAAAAGAGAAATGACATGGCAGGAGAAAAACAACAGAATAACAGGATTTCACATTAGGAAACAGAGTAGAAGGAAATGGCACAATAACTTTCAAGTACTAAAAGAAAAAAATTGCCAACCTGCATTTCTTTGTTTTCTTTTTTTTTTTTTTTGAAATGGAATCTTGCTCTGCCACCCAGGCTGGAGGGCAGTGGTGCAATCTCGGCTCACTGCAACCTCCGCCTCCTGGGTTCAAATGATTTTCCTGCCTCAATCTCCCGAGTAGCTAGGACTACAGGCACCCACCACCACACCTGGCTAATTTTTGTATTTTTAGTAGAGACGGGGTTTCACCATGTTGGCCAGGCTGGTCTCAAACTCCTGACCTCAAGTGATCTACCCACCTTGGCCTCCCAAAGTGCTGGGATTACAGGCGTGAGCCACCACGCCCAGCCTCAACCTGCATTTCTATCTCCAGTGAAAATATCCTTCAGGAATGAAGGGGAAATCAAGACATTCTCAAATACAGGGAAACTAAGATAATTTGTTACCAGCAGCTCTACTCTAAATAATGGCTAAAGGAAGTTCATTAAACAAAAAGGAAATGATAAAAGAAGTAACCTTGGAGCATGAGAAAGGAAGAGAGAACATGATAAGCAAAAGATCTGGGTAAATACAATAGACTTTCCTTCTCCTCCTGGGTTTTATAAATCATATTTGACAGTTTAAGCAAAAAATATAACACTGATATAGTTTTAAAAGGCTCTGGAAGAAATCTTCAAGGCAATTATATAAATGGGGGAGAATAAATAGATATAAAGGTAAGATTTCTATCCTTCACTCAAACTGGCAAAGTGATGACCCAAGTAGACTGTGATAGATATGTATGTATAATGTAATTCCTAGAGAAACCAATAAAAAAATAAATAAAGAAATATACTAAAGAACACTATAAATAAATCAACATGGAAGGCAGGAGAAAGAAAATAGAAAATGAAAAGGAGAAATAACAAACAGAAAACAAGAAATAAAGTAGCAAATATAATTATATTCAATGTAAATTGTCTAAATATACTACTTTGGCAGAGTGGATCAAAAAGCATGACCCAGCTATATACTGTCTATAAGAAACTCATTTCAAATATAATGATAAAGGCAGATTGAAAGTAAAAGAATGGAAAAAGATATGTAATACAAGAATTAATCATGACAAAATAGGAATAGCTCTATTATATCAGATAAAGTAGACTGCAAAGAACAGAAAGTTACCACAGACAGAAAAGGACATTATATAGTGATAAATGGGTCAGTACACCAAAAGGACATAGCACTCCTAAATGTGTTTGCACTAAGTAACAGAGCAGCAAAGTATGTGAATCAAGATCTGATAGAGCTGAAAGTAGAAATATGCAAATTCACAATTAGAGACGTCAACATCCCTCTCTCAACAACTGATAGTACCACTAGCCAGAAAATCAGCAAGGATATAGAAAAGCTCAACAATATCATCAACTAACAGGATCTAATCAACATTTATAGAGTACTCTACTCAACAACAGCAGAATATACCTCAAGAATTTAGAAAAATGGGTCCTGGTAGTGGTTATAAGAAAAAAAAATTAGAAAAAGAAAAGCAAAATAAACCCAAAGCAAGCAGAAGGAGATGCATAATAAAGATAAGAGCAGAAATCAATGAAATTGAAAACAGCAAAACAACAGAGAAAATCAATGAAACACAGAGCTTGCTCTTTGAAATCATAAATAAAATTGACAAATCTCTATCAAGATTGACAAAGAAAGAAAGAAAGACAGAAAGAAAGAGAAAAGATATAAATTACCAATATCAGAAATGAAATAGGGGCTATCACTATAGACCCTGCAGACATCAAAAGGAAAGTAAGGGAATACTATGAACAACTCTACACATAAGTTTGACAACTTAGAGGAAATAGACCAATTAATCAAAAATAACAAACTAGGCCCGGCGCGGTGGCTCAAGCCTGTAATCCCAGCACTTTGGGAGGCCGAGACGGGTGGATCACGAGGTCAGGAGATCGAGACCATCCTGGCTAACACGGTGAAACCCCGTCTCTACTAAAAAATACAAAAAAACTAGCCGGGCGAGGTGGCGGGCGCCTGTAGTCCCAGCTACGGAGACTGAGGCAGGAGAATGGCGGGAACCTGGGAGGTGGAGCTTGCAGTGAGCTGAGATCGCGCCACCGCACTCCAGCCTGGGGGACAGAGCGAGACTCCGTCTCAAAAAAAAAATAATAATAATAATAATAACAAACTAAAACAACTCACCCAATATGAAATATATAGTTTGAATCCCTATATATTGAGGAAATTGAATTTGTAATTTAACCCCCCGCCAAAAAAAAAGAAGTATCAGAAGATTCCACTGGAAAATTCTACCAAATTTAAAAGAATTAAACTAATTCTAAACAATCTGCTTTAGAAAATAGAAGAGGATGGAACACTTCTCAATTCATTTTATGAAGCTATTATCCTGGTAAGAAAACTAGACACAGACAGTACAAAAAAAAGATATTACAGACCAATTTTCCTCATGAATATGCATGCAAAATTTCTTAACTAAATATTAGCAAATAAAATTCAACAATATATAAAAAGAACTATACAACATGATAAAGTAGACTTTATTCCTGGGGTGCAAGGCTGATTCAATTTGCTAAAACTACTTAATAGAATTCACCATATTACTAAGCTAAAGAAGAAAACTCATGTGACCATATCAATTGATAAAGGAAAAGCATTTGGCAAAATTCAATACCCATTTATGATAATCAGAAAACTCTTAGCAAATTAGGACTAGAGGGGAACTTTTTCAACTTGATAAAGAGCATCTACAAAAACCCTACGGTTAATTTAATACTTAATGATAAAAGACTGAATGCTAGCCAGGCGTGGTGGTTCACGCCTGTAATCCCAGCACTTTGGGAGGCCAAGGCGGGTGGATCATGAGGTCAAGAGATTGAGACCATCCTGGCCAACACGGTGAAACCCTGTCTCTACTAAAAATACAAAAATTAGCTGGGCGTGATGGCACATGCCTGTAATCCCAACTACTCAGGAGGCTGAGGCAGAAGAATCACTTGAACCCAGGAGGCGGAGGTTGCAGTGAGCCAAGATTGTGCCACTGCATTCCAGCCTGGGCAACAGAGGGAGATGCCTTCAAAAAACAACAAAAACAACAAAAGACTGAATGCTTTCCCCTTAGGACAGGGACGAAGCTGAAAGTGGCCACTCTCACTACTCGTATTCAACATAGTACTGGAAGTTCTAGCCAGCACAATAAGGCAAGAAAAAGGAATATAAGGCATACAGATTGGAAAGAATTATTTCAAACTGGCCCTATATGTTGATGGCATGGTAGTATATGTAGAAAATCCTACGGGATTTACAAACAAAGCAAAACAAAACAAAAACCTACTAGAACTGATAAGTGATTTCAGCAAAGACAGTGTTCAAGAATAACATTAAAAATCAATTTTATTTTTATATACTGGCAATGAACATGTAAACATTTTCACAATTGAAAATAAAATATCATTTACAATAATTCAGAACAAAACATAACATTCTCCAAAGAAGATATATAGATGGCCAATAAGCACATGAAAAGATGCTCAATATCATTAATCATTTGGGAAATGCAAATCAAAACTACAATGATATAACACCTCGCACCTATTAGGGTGGTTACTACTTAAAAAAACAGAAAGTAGGGCTGGGTGCGGTGGCTCATGCCTGTAATCCCAGCACTTTGGGAGGCCAAGGTAGGTGGATTACCTGAGGTCAGGAGTTCGAGACCAGCCTGGCCAACATGGAAAAACCCCGTCTCTACTAAAAATACAAAAATTAGTCGGGCATGGTGGCATGCGCCTGTGGTCCCAGCTACACAGGAGGCAGAGGCAAGAGAATCACCTGAACCTGGGAGACGGAGGTTGCAGTGAGCTGAGATTGCGCCACTGCACTCCAGCCTGGGCAACAGAGGGAGACTCTGTCTCAAAAAAACAAAAACAAACAAACAAACAGAAAGTAACAGGTGTTGGTAAGGATGTGGAGAAATTGGAACCCTTATACACTGTTGGTGGGAATATAAAATGATACAGTCACTGTGGAAAACAGCATGGCATTTTCTTTAAAAATTACAAATATAATTGTCATACGATTCAACAATTCCATTTCTGGGTATATACCCAGAAGAATTGAAAGCAGGGTCCTGAAGAGATATTTATATGCCCATGTTTATAGCAGCATTATTCACAAATGCTAAAATGTAGAAGCAATCCAAATGTCCATCAACAGATAGATGGGTAAGCAAAATGTGGTCTATCCATTACAATGGAATGTTATTTAGCCTTAAAAAGGAGGGAAATTCTGGCACATGCTACAACACAGACAAACCTTGAAGACATTATGCTAAGTGAAATAAACCAGTCATAAAAAGACAAATACTATATAATTCCACTTATATGAGGTACTTAGAATAGTCAAAATCATAGAAAAAGACAGATGGTAGCTGCCAGGGGCTGGGAGAGTGTTTAATAGGTATAGAGTTTCAGTTTTACATGATGAAAAGAATTATGGAGATGGAAGGTAATGATGGTTGCACAACATTGTGAATATATTTAATGCCACCGAACTGTACACTTAAAAATGGTTAAGCCCAGGTGCAGTGGCTCACGCCTGTAATCCCAACACTTTGGGAGCCTGAGGCAAGTAGATCACTTGAGTCCAAGAGTTTGAGACCAGCCTGGGCAACATGGCAAAACCCTGTCTCTACAAAAAAAAATACAAAAATTAGCCAGGCGTGGTGGTGTGTGCCTGTGGTCGCAGCTCCTAGGTAGGCTGAGGTGGCAGGATAGCTTGAACCCAGGAGGTGGAGGTTGTATTGAGCTGTGATCACGCCACTGTACTCCAGCCTGGGTGACAGAGCAAGATCTTATCTCAGAAAAATAAAAGAAGGTTAAAATGATAAATTTTATGTATATTTAAACACGATAAAAATGAAAAAACATATATAGGACTTGTATGGTGAAAACTACAAAAATGTTGATGAAAGAAATAAAAGATTTAAATATCTGGAGAAATATACTATGTTCACAGAGTGGAAGATTCAACATAGTAAAGACGTCAGTTGATATACAGGTTTTATGCAAATACTATCAAAATCCCAGCAAGAATTTCTACAGATATACACAAGATTATTCTAAAATTTATCTGGAAAGGTAAAGAATTAGACTAGTGAAAACAATTTTTTTTTTTTTTTTTTTGAGATGGAGTTTCGCTCTTGTTGCTCAGGCTGGAGTGCAATGGCGCAATCTCGGCTCACTGCAACCTCCACCTCCCGGGTTCAAGCGATTCTCCTGCCTCAGCCTCCCAAGAAGCTGGGATTACAGGCATGTGCCACCACCTCTGGCTAACTTTTTGTATTTAGTAGAGATGGGGTTCCACCATGTTGGCCAGGCTGGTCTCCAACTCCTGACCTCAGGTGATCCACCCACCTCAACCTCCCAAAGTGCTGGGATTACAGGCGTGAGCCACCATGCCCAGCCTCAATAAAAACAAAATTTAAAGAGGAATAAAGTGGGAGGAATTACTATACCCAATTTCAAGACTTATCATATAGCTACAGTAATTAGGACTGTGTGTTATTGGTGGAGGGAAAGACACATAGATCAATAGAATAGGACATAGAACCCATAAATAGACCCACACAAGTATGGTGAAATGACCTTTGACAAAGGTGTGCAACAGCTAAATGGAGAAAATAAAGATTTTTCAACAAATGATGTTGGAGCAATTGGACATCCATAGGCAGAAAAATGAACCTTGACCTAAATCTTACTCTTTATGAACAATTAACTCAAGTGGATCACCAACTTAAATGTAATACACGAAACTAGAAAACCTTTAGAAAATAATATAGGTGAAAATTGTGGGGGGTTAGGCAGAGGCAAAGGGATCTTAGACTTAACATCAAAAGCACAAGCCATAAGTGAAAAATTGATAAGTTGGACCTCATCAAAATTTAAAAATTTTCCTCTGGGAAAGATTCTGCTAAGAAGATAAAAAGACAAGCTACAAACTGGGAGAAAATACTTGTAAACCAATTATCCAGCAAAGGACTGGTATAAGGAATCTGTAAAGAACTGTGAAAACTCAATAGTTAAAAAAAAAAACCTGACTGGGCACAGTGGCTCACACCTGTAATCCTAGCACTTTGGGAGGCTAAGGTGGGAAAATCGCTTAAGGCTAGGAGTTCAAGGAGTTCAAGATCAGTCTGGGCAACACAGTGAAACCCTATCTCTACAAAAAAATTTTAAAAATAATCAGGTATGCTGGTGTGCACTGTAGTCCAGATACTCAGGAGGCAACGACAGGAGGATTGCTTGAGCCCAGAAGGTCAAAGCTACTCTGCACTCCAGCCTGGGTGACAGAATGAGACCCTGATTCTAAAAAAAAAAAAAAAAAAAAAGAAAGAAAGAAAATGAAAGAAAGGAAAGGCTATATACTGTATGATTCCATTTCTGTAACTTTCTTGACAAAATCACAGAAGTGGATAACAGATTAGTGGTCGCCAGGGATCAAGGTGAGATGGGAGAGGAGTGTAGCCATAGAAGGGCAACATGAGGGAATCCTTGTGATGACAGAAATGTTCTGTACCTGTATTGACAATGTAATGGTGTCAATATCCTGCTTGTGTTATTGTACTAAAGTTTTGCAAGATATTACCATTGGGGAAACTGGGTAAAGGATATATGGAAATGTCTCTATACTTTTTCTTACAACTGCATGTGAATTTATAATTATCTCAAAATAAAATGCTTAATTAATTTATTATTTTATTTATTTAGAGACAGAGGTTTGTTCTTGTTGCCCAGGCTGGAGTGCAGTGGTGCAATCTCAGCTCACCGCAACCTCTCTCTCCTGGGTTCAAGCATTTCTCCTGCCTCAGCCTCCCGAGTAGCTGGGATTACAGGTGTTTGGCCATCATTCCTGGCCAAATTTTTTTTTTTTTTTTTTTGTATTTTCAGTAGAGACAGGGTTTCACCATGTTGGCCAGGCTGGTCTCAAACTCCTGATCTCAGGTGATCAACCTGCCTTAGCCTCCCAAAGTGCTGGGATTACAGGCATGATAAAATGCTTAATTTAAAAAGAAATGGGCCTGGCATGGTGGCTCACACATGTAATCCCAGGAGGAACATTTGAGCCTAGGAGGTCGAGGCTGTAGTGAGCCATGATCGTGCCACTGCACTGCAGCCTGGGCAATGGAGCAAGACTCTGTCTCCAAAAGTGAAACAATAAAATAAAATAGTAGAGAATATTCTCTCTTCCTCAGCGCTGCCTACAGAGGTGGCAGCCATCTCCTCCTTGGCATCACAGCTGCCCTCAGACCCCTTGTGAAACTCAAGATTGTCAAAAAGAGAACTAAGAAGTTCATCCTGTACCGGTCAGACTGATATGTCAAAATGAAGCCTAACTGGCAGAAACCCAGAGGTATTGACAATAGGGTTTGTAGAAGGTTTAAGGGCCAGATCTTGATGCCCAATGTTGGTTAGGGGAGCAACAAAAAACAAAGCACATGCTGCCCAGTGGTTTCCGGGAATTCCTGCTCCATGACATCGAGGAGCTGGAAGTGCTGGTGATGTGCAACAAATCTTACTGTGCTAAGATTGCTCACCGTGTTTCTTTCAAGAACTGCAAGGCCATCGTGGAAAGAGCAGCCCAGCTGGCCATCAGAGTCACCAACCTCAATGCCATACTGCGCAGCAAAGAAAATGAATAGGCAGCTCATGTGCGTGTTTTGTGTTTAAAGAAAACCATAAAAACTGCCAAAAAAAAAAAAAAAAGTAGAGGGGGCCTGGCGTGGTGGTTCAATCCTGTAATCCCAGCACTTTGGGAGACCGAGGCAGGCAGATCACCTGAGGTCAGGAGTTTGAGATCAGTCTGGCCAACATGGTGAAATCCCATCTCTACTAAAAAACACAAAAATTAGCCAGGTGTGGTTACGGCACCTGTAATCCCAGGTATTTAGGAGACTGAGGCAGGAGAATCGCTTGAACCCGGGAGGCGGATGTTGCAGTGAGCCATGATTGCACCACTGCACTCCAGCCTGGGCGACAGAGTGAGACTCCGTCTCAAAAAAAAAAAAACTTTAAAAAAATAGTAAAGGGGCTCCTAAAGAGCAAAAAACCTATAAGACTAAGAGGAAAGGTATCTAATGGTGTGACTTCAGGCATGGTGACAAGTCACTAGAAGAGGGAGAGAGATACACCCTTTGCCACTTTCAAAGTCAATCCTGGCACCTAATATAGAGAGATGTTAGTATTTACCTATGATTGATTTAAGGAAGATTCTTCCTCTATTACCCTCTGTAAAATTTGCAGTCATCATTGATAAAGACAAGACAAGAGTTTGACTCTTAGCCTCAAACATAAAGGACTTCAAAATCTTATTTGGTGCACTATTTGTGTGTTTATGTAATTTAACTGTAAGTGACTTAAATATTTAAAAAAATTATCACAATTTTGATCTGCACCAGAAAGGAATTTGCAGCTGAAAATAATCTGTTCCTATCCAGGTAAATTTTGAAAATATCTAAATTTTCTTAGTGAGTAAACATCCATGGTCTCAGATGTGGTCATGGGATAATGGTTTCCCAATGACTCATAAAATACCTGTCTTGAGAAAATACCTCTAGCGTTACAAATAGGGTTGCAAATCTAAAAAGACAAACTTCATTAAGGCAGGAGATTTTTCTGGGCATGCTATGTAACTCCTGTTGTGGTGGTCTGGTGGGAAGGTTGGTGGAAAAATGGGGGCTGGAGGGAAGGAGATGGACAGGAGAGACCCTTAGAGAGAGACTCTTGAAACCAGTATCTGTTGAGAGACTCTTGAAACCAGTATCTGTTGAGAGACTCTTGAAACCAGTATCTGTTGAGAGACTCTCGAAACCAGTATCTGTTGTTGGTATCTCTAAGAAGTTTAGGAGGCCGGGCGCGGTGGCTCAAGCCTGTAATCCCAGCACTTTGGGAGGCCGAGATGGGCGGATCACGAGGTCAGGAGATCGAGACCATCCTGGCTAACCCGGTGAAACCCCGTCTCTACTAAAAATACAAGAAAATTAGCCGGGTGAGGTGGCGGGCGCCTGTAGTCCCAGCTACTTGGGAGGCTGAGGCAGGAGAATGGCGTGAAACCGGCGGGGCGGAGCTTGCAGTGAGCCGAGATCGCGCCACTGCACTCCAGCCTGGGGCACAGCAAGACTCCGTCTCAAAAAAAAAAAAAAAAAAAAGAAGTTTAGGAAATACACCTTAAGATGAGAAGAAATTGTACTAAAATGTAGTCATTCAGATTCTAAAGAGGACTGTGTGAGGATGAAAAAATCCAGGGGAAATACATTTTAAAGACATGATCATAAAGAGAGTGGCATTCATGGATCATTGTGAGCCCCCTTCAAGATTATGTATTCAGAGGCAGAAGAGAGGGAGGAGGGGCTAGGAAGTGACTGGTGTGGTTGGCGCTCACGGGCTTATTGTTGTCTACAGGTTCTGAATACTACCCTAGAAATGCTGACCACTCTTCATGGAATGGCTGAGACAGGAACACCTAGTGCCTGGGGTAGGCAACTGACAGTCAACTGGTAAAATGATTTGGTCTTTAGAAGAGTATGGATATGTAGCCAGGTGCAGTGGCTCACACCTGTAATCCCAGCACGTTGGGAGGCCGAGGCGGGCTGATCTCTTGAGGCCAGGAGTTCGAGACTAGCCTGACCAACACGGCGAAACCACACCTCTACTAAAAATATAAAAATTAGCCAGGCATGGTGGCACACGCCTGTGATTCCAGCTACTCGGGAGGCAGAGGTTGCAGTGCAGTGAGCCAAGATGGTGCCACTGCGTTCCAGCCTGAAGCAAAAAGCAGGACTCCGTCTCAACAACAACAAAAAGAGTGTGGATATGCAGCCGGCAACCAGGAAACTGAGGCAGAGTCTAGCCAAGAACCAATTAGGGGAAGTGCTGGTGCACACAAGGATGGGGAATGGCTTTTGTGGGCCCCTGAACCAGGGACAGCAGCCAGGTCATCTGGACTCCAGGCTGAAGCCAAGGGCTGAGCAAAGCTGGACTCAGGAACAAATGAAAGTGTGGTAGGCAGAATTCTAAGATGACTCCTGTGTTAGTCTGTTTTGTGTTGCTATAAAGGAATACCTGAGGCTGGGTAATTTACAAAGAAAAGAGATTTATTTTGGCTCACAGTTCTGCAGGCTGTATAAAAAGCACGGTGCCAGCATCTGCATCTGGTGAGGCCTCAGGAAGCTTCCACTCATGGCAGAAGGGGAAGAGGGAGCAGGTGTATCAAAAAGCAAGAAACAGAACAAGAGAAAGGGGAAGAGGTGCCTGACTCTCTAACAACCAGCTCTCATGTGAACTCATAGCTTGAGAACTCACTCATTACTGTGCAGAGGGTATCAAGTCATTCATGAGGGATCCTGTCCCCATGACCCAAACATCTCCCACTAGGCCCCACCTCCAACACTAGGGGGTGACTTTTTTTTTTTTTTTTTTGAGACGGAGTCTCACTCTGTCACCTAGGCTGGAGTGCAGTGGCACGATCTCAGCACTCACTGCAACCTCTGCCTCCCGGGTTCAAGCAATTCTCCTGCCTCAGTCTCCTGAGTAGCTGAGATTACAGGCGCCCACCACCACACATGGCTAATTTTTGTATTTTAAATAGAGATGGGGTTTTGCCACGTTGGTCAGGCTGGTCTCAAACTCCGAAACTCAGGTGATCCTCCTGCCTTGGCCTCCAAAAGTGCTGGGATTATAGGCGTGAGCCACCGTGCCTGGCCTGGGGGTCACATTTCAATATGAGATGTGGAGGGGACAAATATACAAACTATATCAACCCCCATATTCCTGCCCCTTAGCACACACACTCTGTATCATTCCCTCCCTTCGAGTATGGGTAGGATCTGTGGATATGATGGGATAATTTTACAGTATCTATCAAAATTACAGGAGCATATGATCTTGATCTTTGACCCAGTAAGTTCACTTCTAGGAATTTACTCCACAGATATATTAGCAGACATGGGAAATTATTTATGCATAATGTTTTCCATTTGAACATTCACCTACCTATTCATTCATTCAATGAATGTATATTGTTAGCAATTTTAAAAGGTTGGAAACAACCTAAATATCGGTCAATAAGGATGATTAAATATATTACTGCACAATGGAATACCACATAGCTAGAACAAAATAAAGAACAAGGAAATTCTGTATGTATCAGTTTGGAAAGGTCTCCAATACCTTTTTAAGGGAAAAAAAGCATGATGTGGAATAGAGCATACATTGTATTAAAAGGAGGGGATTGGGGATGTAAATTTATATTTGTTCATACCAGCATTAAAAAAATCTCTGGGCTGAGTCTGGTGGCTCATGCTTATAATCCCAGTACTTTGGGAGGCCGAGGCTGGTGAATTGCTTGAGTCCAGGGGTTCAAGACCAGCCTGGGCAATATGGTGAAACCCCATCTCTACTAAAAATACAAAAAAAAAATTAGCCAGGTGTGGTGGTGTGCACTTGTAGCCCTAGCTACTCAGAAGGCTGAAGTGGGAGAATCACCTGAGCCAAGGAGTTTGAGGCTACAGTGAGCCAAGATCATGCCACTGTATTCCAGTCTGGGCAACCAGAGTGAGACCCTGTCTCAAAAACAAACAAACAAAATCTCTGAAAGGTTACAGTCACTGGCTATTCGGAGAAGACGGGGACTGGGCAGATGGGGCAGGCCTTAGAGATGCTTCACTGTATATCTGGTTATACTCTTTATGTATGGATCATTTTGAACTGTCAGTTAAATAAAATGTTAAATGTATGTATTTTAAAATTAAAACATTTTAAAAGAGGTTTTGTCCCAATAGAGTTAGGGAGCCACATGATCTTTGTAGCATTACCTTCTCAGTTTTTGTTTTGGTTTGGTTTGGTTTGTTTGCTGTGTGAGACCAGGATGTCAGCATGGGAAAGACGCCCTTTTTCCCCTCACCACCCACCTCCATTTGGATTTTGCAGCCTGAGCACTGTCCTCTAATGGAGCCACCACTTACCTTTCCCACTCCAGCTCCCTAGGGAGAACTGAAGGGCTGCTTTCCCAGAAGCCACGAAGGCTCTCCAGCTGCACCCCCAGAGCCACTGCTGGCAGCTGAGATTCCCCTGGGAGGTGAGAATCTGTGAGTCTTCCTAACCACCAGGCCCCAACCATCTGGGAACACTTGAGTTCAAATAACCCAACCAGTCCTGTCCTGCAGGTCTCGAGCCCCTCAAATAGGGCTAAGATCCATCTGGAATGTATCAGCGCTAGTATCAGTACTAGTTGTTGACACATGGAATCCATTCTGATGGGCTGGTGCCTGTCCTCTACCAGTTGTTAAGTATTTGGCTATCACTTCTGTCCTCTGTTGCCATGCCTTGCACTTCAACCCCTCCTACACTCCTCCCCTGGGCTTCCTCCCCTAGTCCTGCCTTTCGCAGCTGATTGCCTTTGGTATCAGACAGGGGCCCAGTAAGCAACAGATGGCACACCCAAATTGGGTAATTTGAGAAGGATGTAATAAGGGACTATTTAGGAAAGTGTGGGCAGGGTATAGGGAAACCACTGGGGAGAGGGCAGCACCTGGGGGCAAGGGGAGGGACCAGTAATAGAGAGGGATGGGTGGAGAAAGCTCTGGTGTGAGCTGAGACCCCTGGCTAGTTACTGGAGGCAGACAGTTCACTATTATTCATCAGTGAGAAAACCCAGGAAATTAAAAACCCCAATCTCCCTCTCTTTCCTCCCTTCCATCTCCTATAGGTATCCCATTTTCTGAACCCAACAGAGGGCACGGGAGCCCATTGAACCATTGTATCCATAGAGGTCAGCCTCCCAGGCACAGAACATGGTGGGGAGGGTGGAGAGTGGATCTGGAGGGGCAAATGAAATATATTTAGCACCCTTCCCACAATATTTTAGAAAAACTTTATCATGAAAAAAATTCACATATTTTAAAAACAGAATAGTATAATGAACTCAAAATACCCACCATCCAGTGTCAACAATGATTATTTGAGAGCCAATCATCTCTCTTTTTTTTTTTTTTTTTCTGTTTTTTGAGACAGAGTCTCGCTCAGTCGCCCAGGCTGGAGTGCAGTGGCCGGATCTCAGCTCACTGCAAGCTCCGCCTCCCGGGTTTACGCCATTCTCCTGCCTCAGTCTCCCGAGTAGCTGGGAGTACAGGCACCCGCCACCTCGCCCGGCTAGTTTTTTTTTGTATTTTTTGGTAGAGACGGGGTTTCACCGGGTTAGCCAGGATGGTCTCGATCTCCTGACCTCGTGATCCGCCCGTCTCGGCCTCCCAAAGTGCTGGGATTTCAGGCTTGAGCCACCGCGCCCGGCCCAATCATCTCATTTTATCCATATTCTCACTCACTCTTACCTCTTTATTATTTTGCAGCAAATGTTGGGCTTCACATCATTTCATCTGTCAATATTTCGTATGCATCTCTAAAAGACAAGGATTCTTTTTAAACCATAACACCATTAGCACAGCAACAAAGCAAAAAATAATAATGATAAAGTAAAAATAATTCCTTAATATTATCAAATGTCTAATCAATGTTAATTTTCCAATTGTCCAATAAACATTACATATGACTTTTAAAAAAACAATGTGTTTGCTTAAGTCAAAACCCAAATAAGGGCAAATCCTTGCAGTTGGTTCATATATCTTTTGAATCTCTTTTAAATACACAGGGTCCCCCTCTATCTTTTTCTTTTTCTTGCAATTTATTATTGAAGAAAAGAAAACATTTGTCCTGTAGCATTTCCCATGGTCTAGATTTTGTTGATTGTATTCCCATAGTCTAAGACAATCTTGTCCAACCCGCAGCCCACGGGCTGCATGCATCCCAGGACGGCTTTGAATGTGGCCCAACACAAATTCGGAACTCCCTCATGTCACCTGTTATTATCCTAATTCATCCTTTTTAATGGCTGTATAATATTCACATTGCAGTATACTATCATTTATTTAACCATTCTCCTATTGACAGCCTTTCACTTGGCATCCAGTTTTTTTACAACTACAAACAATACTGCAATAAAATGTCCTTTTATATATGTCCTTACTAGCACTTTCATTCCTATGGAATAGATTCCCAGGAGTGAGTTTGCTGAGTTAAGCAGAATATTTTATTTGTGTATTCATCTATCTATCTGTCTGTCTATCTATCTATCTATCTATCTATCTATCTATCTATCTATCTAGTAGAGATGGTGTCTTTTCATATTTCCCAGGCTAGTCTTGAACTCCTGGGCTCAAGCCATCCTCCCACCTCAGCCACTCAAAGTGTTGAGATTACAAGCATGAGCCACTGTGTTTGACCCAGGATATTTTATTTATTTATTTGTGTTTTATTTATTGTTGAGACGGAGTCTTGCTCTGTCACCCAGGCTGGAGTGCAGTGGTGTGATCTCAGCTCACTGCAACCTCTGCCTCCCGGGTTCAAGTGAATCTCCTGCCTCAGCCTCCCAGGTAGCTGGGATTACAGGTGCCTTCCACCATGCCCAGGTAATTTTTGTATTTTTAGTAGAGACAAGGTTTCATCATGTTGGCCAGGCTGGTCTCAAACTCCTGACCTCAAGTGATCCACCCGCCTCGGCCTCCCAAAGTGCTGGGATTATAGGCATGAGCCACCACACCCAGCCCAGATTATTTTCTAAAATGGCTATAATACTTCAATTTCCATATGCAGTGTGCAAGGATACTCTTTAATCTATATCTCTTCCCACTATAAGTATGATAGCTTTTATAGCTTTTTTTTTTTTTTTTTTTTTTTTTTTCCAGGTTTTAAGTACAAAATGATGTCTCATTGCTTCAGTCTCTGGAGCCAGACTGTCTGGATTTAAACTCTGGCTCTGGCCGGGCGCGGTGGCTCAAGCCTGTAATCCCAGCACTTTGGGAGGCCGAGACGGGCGGATCACGAGGTCGGGAGATCGAGACCATCCTGGCTAACACGGTGAAACCCCGTCTCTACTAAAAAAATACAAAAAACTAGCCGGGCGCGGTGGCGGGCGCCTGTAGTCCCAGCTACTCGGGAGGCTGAGACAGGAGAATGGCGTGAACCCGGGAGGCGGAGCTTGCAGTGAGCTGAGATCCGGCCACTGCACTCCAGCCTGGGCGGCAGAGCGAGACTCCGTCTCAAAAATAAATAAATAAATAAATAAATAAATAAATAAATAAATAAATAAAATAAAAAAAATAAAAATAAACTCTGGCTCTGTCACAAACTGTGTACCTTGGACAAATTAACCTCTCAGCATCTCAGTTTCCTTATCTGTAAAATGGAGGTAATGATAATACTTGCCTCAGCATTGTTGTAAGGGTTAAGTGAGTTAACAGATGTAAATTGTTTAGGACAATGCCTGACTCCTTGGAGTGTTTATCATTATTTTTCTGTCTATTTTAACTTCCTTTCTTCTGAAGTCTAGAGCTCATACTATATCACATCAATTCCTCCATTACCAGTGCCTCAGCATCCTGTGTCCCCTGTTCTTTTACTACTCCCACATTTGCAAAGGCCACTCTCCTCTCCTCTTAGCTTGGCTACTAGATGCAGTCATGCAGACAATGCCATTAGGAACGCAAGCCTTCTCTCCTCAGTTAGGTCCTGAGCACTAATCAGAAATCAATCTGTGTCCCTGAGTCCATTTCCGCTCACCTCCCTAAAGCAGGTATTCTAAACCATCATCACATTTCCTGATCCCCTACCCCATTAGCCTTTTGGTGAACAACCTAGAATCCCTTACCTATAACCTGATAGGGATAGACTCAGCAGACTGATTTGTTCAACATGAATTTCAGTATGTAGAGTCTGAAAAGATAAAAAGCCCTTTTGCAGCCAGGGTTTGGGATGGGATTTGGGTTCAGTCAATTAGAGGCACTCATACATTACAGTGCATCATACATGACCTCACAGAGAAAAACAAAATTATTTCAAATTGCTTTAAAATACAGTGTTTTGACTACACAAATCAAGTGGAAGATACCATAAGGACAAAACACTCTAAAAAAAATCTTAACCTGCTATCAGTAGCCTTAGTAATACTAGTATTGCTATTTATACACATGGTATAAGGCAAATTCAGAAGTATGTTAATGTTGTCAGGGATCAGAGTTTTCCACACAACATTAAAAAGTTGCCAGTACAAAACTAAATAAATTAAGCATAAACCCTTTAATCGCACATTTGAATTGGAAATATCAGTATGAATTTATGATTCAGTTTTTTTAAAAAAAAATTGCATTTCTTAGCTTTCTACACTGAAAAGACGTAGATACAATAGTGACTCAGTGTCTAGTGAGCACACTAGTATCAAAATGTTGGCAAATAAATATCATTTTCCATCTAAAGGAAACAGAGCTTTTTGGAGAAATAGTTGATACTAGTCAAAGATGGAAAATGTACAAAATAAGTGAAGAAGCTACTAGTGACTACTGGGGTTGTGCCACAAGGACACAGACACCAACTTGTAAGTGCTCCTGCTGGTTTAAGATGAGACAATTTAAGCATCAAAATAAATAATTATTGCAACTGATTGATAAACATTATTTATTTATTTATTTATTTTCTGAGACAGAGTTTCAGTCTTGTTGCCCAGACTGGAGCGCAATGGCGTGATCTCGGCTCACTGCAACCTCAGCCTCCCGATTTCAAGTGATTCTCCTGCCTCAGTCTCCCAAGTAGCTGGGATTATAGGCGCCTGTCACCACACCCAGCTAATTTTTGTATGTTTAGTACAGATGGGATTTCTTTTTTTTTTTTTTTTTTTTTTTTTGAGACGGAGTCTTGCGCTGTCGCCCCGGCTGGAGTGCAGTGGCCGGATCTCGGCTCACTGCAAGCTCCGCCTCCCGGGTTTACGCCATTCTCCTGCCTCAGCCTCCCGAGTAGCTGGGACTACAGGCGCCTGCCAGGCGCCTGCCACCTCGCCCCGCTAGTTTTTTTTTTTTTGTATTTTTTAGTAGAGACGGGGTTTCACCGCGTTAGCCAGGATGGTTTCGATCTGCTGACCTCGTGATCCGCCCGTCTCCGCCTCCCAAAGTGCTGGGATTACAGGTTTGAGCCACCGCGCCCGGCCCAGATGGGGTTTCAACATGTTGGCCAGGCTGGTCTCGGACTCCTGACCTCGTGATTCACCTGCCTTGGCCTCCCAAAGTGTTGGGATTACAGGCGCGAGCCACCACACCCGGCCGATAAACATTAATTCTTTTAACTTCACGAGTTCCTAATGATTCTTTAATAATGAAACAAAAAGTCAGAAAGCTCATTGGTCATCACTGGAGGTTGCTAGAGCACCAATTTATTGTTCTGAAAATTGGTTTTTAAAAAAGAGTAAGAATCGGCCGGGCGCGGTGGCTCAAGCCTGTAATCCCAGCACTTTGGGAGGCCGAGACGGGCAGATCACGAGGTCAGGAGATCGAAACCATCCTGGCTAACACGGTGAAACCCCGTCTTTATTAAGAAATACAAAAAACTAGCCGGGCGAGGTGGCGGGCGCCTGTAGTCCCAGCTACTCGGGAGGCTGAGGCCGGAGAATGGCGTGAACCCGGGAGGCGGAGCTTGCAGTGAGCTGAGATCCGGCCACTGCACTCCAGCCTGGGCGACAGAGCGAGACTCCGTCTCAAAAAAAAAAATAAAAAAATAAAAAAGAGTAAGAATCAAACATTCTGCCTTTTTCTAGGTAACTAAATAGTTGATAAAGAGCATTCTTTTAGAAGAATTCCAGTTGACAGGTGGAATAAATGATACAGTAAGAATATCGCCATTTATCGGGTTCTAATAAAGACTATGCATTGACTATTATCAATGGCAGCTAAAACCATTAGGTAAAAGCTTAACAAGAACTTTATAATAGATGAATCAGGCTGATACCACCTGATCCCACTAATCAATTTTAGCATCCCTACAAGTGAGACAACACACATGATGTACCCCTTGATGTGATGGGATGGGAAGTACACAGCATCGCCTATTCAATATTTTTGCCTACAAAAAAAAACTTAACCTAATAAAGCCTCTATATCTAACTATCCATTCTCGGGAAACACAGGGAATAAAAAGAGAATGAGTTAAATGATACCCTACAGAAGCAATCGACCAAATCCAAAATGTAAGAAATTCTACAGGACAGATGATCTAGTTTTTTCCAATAAATCAGTGGTACCGGGTGGGGGTCTGGGTTACGTAACAAAAGAAACTTAAGAGCTAAAATAATCAAATACAGTATATGAACCTTGCTCTGATCCTAATGCGAACAAACTAAGTGAAAATGATATATTTGTGAGAATTGGGGAACTTTGGATACGGCATAAGATGAGATTACATTAAAGAATTATTTTTTGGCCGGGTGTGGTGGCTCATGCCTGTAATCCCAGCACTTTGGGAGTCCAAGGCGGGCAGATCATGAGGTCAGGAGTTCAAGACAAGCCTGGCCAATATGGTGAAATCCCGTCTCTACTAAGAATACAAAAATTAGCTGGGCATGGTGGCGCACGCCTGTAGTCCCAGCTACTCGGGAGGCTGAGGCAGAAGAATTGCTTGAACCCTGGACACAGAGGTTGCAGTGAGCTGAGATTATGCCACTGCGCTCCAGCCTGGGTGACACAGCAAGACTTCATCCAAAAAAAAAAAAAAAGATTTATTTTTTATTTTTAAGGTATAATAGTGGCATGGTATTTATATTATCTTAATGTCTTTATTAGGTAGAAATGTTTACTGAAACATTTATGGATGAAATGATATGGCCTGGGTTTTGTTTTAAAATACTTCAACAACAAAATTTTGAGGTGGTGGATGAATGAAACAAGACTTGCAAAATGTTACCTGTTGAAGCTGAGTGATGAATACATGGGGCTTATAATATTAATTTCATTTCTACTGTTGTATATGTTTAAATTTTTCCATAATAAAAAGGTTTTTAAAAATAAATATTCCTTAAAGACCAAGAAACTATCGCAGATTGAAGGAGACTAAGCAGACGATGACTAAATCCTATGTGGTATCCTGGGTCAGATCTGGAAAGAAAAAAGGGGAAAACCTAAATAAAGTCTGTAGTTTAGTTACAAGTATTATATCAATGTTCATTTCTTGTTTTGAAAAATGCACCATTGTTAGGTGAGATGTTAACATTAGAAGAACCTGGGTGAAGGGTATACAGGAATGATCTGTACTATCTTGGCATCTCTTCTGTAAATCTAAAATTATTAAAAAATAAAATGTTAAACATAAATAAATAAATACTCTTTAATCCTGACACATAACATGTTAAAGCGAATTTTTACCTTCAAAGAAAAATATTTCTGCCTCTATTATTGAGCTATAGGCTTTAAATAATTCTCAAAAGATGAGAGCATTGGCATACTTGCACCACCTCCATGTTTCCCCCCCAGAATCTCCAGAATTATATGATAATTTTTATTTATACAATTAAAGTATATAACATTTATATGATATTCTCTTTCTTTAGCTTTTAATGGGCCCATTGATCGCTGTCATTATTTTTACTATTACATCTGTTTGTAGAAATTTATCAGACAATTATATCTCCAAGAAGAAAGGCTCTTGGGAACTATAAAGGCATCTGTTTGTGACATTATACTTGGATGACAGTCTGGCTTGGCACACATACTCTTTCCCTGAAGATTTGGTAAGCATTGCACCTCCATCTTCTGATGTTGGATGCTATTATGGTGAGGTTGGAAGCCAGACAATTTTTTCCCAGTCACAAATGATGTGGTTTATTTGCAAGGATTCCCATAGGATTCTTTCTTAATCTCCAAAGTCCAGTAACTTCATCAGTATACGAACTGAACTTACTTCTTCTGTGGCGATTTTACCTGGGATAAGTTTGTTCTTTCAAGCTATAAATTCAAGTCTTATTACTAGAAGCACTCTTGAATGATATATTTGAACATTTTTGTTGATGCTGTGGTTCCATTTTATCTATTCTCTTATTCAGAAACACCAATCATGCATATGGTGGATAACCTTTGTTCTCTATATATGTCACTTTCTCTTCAATCCTTTTAAACTTTTAAAACTATTTATTATATTTTCATTCATTTTGCTCCCTTTTCTTCTTCCATGCCCATAGCTGTTTTTTGAACAGTATCTGTTTTCTTTTTTGCTCTTCCTATTATGGCCTTCATTTCTCTTTTGTTTCTGTTTTCTCTATTTCTTTCTTGAGCTCTGTCAGCTCATTTTTTAATCTCCTTTATCTTATTTCTTTCTTGAGGTATTGTATCTCTGCTTAAGCCCATGCTTGATTCACAGATTTTCTTTTTATTACGTTTTTTTTGCATATCTTTGGTCATGATTTTAATTTTTTTTCCCATGGCAAACTATTTCTGGTGTGTGCTTTTTGGTTCTGTCTTGGCCATGTTCCTTTATTCTTGAGGATATTTTTGTATAGTTCCTATATTGCCTTCTTTTTATTATTACTAATATTTCAATGATGATTGATTTTGCTAGACCAGCTCTGTAGAAAGCAGAAGGGACAGTGCTGAGTTCTGAGCAACAAAACATTTCCTTGGTTCAGAGTTCCTTGGAGCCTCTCAAGGTACAAGATAGTGTGTGAGAGTTATTGGTTTAGTCTTTTCTTCTCCCCAACCAATAATGGTAGACATGTGCCAGTCTGGTCATCAATCTCAGTGTCCTTCCCACCCTACCACAGCAACAGACTGCTTCATGCAAAGATGGCTTATCATCAATTCCTGGCCTGGCACCACTTCAGCTACCACTTCTGCAGCCAGCCTGTGTACCTGTATCATGCTGGGGCAAGTCAGGTGTTAGTGATTTTGTCCACAATGGTGTGCCACATACCCTAGGGGACTCTACCCTACTACATGTGTCTGGCATCAGAAGAGCCAGGGACTCTTTCCTGACCCCCATTTTTCCTCATTGCACTAACCAGCTCTTCCATACGCATTGTAATTTTAGGTGATAGCTGCCTCTTACTCTCCTACACTCACTGAAGATGTGAAGGTGTGATTTCTGTTCCTCTTTCTTTCTTTCTTTCTTTCTTTTCTTTTTTTTTTTTTTTTTTTTTTTTTTGAGACAGGGTCTCACTCTGTTGCCCAGGCCAGAGTGCAGTGGCATGATCTTGGCTCACTGCAACCTCCGCCTCCCAGCTTCAAGTGATTCTCATGCCTCAGCCTCCCAAGTAGCTGGGTCTACAGGCACGCGCCATCACACCCTGGTAATTTTTGTATTTTTAGTAGAGATGGGATTTCACCATGTTGGCCAGGCTGGTCTCAAACTCCTGACTTCAGGAGATCCTCCCACCTTGGCCTCTCAAAGTGCTGGAATTACAGGCATGAGCTACTGCACCTAGCCTCTATTCCTGTTTCTCATTCTCCTTGTTTTATCTGGTTGTTTACAGAGAGGAGAACACAAAGATGATAATTAAGAATATATTCTCAGAAGGAAGGCAGGCCTGTGTTTGAATCCAGGCTCTGCTATTCATTAACTATGTAATCTTAGACAAGTTATGAAACCACTTTAGTTCTCAGTAATGGGATAATAATACTTACCCCAAATTGTTGCCAAGAGGATTAAAGGATATAAACTTCACTTCTAGGTTCTGTACCAGTCACATAACAAGCTTTCACTGAATGTTAGTTTTTAAAAGTTATTATTAGTATGATAACTATTAAAGAAACTAAATTTGTAACTAAATATCTTTGAGAAAAGAAAGCTCCAGGTCCAGATAGTTCCAAAATTCTACCAAACGTTTAAAGAATAAATAATGCTAATTCTGCAAATCTCTTCCAGAAAGTAGAAGAGAATACTTCCCAACTTATTTTATGAAGGCAGTATTACCATGATGCCAACACCAGATATAGATATTACAAGAAAATAAAATGACATATTAAGATCCCTTTTGACCATAGATACAAACATTAGTAAATCAAATCAGCAATATATAAAGAGAATAATATCCTGTAACCAAGTGGGGTTTATCCTATGAATTAAAGGCTCATTCAATATGCAAAAATCAATGCAATCCATCATATCAACAAGTTAATAAAGAAGAACCATATGATCACATCAAATGATGCAGAAACAGTGTTTGTCAAAAGTTAACATCCATTCATGAGAAAACAAAAACTCTCAGCAAACTAAGAATAGAAAGAAACTTTTTCAACCTAATGAAAGGCATCTATTTAAAAATCTACAGCAAACATCATTGTTAATAGTGAAAGATGGAATACTTTGCTTCTAAGATTGGGAAGAAGGCAAGGAAATACACTGTCACTACTCCTATTCAGTTTCATACTGGAAGTCCTAGCCAGTGCAATAAGGCAAGAAAAATAAATAAAATGTGTACATATTGAAAAAGAAGAAATAAAACTGTCTTTATTCACAGGTAAGATAATCATCTATAAAGCAAAGTCAAAGAAATCCACACATACAAAATTCTAGAACTAATAAGGAAGTTCAGCAAGGTTGCAGGATATAAGGTCAACATACAATATTTCTGTACACTAATAATTTGGCAATCAAGTTTCTGTATAATAACAATTTGGAAACAAACTTTTAAAATGCAATTTACATAGCTCCAAAAAATGAAATATCTAGGCATAAATCTAACATAAATCTGAAAGTTTAATGACATTGATCTTAGCAATGATTTCTTGGATATCACACCAAAAGCACAGGCAGAAAAACCAAAAATAGACAAGTTAGGGCTATATCAGGGCTAATAAGACAAGTTAGGGCTAAAAAGCTTCTGCACAAAAAAGGAAATAATCAACAGAGTGAAAAGGCAACCAATGGAATGGGAGAAAATATTTTCAAACCATATATCTGATAAGAGGTTTGTCCAAAATATTAACAACTCAATAGAAAAAAAAAAACAAACAATCCGATTTTTAAATGTGCGAAAGACTTGAACAGGCATTTCTCAAAAGAAGGCATACAAATGGCCAACAGGTCTATGAAAAGCTGCCCAACATCTCTAATCATGCAAATGAAAATCACAAACGAGGCATCACTTCACACTTGTTAGAGTGGCCATGATTTAAAACAAACAAACAAAATAACAAGTGTTGGTGAAGAAGTGGAGAAATTGGAACCCTTGTGCACTGTTGGTGGGAGTATAAAATGGTGCAACTGCTATGGAAAACAGTATGGAGGTTTCTCAAAAAATTAAAAATAGAACTAATATACAATCTAGCAATCCTACTTCTGGGTATTATCCAAAAGATTGAAATCAGGATCTTGAAGAGATGTTTGCACTCCTGTGTTCATTGCAGCATTATTCACAGTAGCCAAGAGGTGGAAACTGTTGTGGGTGCATGGCAACATATTCAAGCTTATGTACATGACATTTGAGGTAGCGGCATGGAAAAATACTGAGGCACTGTGTGTATGTTGTTTTTGCATGGGAATGTAACTCCTTGACCCTGAAAACAGGACAAGGAGTGGAGGAAGTGATAAGGAATGCTGAAAACAGCCTCCTAAGAATGTGGTTTGAGAGCTTTTACAAGGCCATAGGTGTCTAATGACCAGACCTCAAAAGGCCCTCTAGTGGATGTTCGTAGTTTAACAACCCCTTTCAATAAATACTTGGCGGACAGATTCTGGGGTGACTCTCTCAGAAGAGTGGTCCCCCTCCCCGCTCAGCTGGAAGTGTCTGAGAACTCATTCTTGGTGTTCACTGCAAGCTATAAGCTCTGCAGAAATAACCTAAATGTCCATCAACACATGAATGGATACAGAAAATGTGGTACAGTATATATGCCCTTGACGGAATATTATTCATCCCTAAAAGGGAAGGAAATCTTGTCACATGCCACAACATGGATGAACCTGGAGGACATTATGCTAAACGGAATAATCCATTCACAAGAAGGACAAATACCGCATGATTCCACCTATATGAAGTATCTAAAGAAGTCAAACTCATTGAAACAGAAAGTAGAATGGTAGCTGCCAAGGAGTGGGGGTAGTGGGAAGCTGGAGAGTTGCCATTCAGTAAGTATAACTTTTCATTCATGCAAGATTAAAAAGTCCTAGAGATCTACTGTATAGCATTGTGCTTATAGTTAACAATACTGTATTGCACACTTAAAAAATTGTTAAGAGAGTAGATCTTGGATTATGTGGGGGTTTTTTTTTCTACAATTTTTTTTTAAGCTGAGGCTAAGCCTGAAGCCATTAACAGCTAAAGGCTAATAGCTAACTTAACTCCTGGCGGTTGAATGGTAAATTCTTTCTTAAAGATCAAGCAGCACACCTCCATGGCTACTGAACCTTGTGCTGCTCAACATTTTCAATAGCAGTGAGTGAGATGAAGGCACAGAATGATAGACTCTGGCATATCTGCAGCTGACTCACAATATAAAGATAGGCTTTTGGTATGGTTTGGATGTTTTGTCCCCTCCAAATCTCGTGTTGAAACGTGACCTCCAATGTTGGAGGTGGGCCTGGTTGGGGGTGTTTGGGGCATGGGAGTGGATCCCTCATGAATGTCTTGGTGCTGTCCCCACAATAACGAGTGAGTTCTCACTCTGTTAGTTCACATGAGATCTGGTTGTTTAAAAGAGCCTGGGACCTTGTCCCTATCTCTCTCTCTCTTGCCATGTGACACACTGGATGCCCTTTGCCTTCTGCCATTATTGTAAGCTTCCTGAGGCCCTCACCAGAAGCAGATGCTAGCACTATGCTTCGTGTATAGTCTGCAGAACCATGAGCCAAATAAACCTCTTTTCTTTTTAAGTTACCCTGTCTCAGATATTCCTTTATAGCAACACAAGTGGACCAACACATCCTTATTATAGACAACTAAATCAAGTTTGAAAACTTTCTTGATGGCTGGGACAGAGCTGGAGTGAATTCAACACGATGAAATCCCATGAAGATTAATGAAAGATCTTCCATTTAGGTTTGTGATAACCAATTATATAAGTACTAATGGTGAAAATTTTTTCCATCTATATGCCAGGATCTGAAAGTTTTATTTGACTACAAGACTAAAAATGATGCAAGAATATGTGCTATGGCTACTTAAAGAGCAAACGAAGACAGGCCACATTAATAAAAGTATTGTGTCTAGACCAGGGAAGTGATTTTCTGTCTGAAGCAGGATGTTCCCTTCTGGGCATCACTATTTAAGAAGGACACTGACAATTTGGATACCATTCAGAAAAGGGTAACCAGGTTCTTGGAAGGTCAACAACAGATGAAGAAATAGGATCCACTTGTTATGTTATCATAGCACCCTATAGTTTTCCTGTGAAGAATTTATATAACATTGTAAAATAATGTTTTAGTTGTACAAATGTTTTCAAATTTAACTTTTTATTTTGAGATTATTATAGATTCACAGGAAGTTGCCAAGATGGCACAGAGAGGTCCCATGAACCCTTTACCTAGTTTACCCTAATGATGATATATCTTATATATTTATAGCAAAATATCCAAACCAGAAAGGAAATTGACATTGGCACAATGTTTGTGTATAGTTCCGTGCCATTTTGTCACAAATGGAGATTTGTGTAACTACTACCACTGGTTTTATTGATCTTTTTAAAGAACCAATTCATTGTTTCATTGATTTTTCTCTGTTTTTCTTTTTGATTTTCAGCTTCATTGCTCTCTGCTCTTGTCTTTATTCTCTCCTTCCTTCTGCTTGCTTTGGGTTTATTTTGCTCTTGTTTTTCTAGGTTCTTGAAGTTGTAGCTTAAATTATTTATTTGAGACTTTTCCTCTTTTCTAATATAAGCATTTAATGCTTTAAATTTCCCCCTCAGCACTGCTGTGTACCACAAATTTGTATAGGATGCATTTTCATTTTCACTTAGTTCAGTGTATTTTTTAATTTCACTTGTGACTTCCCCTTTGACACATGGATTATTTTGTTTAATTTTCTAGTGTTTGGAGATTTTCCTGTTATCTTTCTACTATTGATTTCTAGTTAGTTTACGTTGTGGTCAGAGAACACACTGTATGATTTCGATTCTTTTACATTTGTTAAGGTTTGTTTTACGGCCCAGGATTTGGCCAATCTTGGTATATATTCCATGGGCACTTGAAAAGTATGTGTATTCTGCTTGTTGGATGGAGTGTTCTATAAATATTGATTCCATTCTGTTGGTTGATGTTGGTGTTTTGTTCTTCTGTATCCTTGCTGATTTTCTGTCTAGCTGTTTATTAAATGTTGAGAGAAGAGCTCAACATTTAATTATAGTTGTCTCCAGCTATAATTGTGGATTTGTTTGTTTTTCCTTTCAGTTCTGTCAGTTTTTGATTCACATATTTAGCTGCTCTGTTATTTGGTGAATATACACATAAGAATCTATGTCTTCTTGGTGTATTGAGACTATTATCATTTGTAATGTCAGTCTATGTCCCCAGCAATTTTCTTTTCTCTGCAGTCTACTTTATCTGATATTAATATAGTCGTTCTTGATTTCTTTTGATTAATGTTTGAATTATACAGCTTTCCTGTGTTTTATTTTCAATATACCTATCTCATTATATTTGAATAGTGTTTCTTATAGATAATATATATTTGGACCATTTTATTAATGCCCTCTGCCAATCTCTGTCTTGGAGTTGCTGTATTTAGGTCATTTTAATTTAATATAATTATTGATATGTAGAAGTTTGTCTGCATTTTATTTTTTGTTTTCTGTTTATTCTTTGCTTTCCATTTCTGTTTTCTTTTTCCTGCCTTCCTATGGGTTACTTGAATATTTTTTAGAATTCCATTTTGATTTATGTATAGTATTACTAAGTGTATCTCCTTATATAGTTTTCTTATTGGCTCTTCTAGGTAAAGCATTATATATATATTATGTACATAATGTATATACAGTCATGTGCCACATAACAACATTTTAGTCAATGATGGACTGCATATACAATGGCAGCCCCGTAAGATTATAATGGACCTGAAAAATTCCTATCACCTAGTGTCATTGTAGCTGTCCTAATGTCTTAGCACAATGCACGTGTTTGTGGTGATGCTGGTATAAACAAACCTACTGCTCTGCCAGTCATGTGAAAGTATAGCACATACCATTATGTGTAGTACATAATACTCAATAATGATAATAAACAACTATGTTACTGGTTCATATATTCACTATTTTTTTCATTATATCAAAGAGTACTCCTTCTACTTACATAAAAAAAAGTTAACTGTACAACATCCTCAGGCAGGTCTTTCAGGAAGTATCCCAGAAGAAGGCATTGTTATCATAGGAGATGACAGCTCCATGCATGTTTTTGACCTTGAAGACCTTCCAGTGGGACAAGATGTGGAAGTGGAAGACAGTGATATTGATGATCCTGACCCTGTGTAGGCCTAGGCTAATGTGTGCGCTTGAATCTTAGTTTTTAACGAAAAAGTTTAAAAAAAAAAGAAAAATTTTAAAAATAGAAAAAGTTTATAGAATAAGAACATAAAGAAAATATTTTGTACAGCTGTATAAAGTGTTTGTGTTTTAAGCTAAGTATTATTACAAAAGAGCCAAAAAGGCCAGGTGTGGCTCACACCTGTAATCTCAACACTTTGGGAGGCTGAAGCAGGCAGATCACTTGAGGTCAGGGGTTCGAGACCAGGCTGGTCAACATGGCAAAATCCCATCTCTGCTAAAAATACAAAAATTAGCCAAGATTGCGCCATTGCACTCCAGCCTGGGCAACAGAGGAAGACTCTGTCTCCAAAAAAAAAAAAAAAAAAAAGGTTAAAAATTTAAAAATGTATAAAGTAAAAAATTTACAGTAAGCTGAGGTTAATTGATTATTAAAGAAAGAAAAATATTTTTTAAAAATGTAGTGTAGCCTAAGTGTGCAGCATTTATAAAGTCTATAGTGGTATACAGTAATGTCCTAGGCCTTCACATTCACTCACCACATGCTCACTGACTCAGTCAAAGCAACTTCCAGGCCTGTAAGCTCCATTCATGATAAGTACTCTATACATGTGTAGCTTTTTTTTTTTTATGTTTTATACCATATTTTTACTGTACCTTTTCTATGTTTAGAGATAAACAAATACTTACCATTGTGTTACAGTTGCCTACAGTATTCAGTACAGTCACATGCTGCACAGGTTTATAGCCTAGGAGCAATAGGCTATACCATGTAGCCTGGGTGTGTACTAGGCAATACCATCTAGATTTGTGTAACTACACTCTACAGTGTTCACACAATGACAAAATCACCTAACAATGCATTTCTCAGAATGTATCCACATCATTAAGGAATGCATGACTATACATAACTTATCACAGTCTATTGATGTCATCATTTCACTAGTTTGCATGTAGAAACTTTATCTCCCCTTGCATCCCTTTACCCTCCCCAATTTATAATTGTCTTAACTATCTCCTCTACATACATTTAGAATCATGTAAGATGGATTTATAATTTTTGCTTCAACCATCAAAGATAGTTTATAAAACTCAAGAGAAGGAGGATCTATTGTATTTATCTATATTTTTGCTTTTTTCTTTGTTCTTTCTTCCTTCCTGATATCCCAAGATTCCTTCTTTTATCACAAGAGTTCTTTCGTGTTAGAGAACTTCCTTTACCCAATCTATAGGATTGGTCTACTGATGATATACTCTCTTAGTTTTCCTTCGTCTGTGAATGTTTTCTTTTTCCTCTTCATTCCTAAAGTATATTTTCATTGCTTATAGAATTCAGGGTTGACAGTTCTTTTCCCTCAGCACTTGAAAATGGTGTGTCACTTTTTTCTGGTCTCCATGGTTTCTGATGAAAAACTCAGTCATTTAAATTGTTTTTCCCCTACAGATAATATATCATTTCTTTCTAACTGTTTTCAAGAATTTTTCTTTGTCTCTAGTTCTCAGAAGTTTGACTACAGTGTGTATTTCTTTTGATTTATCCTGTTTGAGATTCACTCATTTGAATCTGTAGATTTATGTCTTTTGCCAAATTTGGGAAGTTTTCAGCCTCACATTTTTCCTCTCTCCTTTTGGGAACCTGATGACAAGATATTTGGTTATAGTCCTATGTGTCCCTGAGGCTCTATTCTTTCATTGTTCATCCCATTTTCTCTCTGTTGTTCAGAATTTGTAATTTCTATTTTGTATTTTCCAGGTAATCGATTCTTTCTTCTGCCCTTTTCATTCTGCTATGAGCCCATTCAATTGTGTTTTTTAAATTTCAGTTTGTATTTTTCACTTATAAAATATCCATTTAGTTATTCTTCATATCTTGTATTTCTTTGCTGAGACTTTCTATTTTTTCATTTGTTTCAAGTATGTTCGTAATTACTTTTTGAAGCATGTTTATGATAGCTGTTTTAAAATCCTTGTCAGATCATTCTAACATCTTTGTCATCTCAGTGGCGGCATCTATTGTTTATCTTTCTCAAGTTGAGATCTTCCTGGTCCTTGGTGATTTTTCTATTGAAATCTTATGTTATGAGGCTTAGAATTTTATTTAAATGGTGTGTTTTTAACAGGCCTCTTCTGGTACCATGTCACCTCATTACTACCATATGGGCATAGACACCCACATTCTCTACTCAGTGTATGTGGACATTGGAAAAGCAGCAAGGAGGGACCTTGTTACTGCTGGAGTAGGGATGTGAGGCGAGGCTCCCCATCCAGCCTCTAATGATACTATCCTGGCTGGGAGTAGGAAGGGGACCTCATTACTGCTCCTCTCAATTGCTTCTGTTAACACTAGTAAGGGTAGCCTCTTTACTGCTGAGCAGTGGTTGAAGTCCTGACTCCAGTGAGCTTCCTCTGATACCAACCCAGCAATGAAGGGGAGGGGCCCCTCCATTGCTTGTGGGTGATGGTGGGCATCCAGGCTCTCCAAGTAGTTTCTACTGACACCAGTAGAAACCAGGGTAAAGTAGTTTCTACTGACACCAGATAGAGTCTTACCTGTTGCCCAAGCAATTCTCTGCTTCAGCCTTCCGAGTAGCAGGGATAACAGGTGTGCACCACCACACTAGGCTAATTTTTGTATTTTTAGTAGAGACAGGGTTTCACCACCTTGGCCAGGCTGGTCTCGAACTCCTGACCTCAGGTGATCTGCCTGCCTTGGCCTCCCAAAGTGCTGAGATTACAGGTGTGAGCCACTGCACCCAGCCTAAGGAGTTGTTTTCTAGAAAAAGGGTTCAATTTGTTGAGTGGCATTCTCTCCCAAGGATAGAGTTAGAATCAAGAGTGGAAGGAACAGAGAAGGAAGTTTTGCCTGCATTTCTGGCAATTTGCAAAGCCCATTAATTTCCTAAAGACTATAGAAGTGCTGAAGTGAATAAACTTGCTTAATTTTGTTTAACCTAAGTGTATCTGACTCCCCAATTCTCATAACCCCAATTGATATCTCAAAGACCACTAAAGTCCATGTAACCCAGGTAAGAAGTGTTGTTCACAGGGGACTTTGGTATTTTTCTCTACCATAATGTATCATAGAAAGGCTATTACAGGGCTGGGCGCTGTGGCTCTCACCTGTAATCCCAGTACTTTGGGAGGCCGAGGCAGGAGGATCACTTGAGGTCAGGAGTTCAAGACCAGCCTGGCCAACATGGTGAAACCCCATTTCTACTAAAAATACAAAAATTAACTGGGAGTGGTGGCAGGCACAGGTAATCCCAGCTACTTGGGAGGCTGAAGCAAAAGAATCACTTGAACCCGGGAGGCAGAGGTTGCAGTGAGCTGAGATCACACCATGGCACTCAAGCCTGGGCAACAGAGTGAGTCTCTGAAGGAGACAGAGAGAGAGAGAGAGAGAGAAAGGAAGGAGGGGAGGGGAGGGGAGGGGAGGGGAGGGGAGAAGAGAGGAGAGGAGAGGAGAGGAGAGGAGAGGTGAGGAGAGGAGAGGAAAGGAAAGGAAAGTCTATTACAGTATTACACTGGTGTTCAAAGCAAGTGTGCCTTCTCAGAAAAACAATTAGATCCTTAACCTTGAATATGAAATGAAACTTCTTGTCTTAGCTTGGATTCGCCTAGAAGCAGACCACAAGACAAAAATATGAGCACAAATTTGGGGAGTACGGAGGGGGATGCTCTCAGAAAATACCAGTATGAGAGTGGGAAAATGAGACAAGAAAGAGAAGGGAAGCTTAAAAGGGTGAGTTATGAAACATGTTACAGTTACGGACAACCGAGGCACCATCCCACTGGAGAGCTCTGGAAGAAAGTGTAGACTGCACTTTGGGGTTTAGTCATACATCACACACACACACACACACACACACACACACACACACACACACACACGGTGTTTATCCTAAACTCCTCTCCATCTTTGGCTGAGGGCTGCTGCCAGGAGTGTTCACTCCCTGGCACTTCCTGCCTGCCCTGCCCACAGCTGAGAGCCAGTGCACAGGCAGACTCACAGGTGCTTGCAGTTGGAGGCCTTAGTCTTGTACTGGAAGAGTGAGTGCCAAGGGAATGTGCGTAGGTCGAGGTCAATGTCTGTCACATCTTTGAGTTTTTTTTTTTTTTTTTTTTTTGGAGATGGAATCTCACTCTGTTGTCCAGGCTGGAATGCAGTGGTGTGATCTCAGCTCACTGCACCCTCCACCTCCCGGGTTCAAGCAATTCTCCCGCCTCAGCCTCCCGAGTAGCTAGGACTACAGGCGCCCACCGTGATGCCCAACTAATTTTTGCATTTTTCGTAAAGATGGAGCTTCACCATGTTGTCCAGGCTGGTCTCAAACTCCTGGGCTCAAACCATCTGCCTGCCTCGGCCTCCCAAAGTGCTGGGATTACAGGTGTGAGCCACCATGCCTGGCCTCTCTGAATTCAAACATGTCTTTTCTACTTTCTTCTGGGCTCCAGTGTAGTTAAATATACAACCCTGCTGGTAAATTATTTTTGAAGATACTGAAACCAGCTGTTTTTTTACTTTTTTTTTTTTTTTAAGTCCAGAAGACCCCTGAGAACGACCAAGTGGGCTGCAGTAAGATGGGGCATGCTGGGAAGTATGGCACCTCAAAGCACCCTCCCCTTGGCCTCCGAAATAGCACGGATGCTAGTGAGACAGGCAAAGCTGCAGGTACATGGGTCACAGACCTAGCTTCTGAGCTGAGAGCAGTCCGATATAGCAGACAGCCCATGGCATCTGACACTTATGGCAAAGGCAGCTGATCGTGGGACATAGGCAGCATTAGGAAAGCCAAAGATGGATGAACAGAATTCTCTAAAGGTGCTCAGAGCATCTGATGGAAATCCAGGCTTAAGCAATGCTTAGAGAGCCAAGAGGACAGACAGGCAATGGATGACAAAGTCATCTGTCTCCAGTAGTTGGAGCCAATCACCAGGAAGGAGTTTTGGCAGGTCTCTGGATTCTAGAAAGGAGCCTGCCAAGACTAAGTCAGGACCCCCAGCCTTAGAGGGTGTTAGGAGGCAGACAGGGGCCTGAGGCATGGCCTTAAATACAAGGAACAAATCCAAGACCAAGAGAGGGTCAAGAGTAGAACTGTAGCTAAGAACATGTAGAACTGTAGCGTCCAGTTAGGGAAACAAAAACCGTAAGGTCAAGACAATATAAGCAGCAAGGATGCCCTGTTTCCGGGTCCCAGCATATGGGGCTAGCACTCCTGAGATAGTCCAGCTAAGGCCAGAATTTGTCCTAGAGCTGAGAGAAGGCTGCACCAACAGATGGACATCAAGTGGCCCTAGCAGTAGGAGATGAAGTTTTTTGAGACCACGGTCAGGCAAGGCCTGGCTCTCTACTGTGATGTTTGCAGCCAGGTGGTCAGGGGTTCTTGCCAACCAACCCACTCATCCATCCCAATGCCTTCATGGCCTTACACATCCCCTCATCCTTTTGCCCTACTGACGGCCACCCTAGGCCTTTGGAGCACTTGAAAAACAGTGATTATGATCCTGTCCACTGGCCTTGAAATTGGCTGACTTCTGGGATGGAAAACATGGCAGCCAATCATTCCTGTGACAACATCCAGAGCCTCTGCCCTCTGTAATTCACAGGGGTAGAATCTGCAGGTCATTCGAAAGGGCCTCTGTTTTTTGTTTTATTTATTTATTTAGAGACAGAGTCTCACTGTGTCCTGAAGTGCAGTGGCGCGATCTCGGCTCACTGCAACCTCTGCCTCCCAGGTTCAAGCGATTCTCCTGCCTCAGCCTCCCGAGTAGCTGGGACCACAGGCACCTACCACCATGCCCAGCTAATTTTTATGTTTTTAGTAGAGATGGGGTTTCACCATGTTGGTCAGGCTGGGGCCTCTGTTTTTTAATATTTAAGATCATCTCTCCCCAAATTCCTAAGCTTACATGGTGTTAATGGCCCCTTCTCCCCCTTTCCCTTCAGATGGCACTGTACATATCTATTTTGGTCGGTTTCCTGTTAAAAGTGCTTCCTTTTCTCTTTCTACTTACTTATCTTTTCCCCTCTGCTTGTTTATTTGCTGGGGCTTTTACTTTTTTTTTTTTTTACCCTGAGTTTGACCTCAGCCTGCTGTCCCCATCCCCCATGCCCACACTCTTAACCCACAACAAGATTGGGAGCTTTTCATTTATACTAAACACATCACCAGCTCTTTATTCCTTGTGGCCCTTTCCTTACCCTGATTTCCTTTTCCTTTTGTTTCGGTTTTAATCCTTCATTACCCAGCTTTTCCTGGCATAGGTCCAAGACCAAACTGCATATTTTTCTAAGCTTTCTCTCTTTTAGTTCTTCTTTCCTTTCTCTCCTCCGCCCCTGGCTTCCTGAAAGTCTGCCTCGGGATCCATATTATGTCTTTGTTTTCACCAATAACACATACTTCATTTACTGTTTTGAATAAACGGTGCTTTTCAGCTACTGAAGCACTTGCTCCTTCTTTGAAAACACTATTAGAAGAATCAGATAAACCTCACTGATATTTTGATTGAAATATTTCTGCATTCTCGTTGCAGAATTCCAAGTATGTGGCAACATGCGTGTTTGGAGCCAGACTTCTGAGAAGATGCCCTCAATCACCCACAGCCTCTTTACGAGTTTTCCCCTCCAATGTGACTTCAGTTATTAAGATGTCCCAAGTGATTAGACTCACCAGCAGCCTCCTAAATACTCAGCCAAGGAAACCTGATATGCTTGGGAGAGGCTATTCGGGGGAGAATACTTGGCAGTGGTAAAAGAAGCCTTATGTCTGCAGAACTTTATTCACTTCTCAGAAGTCCTTTGACTCTATGATATGAGGAAGTCACTCTAAATCTCTTTGTCTCTCTCTAACTGCAGAGGCAACAGTACCTCATTACAGGAACTCTGTGTGAAAAATATTACAAAATATTAACAAAATGCTTTGAATTTCTTGTGTATTTCACCACATTAGATCTAGCAAACTACCATCCCTCACCTAGGGCAGAGAATTGTTAAGTGTGGTGAAGTCAGCCAGAGGGCAGCCTCAGGCAAGTCCTTGTGAACTTACTAAGGCAGGGAGGGGCAAGGACAGGGGCAGGTTTGGGGTTGGTACAAACCCCTCCCTCTGGGCCTATTCCAGGAATCCAGGAATATTTCTCTAGCAACCTATTATTATTATTATTTTGAGACGCAGTCTCCCTCTGTCACCCAGGCTAGAGTGCAGTGGCGCTATCTCGCTCACCGCAGCCTCCGCCTCCCGGGTTCAAGCGATTCTCATGCCTCAGCCTCCCCAGGATCTGGGATAACAGGCGCCCGCCACCATGCCCGGCTAATTTTTGTATTTTTTGTAGATGTGGGGTTTTGCCATGTTGGCCAGGCTGGTCTTGAACTCCTGACCTCAGGTGATCCACCTGCCTTGGCCTCCCAAAGTGCTGGGATTACAGGCGCAAGCCTCCACCCCCAGCCTGCAACCCATTATTTTATACATCGGAGAGCTCATGATTTTCCACAAACCATTTATTTATTTCTTTCTTTTTAAGAATCGGGGTCTCACTCTGTTGCCCAGGCTGGGGTGCAGTAATGCAGTCATAGCTCACTGCAGCCTCAAACTCCTGAACTCAAGCAATCCGCCCACCTCAGCCTCCCCAGTAGCTGGGATTACAAGTGTGCACACCACCACACCTGGCTCAGAGGCTATATTTCTTTCTTTTTTTAAATAACAACTTTTATTTGTATGCAATTATAAATTACAAACTTGTTTTATTATTGTTTTTCTTATTTTTTAAAAAATTTTATGTTTAGTAAAGTTACTCCCTTTTATTTATTTACCAGCAGTTTGCTCTGACGGAATAAATTACAAACTATTTTTTCGCTTAATCCTTTTCACCACCATGTCAGGCACACAGATTGGTGGATATAAGCTCCCATTTTACAGACAAGAGTGGAAACACAGTACCCATATTTAGTGTAAGACAGAGCTGGGATATAAGCCTTGGGCTTCCTTAGTCACAACTGCTTTTTTCCATAACTTTGTAATACATCATTTGAAAGTAATCTGATTTCACAATGTTTTACAGTATAAGAGTAGCATCTATAGCATCTCTTCTTGGAAGTTTACCTCTGGAGAGAACCAATCTAATTACCTCATAAGCTGGCACATTTTTAAGGCAGTTACACCTCTAACTTGATTTCCCAGCTATGCTTGAGAGTCCCAGGAACCAAAATTGCAGCCAAACTGATTTGAAAGGAGCAGGGAATAGAATGGTCAAGCATATTTCCAAGTTTAACCTAGGCCTGGCACATCCTCGCCAACTGCTCAGATGGCAAGTAGGGGGCAACTAAGTGAAGATAGTAGCAGGAAGACCCACTTGGGGTGGACACTGATGAAAAACGCAAGCAGTATCAGACCCACTGCTTTCAGGATTAAAATCCCTGGATGCCCAGTTGCTGGTCTACTATCTACTATGTCATTACCAGCAGGACAAAGGGTAATACTTATGGAGACTAGAATATGCAAGGAAAACAATTAAGCTGCCTGCCTGTCTGGGGCCTACAAAGGCAAACAGTGCTAATTTCATCCATGCCAAACAAAGAACATTGTTCATTCCTTCCTGATTTGGGTTTTAAGGAAGAGTTCTGATCATCAGAGAAACCAAGTGATTCTATCCTGAAGCCCAGGGGGAGAAATGGTGGGTATTTCCGAGTTATGGATGGTGCAGGGGGTAACACTACGCCACCATGAAGGGAAAAAGCTATCTTGGTAAGCTTTGGTCTTCACAGGACATGGAGCCAGAGTAGCAAGATCAGGGCCTGCGTGACACATCCTGATTAAGAGCAGGACTTCCTCACATAAGGTACACAAGGGTGGGGCGCGGTTGCTCATGCCTGCAATCCCAGCATCCTGGCAGGCCCAAGCAGGTGGACCACCCGAGTTCAGGAGTTCGAGACCAGCCTAGCCAACATGGTGAAACCTCGTCTCCATCTCTACTAAAAATACAGAAATGAGCTGGGCGCGGTGGCACATGTTTGCAATCCTAGCTGCTCGGGAGGCTGAGGCAGGAGAAACGCCCAAACCCAGGAGGTGGAGGCTCAGAGGCTATATTTCTTGTTGCTCAAGTTAATAAGGAGCCAATGGAGTAGAATAATGATAGAGAGGCAACATAACATGGTGGCTAAGAATATAGATTTAGGAGCCAGATGCCCTGAGTTTGACACCCGTCTCTGCCATGTGACAGCTTTGTGACCTCGGGCAAGTTACTTAACTTCTCTGTGCCTCGGTTTTCTCATCTGTATATTCAGAATAATGTTATGAAGATTAAGCAAGTTAATATTTGTAAATGGTCTGTTTGGAACAGTGCCTGGAATATAGTCAAATGAAAACATTGCCCCAATTCTAACATTTTTAATGTTATAAAATCTTTCTTGGAAATAATTAGGTAAGATATGACAAAGGATTGTTTGAGAAGATAGCCTTCTTGTCTCTATAGCATAAAGAATGTGGCGATGTGGAAAATAAAATATAAACATAGCAAAAATAAAACTAGGGAGGCCAGGCACAACAGCTCACACCTGTAATTCCAGCACTTTGGGAGGCCAAGACGGGTGGATCACTTGAGGTCAGGAGTTCAAGACCAGCCTGGCCAACATGGTGAAACCCCTGTCTCTACTAAACCCCCATCTCTACTAAAACTACGAAAATTAGCCAGGCAAGGTGGTGCACACCTGTAATCCCAGCTACTCAGGAAGCTGAGGCACGAGAATTGCTTGAACCTGGGAAGTGGAGGTTGCAATGAGCCGAGATCACGCCATTTGCACTCCAGCCTAGGCAACAGAGTGAGACTCCGTCTCAAAAAAAATTAGGGAGCCCCCAGGCAGACCATCAAAATTACCCTGCTGGCAAGACTTCACACTGTGAAACAGTAACTCACTGATAGTTATGCTGTCTATAACTGAAAGGAAGGAAGAATGAGAGGGAAGGAGGGAGGGAAGGAAGAAGGAAGGCAGAGGTAGAGGGAAAGGAGGGAGGGAAGGAAGAAGGAAGGCAGAGGTAGAGGGAAAGAAGGGAGAGAAGAAAGAAAGTTCTCCGAGATTTTCATTTCCTTTTGAAGAATATAGATCCAAGGTGTTTAGTGAATTCCTGTTGAAATTTGGGAAGTGTGCCAGGTTGTATTTTCCCAAGATGGCTGCATCAGTGTGTGTATCCCATTCCACGTACTCCACGTACAATGTAGGGTCTACATTCCCTCCTCTGACATCTTGGCAGAGGCTGTGACTGCTCTGACCAATGGAGTATAGTGTTAGTCTCATGTTTTCTGTCCACATCCATGAAAGTGTGACAAGTTATTGTATTAGCTTGCAAGTAGGATAAAATCTTATAATCTTATAAGCCAAACATTATGTACATTGTTGTAATTTGCACCTTTAAAGGTGAATGTATTTTTGTTTTGCATTTTGGTCATTTGTAGTTATCTGGGAGTTGCCTGTTTTATTCTTTGTCCCCTCTCATGTATATACAGTTGGCCCTTGGTATCTGCATGGTAGATGTTCAAGTCCCTGAGATAAAATGGTGTTGTATTTGCATATAACCTACAACATCCTCCTGTATACTTTAAATCATCTCTAGGTTACTTAAAATATCTAATACAATGTAATGCTATGTAAATAGTTGTTATACTGTATTGGTTTTTAATTTGTCTTCTTTTTATTGTTGTATTGCTATTTTTTGTTTTTTTTTTTTTCCAATTTTTTTTTCCAATTTTTTTTTAACCCAAAGTTGGTTGAATCCACAGATACAGAACCCACGGATAGGGAGGGCCTACTGTATATTTATTAATTGATTTGTAGGAACCATTTATATGGTAAAGGTATTAGCTCCTTGTCTATCATAGTTCTTAAATGCTCATTTGTCTTTTAAAATGATTAGTGGTGTTTCTTTTCCTCCAAATTTTCTAAATAGAAAATACCTTTACACCTAGTGATGGCAAACAAAAGCATCTGATATTAGCGTACACCATGTATGCAAAAAGAGCTGGAGGAACAAAAGCCTCAAGGGAAGGTTGCCCTGGGTGATGCTCTTTGTACATTTCTATACATTTCAGATTTACTAAAATAAATAACTTTTTTTTTTTTGAGACAGAGTTTTGCACTGTCACCCAGGCTGTTGTATAGTGGCGCCATCTTGGCTCACTGCAGCCTCTGCCTCCTGAGTTCAAGCAATTCTCGTGCCTCAGCCACCTGAGTGGCTGGGATCACAAGTATGTGCCACCACACGGGGTTAATTTTTGTATTTTTAGTAGAGACAGGATTTTGTCATGTTGGCCAGGCTAGTCTCAAACTCCTGGCTTCAAGTGATCCACTTGCCTCGACCTCCCAAAGTGTTGGGATTACAGGTGTGAGCCACGGCACCCAGCCTGAATAAATAACTTTTATAATCTTGAAAAATATTCTAAAGATTTTGTTTTTCTTAAGCGCAGGGAAATTTGTGTAATCTATGTGAGTGGAATGCCAGAAGCAAGAAAGAGAATGAGAGGGAAATACAGTGAGAGGAATGAGAGGTAAAAGGTGAAGTTAAAAAAATAATGAGCAGACCGCGCACGGTGGCTCACGCCTGTAATCCCAGCATTTTGGGAGGCCAAGGAGGGCGGATCACGAGGTCAGGAGATTGAGACCATCCTGGTTAACACAGTGAAATCCTGTCTCTACTAAAAATACAAAAAATTAGCTGGGCGTGGTGGCGGATGCATGTAGTCCCAGCTACTCGGGAGGCTGAGGCAGGAGAATAGCATGAACCTGGGAGGTGGAACTTGCAGTGAGCTGAGATCATGCCACTGCACTCCAGCCTGGGCGACAGAGCGAGACACCGTCTCAAAAAAAAATAATAATAATAATGGGCAAAACATCATGTTGTATACCATAAGTATATACAATTTTTGTTTGTCAGCTTACATATATTAATTAATTAAATAAATACAAAGAAAACAGGAACCAGACCACCGAGGACTTTGGATTTCATGTTAGGGTTGCAGTCTATAGCCAAAGGCTTTTAGACAGTAAAGTGATGTGATAAGATCTGTATTTCAGAAATCTTTGGTTACAATAGAAAAGAGAAATTAGATTTTGGAATTAAGAAGCCATCTGTGATGGTATCAGTTGTTTATTGCTATAATAACGTCATGTAACAACCACAAAACCTCAGTGGTAAACAGAGTGTTTATTGCTTACATGTCTGGGGTCAACTGGAGGCCAGCTAAACAACCCTGCTCATCTTGGCTAGGCTCATCCACATCTAGGAGTTCTTGTCTATTGACTGATCTAGACTGCCATTTGCTTGTTCCAGACTGTCTTTTTAAAGATGTTTGTATGGCTAACGAAGTTGGAAGATAGAGATGGTATCTCCCTCCAGAGTAAAGGGCAAGCATGCTCACCACCTATTATAAAAAATTTAGATTCCCTAACTTTAGTATTTTTCTCCTTTACTGCAATCCACTGTGCGTGCAGACATTCATCTGAGCACATCCATATCACCATCATCAGACTTGGGGGACACAGGGAACTGATGTAAATGTGCTCATGCTTATACTGCTTGCTGTGTCATGAGTAATGAAATCCTTCGCCTTTGACCAAGAGTCTCATGTTTTCTGTCCACATCCATGAAACCGTGACAAGTCATCTTATTAGCTTGCAAGTAGGGTAAAATCTCAGACCCTTCATAGTTCTTGATGCTGGTCTGCTTCCCCTTCTCAACCATTGGATCTATGAAGACCTTTCATAGCCATGTTCCCAGCACCAGGCACAGAGCTCAGTATATAATTGGCACTTCAGAAATATTTGTCAATGAGGTTGGGTGTGGTGGCTCACGCCTGTAATCCCAGCACTTTGGGAGCCCGAGGAGGGAGGATCACTTGAGGCCAGGAGTTTGAGACCAGCCTGACCAACATGGTGAAACCCCATCCATACTAAAAATACAAAAAATCAGCCAGGTGTGGTGGCAGGCAACTGTAGTCCCAGCTACTCAGGAGGCTGAGGCATGAGAATTGCTGGAAACCAGGAGGTAGAGGTTGTGGTGAGCCAAGACTGTGCCACTGCACTCCAGCCTAGACAATAGAGCAAGACTCTGTCTCAAAAAAGAAAAAAAAAAAAAGAAAGAAAGAAATAGTTGTCAGTGAATAAATTAATTATTAGTTATTTACTTTTCATTTTCAGTAGATAGGCTTGAAAATACCATTTCATTTGACATGGCCATCAATCTCTTGTCATTGTTAGTCTAAGTAAGCTTTCCTCTACCTCCTCAGTACTTGTTAAGATAGTGGTGTCCCAGCACTGGGATACTTGGGGTGTATCTTACTTTTTAAAGCACTCTGGAATAGAGCCCAATACAGGGCTTCCTTATATCCAAAACAGCCATATATTGACTCTTGTGGATATTGTTCCTACTTTGCTGAAATTTATTTATATGTAGGCTTTGATTGCTTTACGAAAATTTGTCTCGTAGACCTTAGAAAAGAAACTTGTAATGCTTCCATGTATACTTGTTGGTTGGATTCCCAACTGTTTGTCCAACTGAGTGGGTAAGCCCAGAATGAAGATGGGGGAAAATGAAAATAGGGAACCAACTAACTCAAAAGGAGAGAAATGAATAAACATCAGGACAACTTGTCCATTCAACTGTATTGTGCAAGTTTTCTGCAGCTGTCTCCTCAGCTGCCAAAGTCTGGGTTAAGGTTCAAAGGGAAAGCTCTCCATCAACATATTTTCCAATTAAAAGAAAAGTTAAAATATTTGAAACTCAAATATTTTTATACATGAAAAATCCAGGGGTGAATTTTAATAAAGCCCATGAGCAGAACAGAAGTAATCTGGCTCTGATTTAAACATCATTAATGTTTAAACTGTATTAATTTTAAAACCTCAGCCCTGGCACACTTCAAAAGCCTGTCTTCCTTCTGCTAACTCTGGCAACAATCTCTGGGCTAAACGTGAGTCATAACTTGTGACACTGCAGACAGCATCTGGGAGGTGGGGTGTTTCACTTCTCACTTTGGCTCATGTTTGCTTGTACTGATTAGGAAGTAAGGACATAAGAGGAAAGCAAATGTGGGAATGAGGTTCTCCTAATTTCATTCAAAAGATTCTAAGCTAGGAAATATTTAAAGATTTTAAAAAAACAGAACAGATTTTTAAAAATGAAACAGAGCTTCAATAAGTATTAAAATGCAGTAGATACTTAATGCCATAAAACTGTATACTTAAAAATGGTTCAAATGGTAAATTTTGTTATATATATTTTGCCACAATGAAATGCAACAAATTAAAACCTATAAAGTATGTTTAAATGTTTAAATTCATGATGATATTTAAAAACTGGCCACCTTGAAGGATGTCAGGGGACCAATTCATCATCTGAAAACAGATAAAAAAGGGAAAAAAATGAAACATATATCCTGCTTTTCCTTTAGAAACTGTGCCACTAGGTAACCAAATAATAGATTGGGGAAGCATCTCTTTATAAAATTATTCAATTATCCCAACTAATAAATGAAATAAAATGATAGAATTAGATTGTAATCATTTTGCAACACTCTATGAATTAATTGATCTAGGCAATGAGAATCAACAGCTGCTGAAATCACAAAAGGAGACACAGCCAGACATTACATGTCTCAGAACTCAGCACCACTTATAGTCTTGCAAAAAAGATAGAAATTCAGTCTAATTAAACCTCTGGATCCAACTGACAATTTGCAAGAAAGGCAGGGAAGAGAATACATGTTGAAATGCACCATGAGTGTGTCATCAGCAAAATGCAGATTTTAGGAAACTTTAGGTCAAATTGTCTTGTTCTTCAACAAGTAGAGAATAAAGAAAAGAAAGGGTCATAGAGGGCCGGGCACGGTGGCTCACACCTGTAATCCCAGCACTTTGGGAGGCTGAGGCTAGTGGATCACCTGAGATCAGGAGTTCGAGACCAGCCTGACCAATATGGTGAAACCCTGTCTCTACTAAAAATACAAAAATTAGCCGGGTGTGGTGGCATGCACCTGTAGTCCCAGCTACTTGGGAGGCTGAGACAGGAGAATCACTTGAACCAGGGAGGCGGAGGTTGCAGTGAGCTGAGATCGAGCCACTGTACTCCAGCCTGGGCAACAGAGGGAGACCCTGTCTGAAAGGAAAAAAAAAGAATAGTCATAGAGGAAAACTGTAGATTAAAAGAGATTTAAAAGATGTATCAAGGCCAGGCACAGTGGTTCATGCCAGTAATCCCAGCACTTTGGAAGGCCAAGGTTTGAGACCAGCCTTGACAACATGGCAAAACCCGTCTCTACAAAAAAAAAAAAAAATTAGCCAGGTGTAGTGGTATGCACCTGTAGTCCCAGCTACTTGACTGGGGAGGCTGAGGTGGAAGGATGGCTTGAGCCTGGGAGGCAGAGCGCCACTGCACTCCAGCCTGGGCAACAGAGCCAGACCCTGTCAAAAAAAAAGACAAATCAAACTTTTTAATGAGCATGGCACAACTAGAATGTCTAAGGATACACATTTGGGTGGTAAAGCTGTAGAGAAGAATAAGGAAATGATTGCTATAAAAATCAGGGTAGTGGCCATGGAGGGGCTTCTGGGGTGGCTGGCAAAGTACTGCTTCTTGACCTGGATGTTAGTTATGAAGGTGTGGCTTTATAATAATGTACTATTCTGTACATTCGTTTTGTATGCTTTTCTGTGTTTTATCATAAAAATAGAGTTCAGTTGGGGCCTCTGGGATGAACTGTAGTCATATGAGTCACCCAGGACTGCTAACTGGACATGAACAGCTGGTCAGAGAGAAGGATGATGAGGGAACTGGTGAGCCCCCAGAGGTTACCTAAGGGCCAGGAATTCACCCAGCTACATGTGGGTGGGTAAAACCTGAATTGTACCATCAGTTTGTGCCAGGACAGAGTTTTGAATTCCCGGCAGAAATGGATGGGAAAGGGCTCAGAAGTTGTTTTGAGTGTACCACATTTTAGTTCCTGGAGTAGTTTAGTTATTTGGGCATTATAGCTCATGCCAGCCAACTGCCAGCAAAACTTAAGCCTTCAACACTGTGCTGTTTGAGAGCTGTGAGTGAGGAGGCCCTAGCTCCGGAGACCCCAGCTCCGGAGACCCCATTTCATTACAGATAAATGCTGTAGCATCCTTATCAGCAATTCACAGTGCACTTAAAACTGTATCAAAGGTTGCAGCCAGCTCTCCTTCCACCAGGAAATCTGGAGAAGGTGAAGACATTATTAAATAAATGATGCCAAAAAGCCTGGAGGTAAGTCCCCAAGGAGAAGGCAGCATAAAATGTCAGAGTGGGAGAAACTGTGTGGTCTACCAAAGACTATTTAACAACAATCAGATACCAATACACACCTATTAGAATCCTAAAATCCAAAGAAAACTGACAATACCAATTGCATTGAGAATGAGGAACAACAGTAATTCTCACTCATTGCTGATGGGGATGTAAAAATGGCACAGACACTTTGAAAGACCATTTGTTCTTTCTCACAAAGCTAAACATAGTTTTACCATACGATCCAGCAATTGTGCTCCTAGGTATTTAACCAACTAATTTGAAAGTCATGTCCACACAAAAACCTGCACAACTAATAAATGAAATAAAATGATAGAATTAGATTGTAATCATTTTGCAACACTCTATGAATTAATTGATCTAGGCAATGAGAATCAACAGCTGCTAAAATCACAAAAGGAGACACAACACACAACACATAAACACAATGTTTATAGCAGCTTTATTCATAATCACCAAGAACTGGAAACAACCAGGAGGTCTTTTGATAGGTAAATATATAAACCAACTGTGGTACATCCATACAGTGAACATTATTCAATGATAAGAAGAAATTTGCTATCAAGCCATGCAAAAACGTGGGTGAATCTTAAATGCCTGCTGCTAAGTGGAAGCAGCCAGTCTGAAAAGGCTACATACTGTATGATTCCATTTATTATGACATTCTGTAAAAGGCAAAACTAGAGATAACAAACAGATCAGTGGTTGCCAGGGGCCAGGAAGGGGGAGGGTTGAAAAGTGAAGCACAGGGGAATTTGAGGGCAGTGAAAATATTCTGTATGATATTATAATGGGGGATAGATGACATTGTGCATTATTTAAAAACCTATAGAACTTTATAGCACAAAGAGTGACAATGTATGCAATTTTAAAAAAGTCATTTAGAAGGTCAGGTGATCACAAGATGGAATACAGAATATGACAAAAGAATCTAGCTGCATTATGAATGTATGAAATCATTTCACTGAAGGGAGTAGGGAGGAAAGGTGCTGACCTATGCAACTTTGGAAATGAGTGGATACTGTAAGACCAGAGACGAAAGGAGCTGTATATAAACACTATACTCTAGTTGTTAAAGTTGTTTCCCATGAGGGTATGTGTTAACAATTCTAATCCTAGCCAGGCGAGATGGCCCATGACTGTAATCTCAGCAACTCCGGAGGCTGAGGTGGGAGAACTGCTTGCAGCTAGGTTGAGGCTAGGAGTTTGAAACCAGCCTGGGAAAATAGAGAGACTCTGTCTCCACAAAAGATTTAAAAAAGTAGCTGGGTGTGGTGGTATGTGCCTGTAGTGCTAGCTAATCAGGAGGGTAAGGCAGGCAGACCTCTTGGGCCCAGGAGTTCAAGGCTTAAGTGAACTATGATCATACCACTGCCTTCCAGTCTGGGTGACAGAGCAAATCCCTTTCTCTAAAAATAAATAAATAAATAAATAAATAAATAAATAAAAATTCAACAACATTTGGGGCAACTGTCAACCATTAGAACTGGAATTTATTGCCTACGGAAGGCTAGACCCTTTCAGGAGATCAGGGACAAGCTGGGAATGGTAAAGCTGAAAACCTGTGTATTAGTTCATTCTCACATTGCTATAAAGAAATACCTGAGACTGGGTAATTTATAAAGAAAAGAGGCTTAGTTGGCTCATGGTTCTGCAGGCTGTACGGGAAGCATAGCAGCTTCTGCTTCTGGGAAGGACTCAAGAAACTTACAATTATGGTGGAAGGCAAAGGTCTCACACGGCCAGAGCAAGAGGAAGAGAGAGAATGAGGGAGGCGCCACACACCTTTAAACAACCAGATCTCATAAGAACTCTATCACGAGAACAGCACCAAAGGGATGGTGCTAAACCATTCATGAAGAATCCATCCTCGTGATCCAATCACCTTCCACCAGGCCCCACCTCCAACACTGGGGATTACAATTCAACATGAGATTTGGATAGGGACACAGATTCAAAACCACATTATTCTGCCCCTGGCCCCTCCCAAATCTTATGACCTTCTCACATGGAAAAATCCAATTATGCCTTCCCAACAGTTCCCAAAAGTCTTAACTTATTCCAGCATTAACTCAAAAGCCTACAGCCCAAAGTCTCATCTGAGACCAAGAAATTCCTTTCTCCTATGAGCCTATAGAATAAAAAACAAGTTAATTACTTCCAAGATACAATGGGGGTATAGGCCTTGGGTAAATACTCCCATTCTAAAAGGGATAAATCGGCCAAAAGAAAGGGACTACAGGCCCCACACAAGTCTGAAACCCAGCAGGGCAGCTGTTAAATCTTAACACTTCAAATAATCTCCTTTGACTCCACACCTCACATACAGGGCACACTTATGCAAGGGGTGGGCTCCCAAAACCTTGGGCAGCTCTGCCCCTGTGGCTTTCCAGGGTTCAGCCCCCACAGCTGCTCTCATGGGCTGGCATTGAGTACCAACGACTTTTCCAGGTGCATGGTGCAAGCTGCCAGTGGATCTACCATTCTGGGGTCTGGAGGATGGTGGCCCTCCTCTTACAGCTCTACTACGAAGTGTCCCAGTGGGGACTTTGTTTGGAGGCTCCAACCCCACATTTCTCCTCAGCACTGCCCTAGTAGAGGTTCTCCATGAGGGCTCTGCCCCTGCAGCAGGCTTCTGTCTGGACATTCAGGTGTTTCAGACATCCTCTGAAATCTAGGCAGAGGCTCCCAAATCTCAACTCTTGCACTTTGGGCATCTGCAGGCTTAACACCATGTAGAAGCCATCAAGGCTTATGGTTTGCACCCTCTGAAGCAGTGGTCCAAGCTGTATCTGGGCCCCTTTGAGCCAAGGCTGGATCTGGAGTGGTTGGGGCACAGAGAGCAGTGTCCCAAGGCTGCGCAGGGTGGCAGGGTCCTGGGCCTGGCCCATGAAACCATCCTTCCCTCCTCGGCCTCTGGGCCTGTGACGGAAGGGGCTGCCAGGAAGGTCTCTGAAATACCTTGGAGGCCTTTTCCCCATTATCTTGGATATTAGCACTTGGCTCCTCTTTACTTATGCAAATTTCTGCAGCTGCCTTGAATTCCTCCCCAGAAAATGGGTTTTTCTTTTCTACTGCATGGCCAGACTGCAAATTTTCCAAACTTTTACACTCTGTTTCCCTTTTAAATATATGTTCCAGTTTCAGGTCATTTCTTGGCTTATGCTTAAGAGCATAGTTGTTAGAAATAGCCAGGCCACATCTTGAATGCTTTGCTGCTTAGAAATTTTTTCTGCCTGATACCCTAAATCATCACTTTCAAGTTCAAAGTTCCACAGATCCCTAAAACAGGGGCACAATGCAGCCAACCTCTTTACTAATGCATAACAAACGTGACCTTTGCTCCAGTTCCAAATAAGTTCCTCATCTCCATCTGAGACCTCCGTAGCCCAGACTTCATTGTCCATATCACTATCAGCATTTTGGTCACAATTTAACAAGTCTCTAGGAACTTGTTAAACTTTCCCTCATCTTCCTGTCTTCTTCTGAGCCTTCCACACTCTTCCAACCTCTGCCACTTACCCAATTCCAAAGCTGCTTCCACATTTTCAGATATCTTTATAGCAATGCCCCACTCCTTGGTACCAATTTTCTGTATTAGTCTGTTCTCGCACTGCTATAAAAAAATACCTGAGGTTGAGTAATTTATAAAGACAAGAGGTTTAATTGACTCATGGTTCTGCGGGCTGTACAGGAAGCATAGCAGCTTCTGCTTCTGGGGAGGCCTCAGAGAAGGCAAAGGGGGACATCTCACATGGCCAGAGTCGGAGGAAGAGAGAGAGTGAGGGAGTGCCACACACTTTTAGACAACCAGCTCTCACGAGAACTCTATCATAGGAACAGCACCAAAGGGATGGTGCCAAACCATTCATGAAGAATCCATCCCCATGATCCAATCACCTCCCACAAGGCTCCACTTCCAACACTGAGGATTACAATTTGACATGAGATTTGGATGGGGACACAGATACAAAGTCCAAACCATATCAATAGGATAGGGGTTAAGGGTGGACGTGAGGGGACACAGGTAAGTTACCAGGCTGAGTGGGTACAATTGGGAGCCTATGGTGGAAACAGACTGAGGCATCAGTGTGTGAGTGACCAAATCCAGGTGTATTAATCCATTCTCACACTGCTATAAAGAACTACCTGAGACTGGGTAATCTATGAAGAAAAGAGGTTTAACTGACTCACAGTTCTGCAGCCTGTACAGGAAGCATGGCTGGAAGGCCTCAGGGAACTTACAATCATGGCAGAAGGGTGAAGGGAAGCAAGCACGTTTTCACATGGTGGCAGAAGAGAGAGGGCGAAGGGGGACGTGCTGCACACTTTTAAACAACCAGATCTCATGAGAACTCACTCACTATCACAGAACAGCAAGTGGAAAATCCACCCCCGTGATCCAATCACGTCACACAAGGTCCCTCTCCCAACATTGGGGATTACAGTTCAACATGAGATTTGGATGGGACACAGAGCATAACCATATCACCAGGCAAGAGAACTGGTGTGTAAGAGGCAGTGAGCCCACAGTCTTGGCAAAGAAACAAGGTAGCAGAAACTAGGAAGCATCCAGAATAGTCTTGGACAAATTGCTGTGGAGAGCTTTCTGCTGTGAGGGGACCCTATTGAGGATCCTCCATCCTTATCCCTCAGGATGACCTCTGTTAACAGTGCTCGGTGTGTGCTACAAGCAATTCACAAAATTACGATTATTGAAATGTATAGATTGTGGCACAGATTGCTACTAGTTGCCTGCCCTTTTTGTTGTTGTTGTTGTTGTTGTTGTTAGACAGGGTCTCATGGTGTCACCCAGGCTGGAGTGCAGTGGCACGTTCACAGCTCACTGCAGCCTTGACCTCCCAGGCTCAAGTGATCCTCCCACCTCAGCCTCTCAAGTAGCTAGGACCACAGGTGCATGCCACCACGCCTGGCTAATTTTTGTATTTTTTGTAGAGACGAGGTTTTGCCATGTTGGCCAGGCTGGTCTCGAAACCCTTCTTTATTACTAATGGAAACATTATATTGTTGAGGGTGGCAATGTGTCCAGCTTTAAAACAATACTTTTCCAGCTTGCCCTGCAGATATTGGTGGCTAATAAAGTGAAAGCAAAAGTCATTGCCTGAGTCGTCTGAGAAAGCTTTGGAAAAGGAACTGATTAATGTGAGTGATTTCACCTTCTGCCCTTGCCCCTTCTCCTGCCTACAGCCTAGGATGTGGTATAAAATGTCAGTTGCAGCAGTCATCGTGGGCTATAAAGCAACCTTGATGATGGGAGCCTTGCCCTATAGGGGAGCAGAAAGAAATAACCTGGGTCCTAATATATGTAGAGCTGCTATGTCACCACTGGACCTCCAGCCCTGGACTCCCTTCACAGGAAAAAAAAAAAAACTGTCATGTTTAAGCCACTATAATTTGGGTTTCTGGGCCGTGGAACCTAATCCTAACTGATATGGTGACTAAGGGTTATAAAAGAAATATAATATTTGTGGGAAATTTTAAACTTTACATATGAACTATCCTAATGAAAAACATTGGAAATGTTAGGTTTCCTAAGGTATTGATTAAGCCTGAAATCATTAGCTGATATATACTGAAAAGAGGAAATCATACATCTGAAATCATTACCTGATATATATACTGAAAAGAGGAACTTTAACTCAGCCAATAATTGTGTCTTTCAACAAGGGAAATTTCCCTGTGAGCAAGTCTGTGGTGCGAGGTCATCTGCAGCTGAACCTTTGCTGTGCCATGGCTTTGGTGTGGGAGCACACACACAATTTTGAAGAGCTTGGGCTTGATGTTGGTTTCCGTGCCTGATGTGCCTGGGCTGTACATTGGAGAACATTAAGTCAGTAAGGATGGTATGTGCTGGAGTCATGTCCTCTGGGGGTAAAAAGCAACGAAAAGGAGAAACAAAAACTAATTTTAAAAAATCAGGCTGGGCGTAGTGGTTCATGCCTGTAATCCCAGCAGCTTGGTAGGCCGAGGCAGGCGGATCACCTATGGCCAGGAGTTCAAGACCAGCCTGGCCAGCAGGGCAAAACCCCATCTCTACTAAAAATACAAAAATTAGCTGGGCAAAGTGGCACACACCTGTAATCCCAGCTACGCGGGAGTCTGAGGCAAGAGAATTGCTTAAATCTGGGAGTTGGAGGCTGCAGTGAGCCAAGACCACGCCACAGCACTCCAGCTTGGGCAACAGACTGAGACTCTGTCTCGAAAATAAATAAATAAATTAATTAATTAAAAATTGTTCCCTTAGTCTTTGAGACAGAGAGGGAACAGAGTGGAGGGGACAAGGATGCACTTTTCTGAATATACCTTGCTCGAGAGACATAAAAATATTTTCACATAATTATAAAAACAAATTGAGGCCAGGCACAGTGGCTCATGCCTGTAATCCCAGCACTTTGGGAGGCCGAGGTGGGCAGATCACCTGAGTTTGGGAGTTTGGGACTAGCCTGACCGACATGGAGAAACCCTGTCTCTACTAAAAAAAAATACAAAATGAGCCGGACGTGGTGGTGCATGACTGTAATCCCAGCTACTTGGGAGGCTGAGGCAGGAGAATTGCTTGAACCCAGGGGGCGGAGGTTGCAGTGAGCCGAGATCATGCCACTGCACTCCAACCTGGGCAACAAGAGAGAAACTCAAAAAAACAAAACAAAACAAAACAACAACAACAACAAACTTTAAACACATGGTTTTCATGGTAAATCTTTTGTAGGATATAGCCTGTGGACAAAAAGATGCACAAAAAATCTTAAACTGTTCGTGATGATTCTATTATTGTTGTCTTGAAACTATTAGTGTGTATTATATGTATATATACTTATAAGCACATATATATAGTAAGATAAATAAGTAACTATGTTAATACCATTAGGAACTAATATTTTCAGCCTAAGGGAAGAAAGACACAAATATTCAATGAAATATGTAAAAGCCATGTAATCTTAATTTTGAATTGGATATATCAATGTGAATTTATGAATTATTTTTATCTTTCTAAAAAGTACAAACTTTCCAGCTGTGCCCATTGAAAGGCAGTGATCAACCCAGTAGCAATGAGTATACTTAATATGCAGATCGTGGTTTCTCAATGCGTTTACCCATTAAAGGGAACAAGGACTTCTTGGAGAAATAGCTGATTTCAGATCTGGGGCAGGAAATGTACATGATGTACGAGCTGTTGCCATGGAAAACATGGAAGCTATCAAATACTATTGATATCATGTCAAAAGGACACAGTAACCAATTTTTTTTTTTTTTTTTTTTTTGAGACAGACTCTACCCTGTCACCCAGGCTGGACTGCAATGGCGTGATCTCAGCTCACTGCAACCTCTGCCTCCCAGGTTCAAGCAATTCTCCTGCCTCAGCCTCCCAAGTAGCTGGGACTACAGGTGCACACCACCATACCCAGCTAATTTTTGTATTTTTAGTAGAGATGGGGTTTCACCATGTTGGATAGGCTGGTCTTGAACTTCTGACCTCAGGTGATCTGCGCACCTCGGCCTCCCAAAGTGCTGGGATTACAGGCGTGAGCCACTGTGCCTGGCCACAGTAACCAATTTTAATAGGGTCTACTTGCTAAAGATGGAACAAGTTGAACATCAAAAGGAGTAAAAAAATTGTTTTTGAGACGGAGTCTCGCTCTGTCACCCAGGCTGAGTGCAGTGGTGTGATCTCGGCTCACTGCAAGCTCCACCTCCCAGGTTCACACCATTCTCCTGCCTCAGCCTCCCGAGTAACCGGGACTACAGGCGCCCACCACCATGCCCGGTTAATTTTTTGTATTTTTAGTAGAGACGGGGCTTCACCGTGTTAGCCAGGATGGTCTCAATCTCCTGACCTTGTGATCTGCCTGCCTTGGCCTCCCAAAGTGCTGGGATTACAGGCGTGAGCCACCGCGTCTGGCCAAAAGGAGTACAATTTTAAGGTCAGGAACGAAACAAGGATGTCTGCTCTCACAACTTCTATTCAACATTGTACTCTTAAGTTCTAGCCAGGGCAATTAGGCAAGAAAAAGAAATAAAAGAAATCCATATGGGAAAGGAAGAAATAAAAATTATTTCTATTTGCAGATGACATAATCTTGTAAGTAAAAAGTCCTCAGGAATCCACTAAAAACTATTAGAACTAGTAAACACTTCTACCCCTTAGCTTAAAAAGATAAAAAGAGAAATTAACATAAAAATTTTTAAAAAGAGCTAGTAAACAAGTTCAGCCAGGTTGCAGAATACAAGACCAATATACAAAAATGAACTGCATTTCTATACACTAGCAATAAAATCTAAAAATAAAATAAAAAATTCCACTTAGCATTGAGAAAATACTTAGGAATACATTTAACAAGAGGAATGCAAAACTTGTATGCTGAAAATTACAGAATATTTTTGAAAGAAATTAAAGATCTAAATAAATGGAAACTTATCATATATTCATGGGTCAGAAGACCTGATACTGTTAAGATAGCAATACTCCCCAAAGTGATTTACAGATTCAGTGCAATGCCTGTCAAAATCCCAGCTTGCTTTTTTGTAGTAATTGACAAGCTGATCCTAAAATTCATTTGGAAATGCAGGAGACTCACAAGAGCCAAAGCAATCTTGAAAAAGAAGAACAAAGTTGGAAGACTCACATTTCCTGATTTCAAAACTTACCATAAAGGTACAGTAATCAAGACCATGTGGTACTGGGATAAAGACAGACATATAGACCAATGAAATAGAATTAAGAGTCCAGAAATAAACCCATTCATTTATGGTCAAACGATTTTCAACAAGAGTGCTAAGACCATTTAGTGATGAAAGAATAGTCTTTTCAACAAGTGGTTCTGGGACAACTAGATATTCAATGACAAAAAGAATGAAGTTTGACCCTTACCTCACAACATACACAAAAATTAATTTAAATGAATCGAAGATCAAATGTAAGAATTATTGCTATAAAACTCTTAGAAGAAAATGATAGGAGTAAATCTTCATGGACTTGGGTTAAGCAATGAATTCTTAGGTATAACACCAAAAGCACAAGCAGCAGAAGAAAAAAATACATAAATTAAATTACATCAAAATTTAAAACTTTTGTCCAGGCTCGGTAGCTCACGCCTGTAATCCCAGCACTTTGGGAGGCCAAGGCGGGCAGATGACGAGGTCAGGAGTTCGAGACCTTTCTGGCTAGCATGGTGCAACCCCGTCTGTACTAAAAATACAAAAAAATTGGCCAGGCGTGGTGGCAGGTGCCTGTGGTCCCAGCTGCTCTGGAGGCTGAGGCAGGAGAATGGCGTGAACCCAGGAGGCAGAGGTTGCAGTGAGCTGAGATCGTGCCACTGCACTCCAGCCTGGGCGACAGAGCGAGACTCTGTCTCAAAAAAATAAAAATAAAAATAAAAATAAAATTAATTAATTAAAACTTTTCTGCTACAAGCAGTACCGTCAAGAAAATGAGAAGACAACCAAAAATGGGAGAAAATAATTGTGATTCATATATTTAAGAAGGGATGTATATCCAGAATATGTTTAAAAAACAAACAAACAAAAAACAAACTTGTGGCTCATACCTGTAATGACAAAACTTTGGGAGGCCGAGGCGGGTGGATTGCTTGAGCCCAGGAATTCAAGAACAGCCTCGGCAACATGGCAAAACCCTGTCTCAATAATAATAACAATAATAATAATAATAATAATAATAATAATTCGCTGGGCATGGTGGCACATGCCTGTAGTTCCAGCTACTCAGGAGGCTGAGGTGGGAGGATTGCTTGGGCCTGAAAGATCGAGGCGGCAGTGAGCTGAGATCACACCACTGTACTCCAGCCTGGGTGACAGAACAAGATACTGTCTCAAAAAACAAAAAACAAAACAAAAAAACCCTCTTATAATTCAATAATAAAAAGGCAAATAACCTAATTTTTAAATGGGCAAAGGATACGAATACACTTTTCTCCAAAGATGTACAAATGCCAATAAGAACCTGAAAGGATGCTCGATTTCATTAGTTACTAGGGAAATGCAAATCAAAACCACAATGAGATACCTCTTTTCACCCAGTAGTATGGCTACAATCAAAAAGACACATAATGTGGCTAGGTGCGGTGGCTCACACCTGTAATCAATCCCTGCACCTTGGGAGGCCAAGGTGGGCAGATCACCTGAGGTCAGGAGTTTGAGACCAACCTGTCCAACATGGCAAAACCCCGTCTGTACTAAAAATTACAAAAATTAGCTCGGTGTGGTGGCACATGCCTGTACTCCCAGCTACTTGGGAGGCTGAGGCAGGAGAATTGCTTGAACCCGGGAGACAGAGGTTGCAGTGAACCAAGATGGTGCCGCTGCACTCCAGCCTGGGCAATGGAGCGAGACTCCGTCCCCCCCCAAAAAATTACACATAATGTGAAGAAATTGTAATCCTCATACATTGCTGGTGGGAATGTAAAATGTTGCAGCAGCTTTGGAAAACAGTTTAGCAGTTCCTCAGAATATTAAACATAAAGTTACCATATGACCCAGCAATTCCACTCCGAGGCATATACACAAGATAAATGAAAACATGCCCACACAAAAACTTGCACACAAATGCTCATTGCAGCATTATTCATAATAGCCAAAACGTGGAAACAGCACTGTAATTAGTTTCCTAGGGCTGCGGTACCAAATTGCTACAAACTGGGTGGCTTAAAACAAGAGAAATTTGGCCAGGTGTGGTAGCTCACACCTGTAATCCCAGCACGTTGGGAGGCTGAGGTGGGCGGATCACCTGAGTCAGGAGTTTGAGACCAGCCTGGCCAACATGGCGAAACCCCGTCTCTACTAAAAATACAAAAATTAGCCTGGCGTGGTGGCGCCTGCCTGTAATCCCAGCTACTTGGGGGGCCGAGGCGGGAGAACTGCTTGAACTGGGAGGCAGAGGTTGCAGTGAGCTGAGATCCCACTACTGCACTCCAGCCTGGGCGACAGAGCAAGACTCCATCTCAAAAAACAAAAAATAAACAAACATACAAACAAAAAAGAAAGAGAGAGAGATTTATTCCCTCCTAGTTCTGGAGGCTAGAAGTCTGAAATCCAAATGTTGGTAAGGCCACTCTCCCTCTCACCATTCTAGGAAAGAATCATTCCTTGCCTCTCCTAGCTTCCAGCAGCTCCAGATGTTCCCTTGGCTTGTTGTGACTGCATCATTCCAATCCCTGCCTCCCTCTCTATATGACGTTCTTCTCCCTCTCCCTCTGTTTCTCCTGCGTATGTCTCTTATAAGGGCATTCGTCACTGGATTTAGGGCCCATCTGTATAATACAGGGTGATCTCATCTTGAGATCCTTAACTTAATTACAACTGCAATGAATCTTTTTCCAAATGAAGTCACGTTCACAGGTTCCAGGAGTTAAGAGATAGACACATCTTTTTGGAGGCCACCATTCAACCCACTACAAACCCAAATGTCCAGCAGCCAATGAATGAATAAATCAAATGTGGTTCATCCTTATAATGAAATATTATCTGGCGGTAAAAAGGAATGAATATACTGATGAAGCAGGAGAATAGGGTCTGGAAGCAGGGAACCTAAGGCTGTTTCACGCCAACTTCCTAGAACTAAATTGAAAGGAAAACCCTAACTTTCCACGCCTAAGTAACAAAAGGACCAGAAGCTACTCCCTTTGACCTTTTCTGCCTGGCAGATGGGAAGTTGGCTGTCTGCAACAAATCAGACTGATTATGGGTCAAGTCTTTGTTTGCAACTTTGTAACTTCACCCTAGCCTCTGATTGGTTGCTTTTTGGAACCAATCAGATGTTTGCACAGGAGTGTGACCTTTGAAACTTCACTTCAGCCTCTGGTTGGCTACTTTCTGCAACCAATCACACTGACTGCAGGCTACCACTTCAGTTACATGAGGTGAGCATGAAGTGGCCAATGGGAAACTTCTAGGAGGTATTTGAACCCTAGAAGATTCTGTATCTGGGCCCTTGAGCTGCTGCTTGGGTCTGCTCCCACACTGTGAAGTGTACTTCCGTTCTCAATAAATCCCTGGTTTCTTTCTTTTGTGTTGCTTCATTCTTTCTTTGCTTTGCTGGGCGTTTTTTCCAATTCTTTGTTCGAAACTCCAAGAACCTGGACAACTTGCAGTCACGACCCTTTACTGGTGATATATGCGACAACATGGATGAGCCTTGAAAACATTATATTAAGACAAAGAAGCCAGACAAAGGCCACATGATATGTAATTCTATTTATGTGAAATGTCCAGAATAGGCAAATCCATAGATATAGGAAGTAAATCAATGGTTGCCTAGGGCTGCAGGGGGTGTTAGAGGGAAGGGGGAGTGACTGCTAATGGATATAGAATTTCTTCTTCTGTTTTTTAAATTTTTTTATTTTTAGATCTTCTTGGATACCAAGGATATAGGGTCTCTTTCTGGCATGACGAAAATGTTCTAAAATTCTATTATGGTCATAGTTGTGCAACTCTGTAAATATACTAAAAACCATTGACTTATGCGCTTTTTTTTTAGATGGAGTCCCACTCTGTTGCCCAGGCTGGACTGAAGTGGCTTGATCTCGACTCACTGCAACCTCCACCTCAGAGGTTCAAGCAATTCTCCCACCTCAGACTCCCCAGTAGCTGGGATTACAGGCGTGTACTACCACGCCTGGTTAATTTTTGTATTGTCAGTAGAGACAGAGTTTCACCATGTTAGTCGGGCTGGTCTCTAACTCCTGACCTCAAGTGGTCCACCTGCCTTGGCCTCCCAAAGTGCTTGAATTACAGGTGTCAGCTACCACGCCTGGCTGGACTTGTGCACTTTAAATGGATGAATTGTGTGATATGTGAATCGTGTCTCCATGAAACTGTTATAAAATGAGGAATTTAAAAATGAATAATGAATGTAATGAACTGAAATACATCAAATATACTAAAATCCATGGGCTCATAGTGATTTTTTTAAAAGCTCTTTGGTCATATTTAGACAATACTAGGGAACCAACTGATTTTTATGAAAACTGATTAATGGGGCTGGGTGTGGTGGCTCACACTTGTAATCCCAGCACTTTGGGAGGCCAAGGCAAGCAGATCACCTGAGGATAGGAGTTTGAGACCAGCCTGGCCAACATGGCGAAACCCCGTCTCTACTAAAAATACAAAAATTAGCCGGGCGTGGTGGTGTGCGTCTATAATCCCAGCTATTCAGGAGGCTGAGGCAGGAGAATCGCTTGAACCTGGGAGGCAGAGGTTGCAGTGACCCGAGATGGCGCCATTGCACTCCAGCCTGGGCTATAAGAGCGGAACTCTGTCTCAGAAAAAATAAAAGAAAACTGATGAATAAAAGTAAGCAATCAAGCACTTTTTTCTGTCATTCCTATATGAACTGTACTTGGGAGTATTCAAATAGTTAATCAGAGGAAATTCTTTATTATGGAAAAATTCTGGTTAATGAAGGCAGAAGAAATCACAGAACTAGAATCTCACAAATTTGCAAGCCCTAATGACATAATGAATCTAGGCAATGCTTTTCATTATATGAAAGGTTTGTGGGTTGAAGGGAACATTGAAAGGGGGGCTAACAACATTGGAACTCAATGATTAATGTTAACATCATTAAAAATGGGACAGCATGGGCCTCCTGACGTGACGCAATGGAAAGTACACAGTACCACCTACAGAGTATTCTTGCTAAATAAATCAAACCTGACTTGGATCAAGGCTCTAAATCTAACTACCAACTTATAGAAAATACAGCGTTTAAAGGAATACATTAGGTGACACTAGAGAGATTGATGAAATCAGCAAAATACTGACTGTGGGAAAATTTTCCAGGGCAAATGCCCCAATTTTTTCAGCAAACAAATGGCAAGAATACAAGAAGGAAGGGGTAACTTATCAAATAGATGTAGGAGACACACACATTTATGCCTAGTGTTCCATTATTGGAACACTAAGCATGTGGGAGTCATTTATGTCCTACTGCTCAAGGTCATCACCAAGGTCTGATTTTTAAATTCAAAAAAATTGCAACCTCAGGCATAAATGGGTTAACCATATGCAATGAGGGACCTTGTCTAGTTTCTGGTTTGAAGAAACCTACTATAAATATATATCTTGGGGGGCTGGGCGCAGTGGCTCATGCCTGTAATCCCAGCACTTTGGGAGGCCAAGGTGTGTGGATCACTTGAGGTCAGGAGTTTGAGACCAGCCTGGCCAACATGGTGAAACCCTGTCTCTACTGAAAATACAAAGACTAGCCGGGAGTGGTGGCACACGCCTGTAGTCCCAGTTATTTGGGAGGCTGAGGCAGAAGAATAGCTTGAACCTGGGAGATTGCAGTGAACAGAGGTTGCACCACTGCAATCCTGACTGGGCAACAGAGTGAGACTCCATCTCTCTCTTTCTTTATATATATATAATCATACATATTATATATGATAATATATCTTTATTATATAATACATAATGTATCATATTATATGATACATATATAAGATATTATACAATATATATTATATATCATATTATATAATACATATCATATATGATATGATATGTTATATATTATATATATTTTTGGACACTGGATATGACTGATATTAAAAAATTGTCAATATTCTTTAGTTGTGATCATGGTAATGTTTAATAAGAGTTTTTATCTTTTAGAGATACAAAAATATTTGCAGATGAAAAGATATACTGTCTGGGATTTGCTTTAAGATAATCTCTCAGTAGGGATGGCAAAAAAAATTTCTTAAGATAATCTCAGTGGGGTGGGAGAAGTAGTTGGGAATATAGATGAAACAAGATTGGCCATGTGTTCGTAATTGTTGAAACCAGGTGATAGATGGTTCGTATACTGTACTACTAGTATATATGTTTGGAAATGTTCCAGAGTAAAAGTTTTTTAAAAGGTTCCTTGGAATATTGAATTGAGCCCTAAGTATGCTTTTCCACATATATCAATATGTTTTTGCCTGGTAGAGTGTATGGGAATTCTTTGTTGACTAACCTTACTAAAGCAGATTATTTGGAGGGCAGAGGGACATACTGGAAAGGCTAAGCTTTGAAATCGGGCCTGGATTTGAGATCTAGCACCACTCTTCACTCACCTTGTCAGATATTTAGACTTTCTGAAGCTCAGTTTCCTCAGCAGTCAAACAGGCATAGTAATAATAGTTGCTATCTCCTAGGATTGTTTGAGGAATTAAATAAGATACAGAATACAAAGCTGGTGGCACTGTGCCTGGCAGTGCTCTATAAATATTCGGGGCCAATAATATATCATTGTTTCAGTTACCTGTTGTGGGTTGACTTGGCTCAGCTGGGAGGTTCTTCTACTCTATCTGCTGTCAGCTAGGGTTACAGTCATTTGATGATTAAGTTGGGCTGGAATGACCAAAATGGCTCACGCATGTGACAAGCAATTGATGCTTTTGGCTGGGAGCTCAGCTAGGGCTGTTGTCCTTAGCACCTACACATGGCCTCTCTGCAACACTTGGCCTTCTCATCACATGGCAGCAGGTTCCAAAAGGGAGTGCCCCAAGAGCAAATGCGCCAAAAGTGAGGAAGTGGAAGCTGCCAGTCCTCAGCACCTGGACCAGCACAGTGTCATTTCTGCCACATTCTATTGGTTGAAGAGTCACGAGACCTGCCCAGATACAATGGGGAGAGAAATAAACTCCACCTCCTGACGGGGAGAGGGACAAAGAATCTGTAGCCATCTTTAATCCACTACATAGTGTATTCCTGTTTCCCTAGTACTTGATCCATAGATAAAGATATTGATTTCAAAGAAACACACCAAAAAACTACTCAATATAAGTTTCTGGAAGGTGCTTGCTAAACACCATTTTTCCTGCTGATATTCTTCCTGCTGCTCAGCTGACTAAGCCAGGGCCTGGGGGCGGAGGGATTGGGAGTAGTCACTAGCTTTCCCACCCCTGAGGCTGGATGGGAGAAAAAACCAGGGCAGGACTAAGTCTTCACTGCAGAAACACCTTGGCATAAGTCAGTGGTTCTCAAAAGTAATTTATGAGATCAAACTAGGTCATCTATTTTTAATTATTGTGGTTATTAATTTGAAAACTTGTAATTCAATACTGTTCTCACATGCAATAATTCTTGAGACTTGAGGAACTGTTAGCGTTCTCTTCCAAAGTATTATTTCCTTAATTCTTTACTTTTAAGGCACAGGGGCTTTCCAAATATTTCCTTCTCTAACTCTTTAACCAACAATTGCTGACTCTCACATTTTCTCTGACATTATCTAAAACCACAGTCCAAGAGGAGTTTTTTTTTTGTTGTTTTTTGTTTTTTTAATGTACATTATACAAACACGAAGTCCTCTATTTTGGGTCAGAAACATTTCCTAGAGCTAAAAAATGCAGTTAGTGGCAAGCTTGGGCAATGTCTAATTACAGCATTTACAGTAAACAAATTATTGATAAAGACACCCAGACACCTCTATAAACAAGGAAGTACAGAACCAGCCATGCTGAACACTGTGTTTATTTTCCACTGAAAGAGGATGCACACTGCTAATCACAGGCATGCCACAGTTTAATTTCCACACAAGACCTTTTTTTGGTTTTCTATTTAAAAAAAACAAACATGATGGCAATCAGGTTTTGTTCACTGAATTTATTTCTGTAGAATTCTCAAATGCTGTTAATTTTAATACAGGTTATATTTTTAAAAGCCTTTTTAAAAAAGCCTTCGGTGCTTCTAACCTTGGATTAATTTTGCTGTTGAGAAGATCTCAGCTAACAGGTGTGATATAAATGCACAGAGAAGGAAATAAACACCGGGTCTTAGACCGTGACCTGAAAGTTATGTCAGAAGAGCTAGGCATTCTATTCACTTGGCCACAAAGCAAATACCATGGCGGACGAAGGGAGGGAGGAAGAGGGCAGAAGGAATGGACACATATTTCTAGCTCTTTCTGAACTTCTGAGTGCATAGGGCATACAGCCTTTAGAGGCCCAGGATCATCGTGGTGATGAAAGGAATAGTTGAAAACATTTCCTTCGAAATGAATTGTCGTTGTCTAAGTTAAGACCCTTACTCATATACTTGAGAAGATTTCAGACTTGTTTGAGACAATGACTTACTTGAGCCCTTTCTGACTTGTTTCAGACCCCTTCTGGTGAATTAGATACACTTTCTGATGTGGAAGGGACTCTTCCCAACTTATTTAAGACCCTTCCTGACACGTTTGAGCCCATTCCTAACTTACTTCAGACCCATCTTCCATATAAGAGACTCTTCCTGACATATTTGAGACAGTTTCTGACTTGATTGAGATACTTCCTGATATATTTGAGACATTTCCTGACTTGTTTGAGACTTCCTAATTATTTAAGACTCTTCCTGACCTATTTGTGCCTCTTCCTGCCTTGTTTGGAACCCTTCCGGACATGTTTGAGATCCTTCCTGATGTATTTGAGACTAGTCCTGAGGACTTTGACACACTTCCTGAGACAGTTCCCAATGATTTGTTTGCAATGATGCCTGACATTTGAGACAGTTCCCAATATTTTTGAGATTTGTTCTGTCTGAGATCCTTCCAGACATATTTCCAATTCTGTCGGACAACTTGGAGACACATCCTGACTTGTTTGAGACTCTTCCAGACTTGTTTGAGACCTTTCTTGGCATGTTTAAGACCATTCCTGGTGTCTTGAGACTATTTCCATGTGTTTGACACGCTTACATATTTAAAATTCTTCTGAACCAGATGCAGTGGCTGACACCCCAGCACTTTGGAAGGCCAAGGCAAGAGGATTGCTTGACGCCAGGAGTTTGAGACCAGCCTGGCAACATAGTGAGACCCACAAAAAATAAAATAAAATGTTAGCCAGGCATAGTGACATGTGTCTGTAAGTCCAAGCCACTTGGGAGGGTGAGATGAGAGGATCACTTGAGCCCAAGAAGTCAAGACTGCAGTGAGCCATAATCATGCCACTGCACTCCAACCTGGGCAACAGAGCAAGACTCTGTCTCAAAAAAATAGAAAATAAAACTCTTCTGGACTACGTTAGCCACTTCCTAATTTGTCTGTGATGATTCCTGACATGTTTGAGACCACACCTGACATATTTCAGATCCTTCCTGACATGTTTAAGACCCTTCATGACTTTTTCTACAGTCTTGCTAACTGTGTGAGAAACTTCTTGACATGTTTGAGACCTTTCCTAGGTTGTTTGAGACCCTGCTTGATCTATTTGTGAAATGTCCCAATGTACTTAAGACTCTCCAGTCAGGTTTCAAACCCCTCATGACTTGCAGAAGACGATTCTGACATGTTAGAGAACTTTGTTGACTACTTGAGACTCTTCCTCTCTGTGACCCTTCCAAAAGTATTTGAGACCCTTCTTGACTCGGTGAGACTCTTCCTGACAAAGACCCTTCCTGAGATAACAAAAACTAACTGACGACTATGATATCCTTCCTGCCATGTTTGAGACAATGTCTGGCTAGTTTGAGACACTTCCTAACATATCTGACCCCTTCCTGCCTTGGTTGAGACCATTTGTGATTGTTTGATTCACTTCATGACATGTTTGAGACACTTCTTAGGGTGTTAGAAATATTGACTGATACAGTTAATCCCTCCCTATATGTTTAAAACCCTTTCTGATGAATCTGAGACTCTTCCTGTATTATTATTATTTGAGACAGGGTCTTGCTCTGTCACCCAGGCTGGAGAGCAGTGGCGTGATCACAGCTCACTGCAATCTTGGCCTCCTGGGCTCAAGTGATCCTCGCACCTCAGCCTCCCAAGTAGCTGGGACTACAGGCATGTGCCATCACGCCAGGCTAATTTTCGGTAGAGATGGGATTTTGCCATGTTGCCCAGGCTGGCCTCAAACTCCTGGGCTCAAGGGATTTACCCACCTCAGCCTCCCAAAGTGCTGGGATTACAGGCGTGAGCCACTGGGCCCAGCCTCCTCCTGTATCATTGAGACCCTTCTTGATATATATGAAACTTGTACTGATGACTTTGACACTTTTTCTGACTCGTTTGAGACCATACCTGAAGTATGTGAGACTCTTTCAGAGCCTTACTCTATTAGTCCATTCTCATGCTGCTAATAAAGAATACATACCCGAGACTGGGTAATTTATAAAGGAAAGAGGTTTAATCGACTCACAGTTCCGCATAGCTGGGGAAGCCTCAGGAAACTTACAATCTTGGCAGAAGGGGAAGCAAACACATCCTTCGTCACATGGTGGCAGCAAGGACAAGTGCTGAGCAAAGTAGGGGAAAAGCCCCTTATAAAACCATCAGAGCTCACGAAAACTCACTATCATGAGAAGAGCATGGAAGTAACCATCCCTGTGATTCAATTATCTCCCACTGGGTCCCTCCCATGAAACATGGGGATTATGAGAACTACAATTCATGATGAGATTTGGGTGGGACACAGCCAAACCATATCACTTACTGACATATCTAAAAGGCCTTCTGGGCTGAGTGTGGTGGCTCACGCCTATAATCCTAACACTCTGGGAGGCCGAGGCGAAAGGATAGCTTGAGCTCAGAAGTTCGAGACCAGTCTGGGCAACATGACAAAACCCCATCTCTACTAAACATACAAAAATTAGCTGGGTGTGGTGGAACGTGCCTGTGGTCCCAGCTACTCGGGAGGCTGAGTTGGGAGGATTGCTTGAACCTGGGAGGCAGAAGCTGCAGTGAGTCAAGATCCCTTCTTCATTCTTTTGAGATGCTCCCTGATGTATTTGAGACCTTTGCTGAATGTCTAAGACTCTTCCTGTTGACTTTGAGATACATCCTGACAAATGTGAGACCCTTCCCTACTTGCTCAAGATTCTTCCTGATACATTTGAAAACTTTTCTGACTTGTTTGAAACTCTTCCTGAGCTATCTGAAATCCTTCTGACATATCTGAGACCATTCTTGAGGGATCTGAGAGTCTTCCTGACTTTAAGACCTTTACTGAAGTCTTTAAAACTCTTCCTAGCTACATTCATATACTGCGGAAAGCAACCAATCTGAGGCTAAAGTGAAGTTACAATTTGTTTTCAAATTTCCTATGCAAACAAAGACTTGGCCCACAATCCATCTGATTGGTTGCAGAAAGCAACTAATCAGAGGTACTTTCAATTTTCCATCTGCCATGCAGAAAAGGGGGGGTTTGCAAAGGGAGTAGCCTCTGGTCTTTTTGTTACTTAGGTGTGGAAAGTTGGGATTTTCCTTTCAATTTAGCTCTAGGAAGTCAGCATAAATCGGCCTTAGGTTCCCTGCCTCCAGATCCTATTCTCCTGCTTCATGAGACCTTTTCTGGCTTTTTTGAGTCCCTTCCTGACTTTCTTGAGACCCTTCCTGACATGTTTGAGACTCTCTCAGATGTATTCAAGACCCCTCCATCTTTCTAAGACACCATACAGAATTATTTACACCTCAGACTTACTACTTTGAGAAACCCCTGACTTGTTTGAGATGTTTCCTGATGTGTTTGAGAACTTTCCTCTATGTTCTAGACAGTTCCTGAGAAGTTTTAGACACTTTCTCTCATGTCACTTACTGTCAAATACTCATTTTGACTTTTTTTTTTTTTAAACAGAGTCTCACTCTGTTCCCAAGGCTAGAGTGCAGTGGTGTGATCTCGGCTCACTGCAACCTCCGCCTCCCCGGGTTCAAGTGATTCTCTTGCCTCAGCCTCCCAAGTAGCTGGGATTACAGGCATGCACCAGCATGCCTAACTAATTTTTATATTTTTAGTAGAGAAGGGGTTTCACTATGTTGGCCAGGCTGGTCTCAAACTCCCTACCTCAGGTGATGGACCCACCTCGGCCTCCCAAAGTGCTGGGATTACAGGCATGAGCCACCGCACCTGGCCCACATATCTTTTAGATATAACAATTTATTTTGCTTTGGACACCCAAAGAACTTCTGGATCATAGATAATTCTATTTTTATTTCTTGAGAAATCACTATACTGCTTTCCATAGAGGATGTATTAATTTACATTCCCACCAACAGGGTAGCTGTTCCCTTTTCTCCACATTCTTGCCAGTGTCTATTTTTTGTCTTTTTTTTTTTTCTTTTTTGAGATGGTGTCTTGTTCTGTTGCTAAGGCTGGAGTGCAGTGGCATGATCAAAGCTCACTACAGCCTACCTTCTGTACTCAAGCCATCCTCCCATCTCAGCCTCCCGAGTAGCTGGGACTACAGGCATGCGCCATCGCGCTCTGCAAATTTTAAAAATTTTTTGTAGAGATGAGGTCTCCCTATGTTGCCCAGGCTTGTCTCAAACTCCTGGCTTCAAAGAATCCTCTCACCTAAGCCTCCCAAAGTCTTAGGATTACAAGCGGGAGCCATTGTGCCCAGCAATTTTTTTTTTTGAGACTGAGTCTTGCTCTGTCACCCAGGCTGGAGTGCAGTGGCGTGATCTTGGCTCACTGCAACCTCCGCCTCCCAGGTTCAAGCAATTCTCCTGCCTCAGCCTCTTGAGTAGCCAGGACTACAGGCATGCACCATCATGCCCGGCTAATTTTTTTTTTTTAGAAAGAGTCTTGCTCTGTCACCAGGCTGGCGTGCAGTGGCGCGATCTTGGCTCACTGCAACCTCCACCTCCCGGGTTCAAGCCATTCTCCTGGCTCAGCCTCCCAAGTAGCTGGGATTACAGGCACCCACCATCACGCCCAGCTAATTTTTGTATTTGTAGTAGAGAAGGGGTTTCACCATGTTGGCCAGGATGGTCTCGATCTCCTGACCTCATGATCCACCCACGTTGGCCTCCCAAAGTGCTGGGATTACAGGCGTGAGCCACCGCACCCAGCCCCGGCTAAATTTTTTTGTATTTTTAGTAGAGACAGGGTTTCACCACTTTGGTCAGGCTAGTCTTGAACTCCTAACCTCAAATGATTTTCCTGCCACAGCTTCCCAAAGTGCTAGGATTACCGGTGTGAACCACCATGCCCAGCCATTACCTGCCACTTTCAAGATTTTCTTCTTGTCTTTGGTTTTCAGCATTCTTGCTGTGATGTATCTGTTTGTGAATCACTTTGCATTCATCCTATTTGGAATTCACTGAGTTTCCTATATGGTTTTCATCAAATTTAGGAATTTTTCAGCCATTACTTTTTGGAATATTTTTTCTGCTCTTTTATCTCTCTCCTCTCCTTCTTATATTCCCATTATATTGGCTCAATGTGCTTAATGGTGGACCACATTTCTGAGGCTCTGTTTTTCTTCATTCTGTTTTCTCTTTGTTCTTCAGACTGCATAATCTCTGTAGATCTATCTTCAAGTTAACTGATTATTTCTTCTCTCAGTTCAAATCTACTGAGCTCCTCTAGTAAATTTTTCATTTCAACTGTAGTTTTCAACTATGGAATTTCCATTTTGTTCTTTTTCATAACTTCTATTTCTTTACTGATATTTCTTATTTGATGGGACACTGTCATCATACCTTCCTTTTCTTCTTTAAGCATGATTTCCTTTAACTCTTTGACTATATTTGTAATGGCTACCATGTAGTTTTTTCCCATTAAACCTTACATCTGGTTGTTCTCACAGACAGCTTGTTTCCTTTTTTTTTCTGGTGTATGAATCACATTTTTCTGTTTCTTTGTATGTCTTATAATTTTCTTTGTTGAAAACTGGACATTTTATATATCATAGCAATACTAGGTACTAGTCCCCTTGCCCCAGGGCTTGTTACTGTCATTTGCTTGTTTATTTGCTTAGTGACTGACTGGATTATTTTAGTGAAGTCCATTTCCTCTGCAACATGAAGTCTCTGATGTCATTCTTCAGAGAGCAAAGTCTTGGGCACAAGCAGTCACCCTGGGATGAAAGTGGTTTTAGTAGGGCTCTCTTTATGCTGTCCCTGATCACACTCAGCTGTTAAACTCCACTAATTACTGGCTGATTGCTCTATTCTTTTCAACAATGCCGTGGGGCATAAATTGTTCCACAGACTGATCCCATTAAATTCAGGCTCCTTTGCAATGATAGTTTTTGAGGTCAGTGTTTGAAGTTTGTTCTGACTCTAGTAGGCCTACTTTTAGCTGTCACTTACCCTGGTTCTCTCTGGTAAACTAGGTGGCCTATGGTTTATTTATTTCATTTATTTAATCAATGTATTTCTTTAGAGACAGAGTCTCACAATGTGTTCCAAGCTGGAGTGCAGTGGCACAATCTCAGCTCACTGCAACTTCTGCCTCCTGGGCTTAAGCAGTCCTCCCACTTCAGCCTCCTGAGTAGCTGAGGCAGTAGGTGTACACCACCATGCCCGGCTAATTTTTGTATTTTTTGTAGAAACAGGATTTCACCATGTTGCCCAGGCTGGTTTTGAACTTCTGAGCTCAAGCAATCCTCCCACCTTCGCCTCCCAAAGTGCTGGGATTATAGACATGAGCCACTGCACCTGGCCTTATCAGTCTCCTCTTAATCGCATTCCACTAAAACCTCCATTGTTTTTGAGAGCTTCCTTAGCCTTTAATGTCCCCACACTATGTTTCAAATAAGGGTAGTTCCTTTGGGAAGAGCTTCAGAACCCTCTGTTTTATGGCATGCCTGTCCCTCTGTCAGAGGCATGTGAACCAGAGCAACTCTATCTTGAGTGGGAGCTGGGTAAAATGAGGCTGAGACCTACTGGGCTGCATTCCCAGACAGCTAAGACATTCTAAATCACAGGATGAGGTAGGAGATCAGCAAAAAGTCAGGTCATAAAGAACTTGCCGATAAAACAGGTTGCAGTAAAGAAGCCGGCTAAAACCCACCAAAACCAAGATGGTGACAACAGTGACCTCTGGTCGTCCTCACTGCTACACTCCCACCAGCACCATGACAGTTTACAAATGCCATGGCAATGTCAGAAAGTTACCCTATATGGTCTAAAAAGTGGAGGCATGAATAATCCACCATCGTTTAGCATATCATCAAGAAATAACCATAAAAAGGGGCAACCAGCAGCTCTCGGGCTGTTCTGTCTATGGAGTAGCCATTCTTTTATTCCTTTACTTTCTTAATAAACTTGCTTTCACTTTACCATATGGACTCGCCCTGAATTCTTTCTTGTATGAGATCCAAGAACCCTCTCTGGGGGTCTGGACCGGGACCCCTTTCCTGTAACACCTCTGGGCAAAATTTTGGAGCTGTGGCTCCAGAGCTTGAAGAATGGAGAGTGGTACACTTCTCTCTGAGTGACGCCTCTGCTTTAGGAGCTGGGCACTGAGTGAGGATGGAGTGGGGGTGGAGGGGGTAGCTTCTGTTCTTTTTTGCCTGCCTCTTCTTGCATGGAACCTCTGTCATACTAACAAGCTGAGGTAAGAGTAATCAGGGCCCCAGCATTCTCAATGCAGCACACCTGAGGTAGAGCCTGCACTCAAGGAATGGGGCTGTGTGAAAGAACGGAGCCTTTGTCTCTCAGCCTCACTCACCTGGAACACCTCTGCAACAGGTACCTAGGGGATGGCATAATAAATGCTGAAGTTCTGCCCCTTCTGGGAACATATAGTAGACTGTTATTGGGAGACTGGGGGAGAGGGAGGCCTGAGTCCTTGGCTGCACCCGCCTAGAGTAGAGTGTCCATCATGCTAAGCTAGGAAGGGGAGGGAGGGAGCAGCTTGTGGGTCAAATGCCGTTAGACTGTCACTGTTCTTACCGAGTTTTAGTAGATTTTCTCAAATGAATGTTTCTTTATTTGCGCTATGCTCTTAGGACCATTTCCAGATACTTTAAATGGTGGTTTTAAAAATAAATTTCACAGTTTTGAGGGGAAGCAGGTGTGCAAAGCTCCTCATGATGCCGTTCCAGAAGAACTTCCAAAAAGAGTTTTAATGATCTCAGGAAGGGTCTCAAACAGACAAGAAAGGCCTCTGATCTGTCAGGAACAGTCTCAAACCACTCAGGAAGTGTCTCAAACATGTCAGGACAGGCTTAACATTTGTCAGGCAGAATTTTAAATGGGCCAAGAAGGGTCTTAAACACAGAGGAGGACTCTAGAATACTTCAGGAATGTGACAGACAAGTCAGGAACAGTCTCAAAGACATTCAGAGGAGTCAGAAATACCTCACAAAGAGTTTCAACTGCTTGAAGAAGGGTCTCAGCAAGTCAGGAAAGGTCTTAAGCATGTCAGGAATGGTCTCAGAGTCAGCAAGGGCTTCAAATATGTTGGGTCTCAAATATGTCAGCAATGTCTCAAGAAGGCAGAAAGAAACATATATCAGAAAGCATCTCAAACTAGTTAAGAAGGATATCAGGATACTTAGAATTTTAAATTTGTCAGTAAGCTCCTCAAACAGATTAAAAGAGTCAGGAGGGTTGCAAAGATGACAAGATGTTCTCAAAATGGTCTAGGCGTATCTGGGGTAGTAGAGAATATAATTTAATACACAAGGTCTCGAACATGTTCCTAAAGGTCTTTTTTTTTTTTTTTTTTTTTTTTTTTTTTGAGACAGAGTCTCGCTCTGTCGCCCAGGCTGGAGTGCAGTGGCGCAATCTGGGCTCACTGCAAGCTCCGCCTCCCGAGTTCACGCCATTCTCCTGCCTCAGCCTCCCGAGTAGCTGGGACTACAGGCGCCCGCCACTGCGCCCGGCTAATTTTTTCTATTTTTAGTAGAGACGGGGTTTCACCATGGTCTCGATCTCCTGACCTTGTGATCCGCCCGCCTCGGCCTCCCAAAGTGCTGGGATTACAGGCGTGAGCCACCGCGCCCAGCCCTAAAGGTCTTAAAAAGTCGATAGGTCTTAAATATGTCAGGAAGTATCTCAAAGTTGAAAGTTATCAGGAAGGTTTTTTGTAATAAAATTTTTTTTAATTTCCATAGGTTTTTGGAGAACAGGTGGTATTTGGTTACGTGACTAAGTTCTTTAGTGGTGATTTGTGAGATTTTGGTACACCCATCACCCAAGCAGTGTACACTGGACCCAGTTTGCAGTCTTTTATTCCTCACCCCCTTCACACCCTTTCTCCTGAGTCCCCAAAGTTCATTGTATCATTCTTATGCCTTTGCATCCTCATAGCTTAGCTCCCACTTATGAGTGAGAAACAATGCTTGTGTTTCCATTCCTGAGTTACTTCACTTAAAATAATAGTCTCTAATCCACCCAGGTTGCTGTGAATGCCATTAATTCATTCCTTTTTATGACTGAGCAGTATTCCATCGTATATATCTATACCATAGTTTGTTTATTCACTCATTGATTGATGGGCATTTGGGCTGGTTCCATATTTTTGCAATTGTGAATTGTGCTGCTATAAACATGCATGTGTAAGTATCTTTTTCATATAATTACTTCTTTTCCTCTGAGTAGATAACCCAGTAGTGGAATTGCAGAATCAAATGGTAGTTCTACTTTTATTTCCTTGAGGAATCTCCACACTGTTTTTCATAGGGGTTATACTAGCTTACATTCCCACCAGCAGTGTAGAAATGTTCCCTTTTCACCGCATCCATGCCAATAAAATTTTTATTAATATATAACTCACATATAGTACAAATTACCACTTTTACGTGTACAATTTGGTGGTTTCTTGAATATACACAAGGTTGTGCAACCTTCACCACTATCTAATTCCAGAATATTTTCATCATCCTAGAAAGAAACCCCCATACCCCTTAGCAGTCATTCCCCATTCCTCCCTACTGCCACCCAGTGGCAACAACTAATCTATTAATACTTTTTGTCTCTATGGATCTGCCTATTCTGGACATTCCATATAAATGGAATCATACAATATGTGGCCTTTTTTCTCTGGCTCTCTTTTCTTAGTATAATGTTTTCAAGATCCATCTAGGTAGTATCATGTATTAGTACTTAATTCCTTTTTATGGCTGAATAATATTCCATTGTATGGATATACCACATTTTATTTACCCATTTATCAGCTGATGGACATTTGGGTGGTTTCCACTTTTTGCCTATTATTAATACTGCTGCAGTGAACATTTGAAAACAAGTTTTTGTGTGAACATAAGTTTTCATTTCTCTTGGGAAAATCCATCTAGGAGTAGAATTGTTGGGTCATGTAGTAAGGAAGAGTTTTCATCACCTCAGGACAGGTCATAGATAAAACAAGAAGGATCTCGATCATACAGGAAGGATTCAAATACATCAGGAAGTGTCTCACACATGTCATAAATACTCTCAAAGAGAGAGACAGTGTCTCAAATATGTTACAAATAGTATCAAACAACTTGGTAATGGTCTCAATGTAGTCAGGAAGATTTCAAAATGTCAGTACCTGAGATGAACATCTTAAATAAGCCACAAAAGGGTCTCAAAATTAAAGCAAGAGTATCAATCAATCAATCAGTAAAGCTCAGCTCATAAACCTGTTAAGAAGGGTCTCAAAAAATAACAGAAAGGGTCTCGAATAGTTAGGAAAGGTAGCAATGTCAGGAAGAGTCTCAAATATATCAGGAGTCATCTTACTCACACAAGAAGAGTCTCAAATAGTTCGGATATGTATCTAACACGGCAATAGAAGACTCAAGCAAGGTAAGAGTCTGAAATTGGGAAGGAAAGGTCTCACATTTGTCAGGCAGAGTTTAAAGTATGTCTCTAATGGTTCTAAATAGATAGGCAAAATTAGGAAGAGTCTCAAATGCATTAGCAGGAGTCTCAAAGCTGTCAAGAAGAGTCTCGAACATGTCAGAAAGGGTCATAAATAGAGAGAAAATGTCTGAAGTCCTCACAAATGATCTCAAACAAATCAGGAACAGTTTCAAAGTAGTCAGGAAGAGTTTCAAATAGGTCAGTAAGAGTCTGGAACAAAGAGGAACAGTCTCAAATATCAGGGGAGGTCACAAATATATCAAGAAGTCTCAAGCTTGTCAGGAAGAATCTCAAACAATTAAGTACAGGTTTCAAACATGTCAGGGAGGGTCTCAAACAATCAAGAGTCTCATGCCAGTCAGAAAGGGTTTGGAACATCCTTCAGGGAGGGCCTCCACATCATCAGGAAGAGTCTCATTATGTGAGAATGTGTTTCAAACATTACAGAGAGTATCAAAAGAGAGAAGGGTCTGTAATGCATTATGAATTCTCTCAAGTCAGACTGGAAGTTTTCTCGAAGTAGTAAGGAAGAGCTTTCAAATTTGTCAGCAAGGGGCTAGGTGTGGTGGCTCACACCTGTAATCCCAGCACTTTGGGAGGCCGAGGCAGGCAGATAACTTAAGATCAAGAGTTCAAGACCAGCCTGGCCAATATGGTGAAACCCTGTCTCTACTAAAAGTACAAAAATTAGCCAGGCGGCCAGGCGCAGTGGCTCACGCCTGTAATCCCAGCACTTTGGGAGGCCGAGGCGGGTGGATCACGAGGTCAGGAGATCGAGACCATCCTGGCTAACACAGTGAAACCCTGTCTCTACTAAAAATACAAAAAAAATTAGCCGGGTGTGGTGGCAGCTGCCTGTAGTCCTAGCTACTCGGGAGGCTGAGGCAGGAGAATAGCATGAACCCAGGAGGCGGAGCTTGCAGTGAGCCGAGATGGTGCCACTGCACTCCAGCCTGGGCTACAGAGTGAGACTCTGCCTCAAAAAAAAAAAAAAATTAGCCAGGCATGGTGGCGCACACCTGTAGTCCTAGCTACTCAGGAGGCTGAGGTACGAGGATCACTTGAACCTGGGAGGCAGAGGTTACAGTGAGCCAAGATTGCACCAGTGCACTCCAGCCTGAGACCCTGTCTCCAAAAAGTAAATAAATAAATAAATAAATTTGTCAGCAAGGGGTGCAAACATGCAGGAAAGGGTCTCAAGGAAGTCAGAAAAGATCTCTGATATATTAGGATAAGTCTCAAAAAGTCATGAAGGCTCTGACAGAGCCTTCATGAAACCTATCAGAAAGAGGGTTAAATATGTCACAGCCAGGTGGGGTGGCTCATGCCTGTAATCCCTGCACTTTGGGAGGCTCAGGTGGGCAGATCGCTTGAGGCCAGGAGTTCTAGACCAGCCTGGACAACATGGCAAGAGCCTGTGTCTACAAAAATTTAAAAAATTAGCCAGGCAGGGTGGCACTTGCTTGTAGTCCCAGCTACTTGGAAGGCTGAGGCAGGAGGATTACCTGAGCCTGGGAGGTTGAGGCTATAGTGAGCTATGACTGTGCCACTGCACTCCAGCCTGGGCAACAGTGCAAGACCCTGTCTCGAAATTTAAAAATATCACAGCCGGGCATAGTGGCTCACACCTGTAATCCCAGCATTTTGGGAGGCCAAGGCAGGTGAATCATTTGAGGTCAGGAGTTCAAGACCAGCCTGGCCAACATGGTGAAACCCTATCTCTACTAAAAATACAAAAATTAGCCAAGCATGGTGGCAAGCGCCTGTAATTCCAGCTACTTGGGAGGCTGAGGCTTGAAAATCACTTGGACCAGGGAAGCGGAGATTGCAGTGACCCGAGATGGCGCCACTGCACTCCAGGCTTGGCAATAAAGCGAGACTGTCTCCAAACAAACGAACAAACAAAAATGTCTCAAAGGTTCTCTAACACATTGAAGAGGTCTCAAACACATCAAAAGCAGTCTGGAATATGGCAGAAAAGGACTCAAGCTTGTCAGGAAATATCCAGAACAGAGAGGAAGATTTTCATATACATGAGGAAGCATTACAAACAGGTCTGGAGGTTTCTCAAAGTAGTAAGGAAGAGTTACAAATGAGTCAGGAAGAGTCTTAAACAGAAATAGAGTGTCCCTGATACAACTTAGAGTGTCAGCATGTCAGAAATGATCTCAGGCTGGGCACAGTGGCTCACACCTGTCATCCCAGAACTTTGGGAGGCCAAGGTGGCCAGATCACTTGAGATCAGGAGTTTGAGACCAGCCTGGCCGACATGGTGAAACCCCGACTCTACTGAAAATACAAAAATTATCCAGGCGTGGTGGCACATGCCTGTAATCCCAGCTACTCGGGAGGCTGAGGCAGGAGAATCGCTTGAACCCAGGAGGCAGAGGCTGCAGTGAGCCGAGATCACACCAACTACACTCCAGCCTGGGAGATACAGCAAGACTCAGTCTTAAAACAAACAAACAAACAAAAATGTTGCCAAATGTTCTCTAACACATTAAAGAGGTCCCAAACACATCAAAAACAGTCTCAAATATGACAGAAAAGGACTCAAGCTTGTCAGGAAATATCCAGAACAGAGAGGAAGAGTTTCATATACATGAGGAAGCATTACAAACAGACCTCCAGGTCTGGAGGTTTCTCAGTAGTAAGGAAGAGTTACAAATAAGTCAGGAAGAGTCTTAAAAAGAAATGGAGTGTCCCTGATACAACCTAGAGACTCAGCATGTCAGAAATGATCTCCAACTGTCAGGAGGGGTTGCAAAAAACATCAGGAAGAATCGCAAATACGTCGGGAAGAGTGGCAAACATATCAGGAGGTATTGCAAAGAGAGAGGAAGGGTCTCACATGCATCAGGAATCTTCTCAAACAAGTCTCAAAGGCCTCAAAGTGGTCAGGAGGAGTGTTAAGTATGCAAATAAAGGGTGCCAAAAGAAAGAAAAAGACCGAAATACCTCAGGAATGCTCTCAAACTTGTCAGGAGAGATTTCAAGTAAGTTGGAAAGGGTCTTGAACAAGTCAGAGACGATTCCTAACAGGGTAGAAAGTCACAGAGAAGTCATGGATGCTTGGCCAGGCACGGTGGCTCCCACCTGTAATCCCAGCACTTTGGGAGGCCAAGGCGGGCAGCTCACTTGAGGTCAGGAGTTCGAGACCAGCCTGGCCAACATGGCGAAGCCCCATCTCCACCAAAAATATAAAAAATTAGCCGGGTGGTGGGTGCCTGTAATCCCAGCTACTCAGGAGGCTGAAGCAAAAGAATCCCTTGAACCAGGGAGAGACGGAGGTTGCAGTGAGCCCAGATCATGCCACTGCACACTCCAGCCTGAGCAGCAGAGTGAGACTCCGTCTCAAAAAAAAAGAAAGAAAGAAAGAAAGAAAGAAAGAAAGAAAGAAAGAAAGAAGTCATGGATGCTCTAAGACATGTCAGGAAGGGATTTAAATACATCAGGAGGGTTCTCAAATATGCGAGAAAGGTTCTTGAACATGACAGGGAGGGTCTCAAACTTCTCAGGAACTGTCCAGAACAGAGAGGACTTATGGATTTGAGAAATACATCGGGAAGCAACTCAAACAAGTCAAGAATGTTCTCAAGGTAGTAAGGACGAGCCGTAAATAAGTCAGTAAGGTTTACCAAACTGAAGAAAAAGTCTCAAATTCACTGAATGAGTCTCAACCTTGCCAGGGAGTTTCTCAAATAATTTGGGAAGGGTCTCAAGCCAGTTAGAAAAGATCTCATGTATGTCAGTAAGAATTTCAAAAATGTTATGAAGAGTCTCGAATATGTCAGGAAGAATTTCAAATAGAAAAGGAAGGAGGCTAGGCGCCATGGCTCATGCCTGTAATCCCAGCACTTTGGGAGGCCAAGGCAGGTGGATCACCTGAGGTCAGGAGTTCAAGACCAGCCTGGCCGACATGGTGAAACCCCGTCTCTACTAACAATACAAAAATTAGCTGGTGAGGTGGCAGACGCCTGTAATCCCAGCTACTCAGGAGGTTGAGGCAGGAGAATCACTTGAACCCGAGAGGCGGAGGTTGCAGTGAGCCCAGATCACACCACTACAGTCCAGCCTGGGCTACAGAGTGAGACTCTGTCTCAAAAAAAAAAAAGAAAAAAAAAAAGAAAGAAAAGAAAGAAAAAGAAAAGAAAGGTTCTCAAACCATCAAGAATGATTACCTAAAGACAAACAGAGTCTCAATATGTCATAATGGTCTCAAACAGTCAGGAAATGTCTCAAAGACATCAAGAAAATTCTCAAAGACATCAGAAAGAGTAGCAAACATGTCAGGAACAGTCTCAAACATAGGACAAGTCTCAAACGAATTAGGAATGTCAAGAAGTATCTCCAACATGTCAAGAAGTATCTCTAACAAGTCAGGATGCTTCTCAAAACAGAGAAAAAATGTCTCAAATACTTCAGGAATGGTCACATAGGTGTCAGGAAGGCTCTCAAATATGTCAAGAAGCATGCAGGTCAGAAAAGGCTTCAAAAACATCAGAGGAGGGCCTCAAAATCATCAGGAAGTCTCAAATACACTAGAAAGAGTCTCAAATATGACAGGAAGTGTTCCTAAGAGAGAGGAAGAGTCTGGAATCTATTACAAATTCTCTCAAACCAGAATGGAAGGATCTCACAGTAGTCAGGAAAAGCATTACATCTGTCAATAAGGGTCAGTAATGGTCTGATATAGTTTGTCTGTGTCCGCATCCAAAACTCAAATTGTAGCTCCCATAATTCCCATGTCCTGTGGGAGGGACCCGGTGGGAAGTAATTGAATCATGAGGACGGGTCTTTCCTGTGCTGTTCTCGTGATAGTGAATAAGTCTCACAAGGTCTGATGGTTTTATAAAGGGGAGTTCCCCTGCACATGCTTGCTCTTGCTTGCCTGCCACCATGTAAGATGTGACTTTGCTCCTCCTTTGCCTTCCACCATGATTGCGAGGCCTCCCCAGCCATGTGCAACTGTGAGTCCATTAAACTTCTTTCCTTTATAAATTACCCAGTCTCGGGTACGTCTTTGTTAGCAGCATGAGAACAGACTAATACATGGTCTCATATACATACAGAAAGGTTTTAACGTTTCAGCAAGGGACGTAAATGAGTTGGGAAGCATCTCAAGCATCGAAAAATGTCTCTAACATGTCACAAAGAATCTCAAAGAAGCCTCAGACAGGTTTAAAACAGTCTTATATATGTCATAAACTTCTCAAATATGACAAGGAGGGTCTCGAACACACCAGGAGGAGTCTAAACATGTTAGGGAGTGTCTGAGTCTTCTGAGGGTCTTATCTCGAAGAGAGAGGAAGGATCTCTATTCCATCAGCAGTCCTCTCAGACTAGTCTAGAAGGGCTCAAAGTAGTCAGCAAGAGCTTTAAATATGTCAGTAATTGTGTCAAATGGAGAGAAAGAGATACAAATACCTTTGGATAGGTCTTGAACGTGTCAGAAAAGAGACCTAATATACCAGTTAGAGTCTCAAACAAGTCATGAAGGATGTCAAACATGTCAGCAAGAGATTTAAATACAAAAGGAAGGTTTTTGAATATGTCAGAGAGCCTCCAACATGAGAGGAAAGGTCTCAACTTCTCAAAAAGTTTTTAGAAGAACAATGAAGGGTCTCAAATATATCAGGAACCATCTCAAACACATCATGAAGGTTCTCAAACAGGTCAGGAAAAGTCTAAAATAACTTCTATATACATCAGGAAGATTCTCAAATAAGTCAGAATAGGCTGGGTGTCGTGGCTCACACCTATAATCCCAGCACTTTAGGAGGCCAAGACAGGTGGATCACCTGAGGTCAGGAGTTCGAGACCAGCCTGGCCAACATGGTGAAACCCCATCTCTACTAAAATTATAAAAATTAGCCAGGCATAGTGGTGGTGCCTGTAATCCCAGCTACTCGGGAGGCTGAGACAAGAGAATCGCTTGAATCCAGAAGGCGGAGACTGCAGTGAGCCAAGATCGTGCCACTGCACTCCAGCCTAGGGAACACAGTGAGACTCTATCTCAAAAAAAAAAGAAAGAAAGAAAATGTGTACTTGTATGTTTATCCCAGCAATATTCACAATAGCAAAGATAGGGAATCAACCTAAGTGTCTGTCAATGGATGACTGGATTAAAAAATGTGATATACATAAAGCCAAAGGAATTCAACTGACAAGACAGATTTAGCATTACCAAGAAATCCCAATTGCCTTGAAAAAGTTGTCCTCCACTGTACTGAATAGACAGTCCTAACAATTGTATTATTTAGAAATATAAACTGAATGTGGGCTGAAATCATCATCTTCCCATGATAATGAAAATTGAGAAACTATTCACAATGCATTCTTTATAAATAAATGCTACATTTAGTAACTCACTTCACCCCCAAAAAGGATATATACATATATATAAAACTCCCTATATAACTCTATATATATATAATAATTCCCAATAGCATTCATATATATATATACACACACAAAGTCATGTCTTTTACAGCAACATGGATGGAAGTAGAGGCCATTATCTTAAGTGAAACAACTCAGAAACAGAAAGTCAAATACCACACATTCTCATTTATAAGCGGGAGCTAAATAATGTGTATACATTCAAACAGAGTGTGGAATAATAGACATTGGAGACTTGGAAGGGGGAGGGGAAGGAGGAGTGGATGATGAGAAATTACTTAAGGGGTACAATATACATTACTCCAGTGATACATACTAAAAGCCCTGACTTCACCATTGTACAATATAGCAATGTAACAAAATTATACTTGCACCCCATAAATGTATACAAATAAATATTTAATTAAAAAACAATAAAAGATGTCAATAGCCTCCCCCTCCTTTTTTTCAGGTTGTTTTTTACAAAGTCTTTACTTTGCCACCAGTTGGGTTGGTATTGAGTAGAAAATGATCTTCATGTATTTTTTGGTTTTACTTTTATTTTAAGTCCAGGGGTACATGTGCAGGTTTGTTACACAGGTAAACTTGTGTCATGGGGGTTTGTTGTACAGATTATTTCATCACTCAGGTATCAAGCCTAGTACCCGTTAGTTGTTTTACTTGATTCTCTCCCTCCTCCCACTCTCCATCCCTCTGTGTATCCCATGTGTTCTCATCATGTAGCTCCCACTTTTAAGTGAGAACATGCAGTATTTGGTTTTCTGTTCCTGTGTTAGTTTACTAAGGATAATGGCCTCCAGCTCCATCCATGTCCCTGCAAAGGACATGATCTCATTCTTTTTTATGACTGCAGAGTATTCCATGGTATATATGCACCACATTTTCTTTAGCCAGTCTATCATTGATGAGCATTTAGGTTGAGTCCATGCCTTTGTTATTGTGAACAGTGATGCAATGCAATACACGTGCATGTTTCATATACATGAGGAAGCATTACAAACAGACCTCCAGGTCTGGAGGTTTCTCAGTAGTAAGGAAGAGTTACAAATAAGTCAGGAAGAGTCTTAAAAAGAAATGGAGTGTCCCTGATACAACCTAGAGACTCAGCATGTCAGAAATGATCTCCAACTGTCAGGAGGGGTTGCAAAAAAACATCAGGAAGAATCGCAAATACGTCGGGAAGAGTGGCAAACATATCAGGAGGTATTGCAAAGAGAGAGGAAGGGTCTCACATGCATCAGGAATCTTCTCAAACAAGTCTCAAAGGCCTCAAAGTGGTCAGGAGGAGTGTTAAGTATGCAAATAAAGGGTGCCAAAAGAAAGAAAAAGACCGAAATACCTCAGGAATGCTCTCAAACTTGTCAGGAGAGATTTCAAGTAAGTTGGAAAGGGTCTTGAACAAGTCAGAGACGATTCCTAACAGGGTAGAAAGTCACAGAGAAGTCATGGACGCTTGGCCAGGCACGGTGGCTCCCGCCTGTAATCCCAGCACTTTGGGAGGCCAAGGCGGGCAGCTCACTTGAGGTCAGGAGTTCGAGACCAGCCTGGCCAACATGGCGAAGCCCCATCTCCACCAATGTTTGTCACTATTCCCAACATGTTTTCAGTCCTTCCTGACTTTTTGAGACTTTTTCTCACGTATTAGAGACTCTTTCTGTATGTGTAAGATCCCTTATGAGGTATTTAAAATTTTTCCTGGCCAGGCGCGGTGGCTCAAGCCTGTAATCCCAGCACTTTGGGAGGCTGAGGCAGGTGAATCACCTGAGGTCAGGAGCAACACCAGCCTGGGCAACATGGTGAAACCCCGTCTCTACAAAAATACAAAAAATTAGCTGGGCATGATGGTGGGTGCCTGTAATCCCAGCTACCTGGGAGGTTGAGGCAGGAGAATTGCTTGAACCTGGGAGGCAGAGGTTGCAGTGAGCTAAGATTGTGCTATTGCACTCCAACCTGGGTAACAGAGAGAGACTCCATCTCAAAATAAATAAATAAATAAATAAATAAATAAATAAATAAAATAAATTCCTGACTACTTTATATCCATGCCTTACAAATTTGACATTCTTTCTGACTCTTTGAGACCCTTTCCTACTCTGATCAGGAAGAGTCATACACATCAGACCCTCCCTGAAATGTATAAGACTCTTCCTGATAAAAGCAGGAGATACCACTTCTCACCCACTAGGATGGGTAGAATCAATCAGATAACAACAAGTGTTGGTGAGGATATGGAGAAATCAGAACTCTCACACACTGCTGGTGGGACTGTAAAATGGTGCAGCCACTTTGAAAAATAGTCTGGCAGCTCCTCAAACATTAGACATAAATTTACCATATAATCTGACAATTCCAATCCTAGGTATGTATCCAAGAGAAGTGAAAACATATATCCACAAAAAAACCTGTACACAAATGTTTATTATTATTCATAATAGACAAAATGTGGAAACAATGTCTATCAATGGATGTCTATCAATGGATGAATGGATGTCTATCAATGGATGAACAAAATAGGTATATTCATACGATGGAATATTATTCAACCATAAAAAGGAATGAAGCATTGATGCATGCTACAACATGGATGAACCCTGAAAACATTACATGAAAGAGGCCAAACAAAAAATACCACATATTATATGGTTTAATTCATATGAAAGTCCAGAATAGGAAAAGCTATAGAGACAGAAAGTAGATTAGTGATTGCCTAGGTCTGAGAAAGGAGGGAGAATAAAGGGGATGTGTATTAGTCCATTCTTACACTACTGTAAAGAACTACCTGAAACTGGGTAATTTATAAAGAAAAGAGATTTAATTCGCTCATGGTTCTGCAGGCTGTACAGGAAGCATGGCTGGGGAGGCCTCAGGAAACTTACAATCATGGTGAATGGCAAAGGGGAAGCAGGCACATCTTACATGGCAGGATGAAGAGAGAGAGGGGGAGGTGCCACACAATGTTAAACAACAAGATCTCTTGAGAACTCACTATCATGAGAACAGCAAGGGGGAGATCTGCCCTCATGATCCAATCACCTCCCATCAGGTCCCTCCTCCAACACTGGCGATTACAATTCAGCATGAGAGGCCAGGCATAGTGGCTCACGCCTATTAATCTTAGCCCTTTGGGAGACCAAGGCAGGTGGATCAACTGAGGTCAGGAGTTCAAGACCAGTGTGGCCAAATGGTGAAACCAGTCTCTACTAAAATTCAAAAATTAGCCAGGCGTGGTGGCTGGCACCTGTAATCCCAGCTTCTCAGGAGGCTGAGGCAGGAGAATTGCTTGAACCCGGGAGGTGGAGGTTGCAGTGAGCTGAGATGTGCCACTACACTCCAACCTGGACAACAAGAGTGAAACTTTGTCTCAAAACAAAAACAAAACAAATCAGCATGAGATTTGGGTGGGGACACAAATCCAAACCATCTCATTCCGCTCCTAGCCCCTTCCAAGTCTCATGTCCTTCTCACATTGCAAAATACAATCATCCCTGCTCAACAGTCCCCCAAGTCTTAACTTATTTCAGCATTAACTCAAAAGTCCACAGTGCAAAGTCTTATCTGAGACAAGGGAAGTCCCTTCCGCCTTTGAGCCTGTAAAATCAAAAACAAGTTAGTTACTTCAAAGATACAATAGGAATACAGGCATTTGGTAGATAGTCCCATTCCAAAAGGGAGAAATCAGAAAAAAAAAACGGGGCTACAGGTCCCATGCCAGTCCAAAACCAGCAGGGCAGCCATTAAATATTAAAGCTCCAAAATAATCTCCTTTGACTCCATCTCTCACATCCAGGCCACACTGATGCAAGGGGTGAGCTCCCAAGGCCTTGGGCAGCTTTGCCTCTGTGGCTCTGCAGGGCTCAGCTCCTACGGCTGCTCTCAAGGGCTTGCATTGAGTACCTACAGCTTTTCCAGGCATATGGTGCAAGCTGTTGGTGGATTTACCATTCTGGGGTCTGGAGGACAGTGGCCCTCTTCTCACAGCTCTACTAGGCAGTGCCCCAGTGGGGGCTCTGTATGGGGGGCTCCAACCCCATATTTCCCTTCTGCACTGCCCTAGTAGAGGTTCTCCATGAGGGGATGATAGCTAGAGAATAGGATTTCTTTTTTTGTGTCTTTTTGAGACAGGGTCTCATTCTGTCTCCCAGGCTGGAGTTCAGTGTCACAATCTCGGTTTACTGCAACATCTGTCTCCCAGATCCAGGTGATTCTCCTACCTCAGTCTCCCCAGTAGCTGGGATTACAGGCATATGCCACGACGTCTGGCTAATTTTTTGTATTTTTAGTAGAGACAAGGTTTCACCATATTGACCAGGCTGGTCTCGAACTCCTGACCTCAGGTGATCCACCCATCTCGGCCTCCCAAATCCCAAAGTGTTGGGATTACAGGCGTGGGCCACCGCGCCTGGCCGAGGATAGGGTTCCTTTGTGAAGTGATGAAAATGTTCTAAAATTGACTGTGGTGATGGTTGCACATATATGTGAATATACTAATTAAACCATTCAATTGTACACTTTAAATTGCCGGGTGTGGTGGCTCACACCTGTGATCCCAGCACTTTGGGAGGCCAAGGTGGGTGGATCACTTGAGGCCAGGAGTTCAAGACCAGCCTGGCCAACATGGTGAAACCCCATCTCTACTAAAAATACAGAAATTAGCCAGGCATGGTGGCCGGTGCCTGTGAACCCAGCTGCTCTGGAGGCTTACGCAGGAGAATTACTTGAACCAGGGAGGTAGAGGTTGCAGTGAGCCAAGATTGTGTTACTGCACTCCAGCCTGGGCAACAAGTGAGACTCTGTCTCAAAAAATAAAATAAAATAAAATAAAATAAAATAACAAATGGGTGGATTCTATGGAATGTGTTTTACAACTCAATAAAGTTGTTTTTAAAATGAAGGGTAACAAAATGACTCTTCCTAAAGTGTCTGGGACACTACGTGACTTGTCTCAGACTCTTCCTGATGTGTTTCAGATCATTCTGACTTGATTGAGACACTTTGCAGCTTCTGGGAGACACTGCCTGACATGTTTCAGATCCTTCTGGCTGTACTTGATCTCTTCCTTTCTGTTTGAGATCTTCCTGAGTGAGACCCTTCTGGTCTCACTTGTTTTATTCCTTCCTTACATGGTTGAGAAAGTTCTTTACTTGCTGAAGTCTTTTCCTGATTATAGGAGACACTCCCTGCCCGGTTGAGATGCTTCCTGAAATGTAAATGTCTCTTCCTGATTATGTGAAACCCTTCCTGACTTGTTTAGACCTTGACTAACATGTTGAGATCCTTTCTGGTGTATTTTGGACCTTTCCTGATTGTTTGAGACCCTGCCTAACTTGCTTGGGACGCTTTCTGACTTGTTTGAGATCTTTACTCAAATGGTTAAAACACTTCCTAATTTAAGACGTTTCTGGATGGGCCCAGTGTCTCACACCTGTAATCCCAGAACTTTGGGAGGCTAAGGCAGAATGATGCTTGAGGCCAGGAGTTTGAGACCAGCCTGGGCAGCAAAGCGAGACTCTGTCTCTACAAAAACGTTAAAAAATAAAGAACCAAATGGACATGGTGGTGTGCTCCTGTGGTCCCAGCTACTCAGGAGTCTGAGGTGGGAGGATCGCTTGAGCCCAGTAGGTCAAGGCTTCAGTGAGCCATGATGGCGCCACTGTACTCCACCTGGATGACAGAGTGAGACCCTGTCTCAAAAAAAAAAAAAAAATTCCTGGTGTGTTAAATTCTCTTCCTGATTATTTGAGACTCTCTGACTTATCTGAGACCCTTCCCGACTATTTGAGACTCTTCCTGATGACTTGAGCCCCTTCCTATTATGTTCTATGTCCTTCCTCACTGGTTCGAGACTCATTCTTACTCGCTTAAGACCCTTTCTGAAATGTTTGAGACCCATCCTGACCTGGTAAAAGTCTTCCTCATAATGTTTAGACCCTTCCTGGCTTGTTTGCTAGATGCTTTTCCTAATAGATTTTTTAAAATTTTACTTTAAGTTCCAGGATACATGTGCAGGACGTGCAGGTTTGTTACGTAGGTAAACGTGTGCGATGGTGGTTTGCTGATCCTATCGACCCATCACCTAGGTATTAAGCCCAGAATGCATTAGATATTTATCCTGATGCTCTCCCTCCCCCTGCCCAACCCCTCCGACAGGCCCCAGTGTGTGTTGCTTCCTCTCTGCGTCCATGTGTTCTCATTGTTCAGCTCCCACTTATAAGTGAGAACACGCAGTGTTTGGTTTTCTGTTCCTGTGTTAGTTTGCTGAGGATAATGGCTTCCAGCTCCATCCATGTCCCTGTAAAGGACATGATCTCATTCCTTTTTATGGCTGCATAGTATTCCATGGTATGTATGTGCCACATTTTCTTTATCCAGTCTATCATTGATACTTGAGACTCTTCTGGACAGACATGAGATGCTTTCTGATGTATTTGAAACCCACCTTAATACATACGAGACTTTTCCTGATGACTTTGAGGCCACTCCTGTCATGTTGGAGGCCTTTTCTGACTTGTTTTATACTCTTTATGGCATGTTTGAGATACCTGACGTATGTGAGGTTTTTCAGGGTGTACTTAAGACACTTTCCCTTTCTTTCGGACCTTTCCTGACGTGTTTGCAAAACATCCCAATTTGTTAGAGATACTTACTGATCTGTTTCAAAAGTTTCTCAACTTTGAGACTCTTTTTCTGTTTGAAATCATTCCTGGTGAATCTGAGACCCTGCCTAATCTGTTTGACACTCTTCCTGATGCGTATGAAAACATTTTTTACTTGCCTCATTTTTCTTGACTCTTCCTAACATATTTGAGATGCTTGCTGACCTGTTTGAGACACTTCCTGACCTACTTGGGACCATTCCTGATTATTCAAGACTCCCTAAAAATCTTGAGACACCTCCTGACATGTACGTGATAGTTTCTGGCTTGTTTCAGAACCTTCCAGACATGTTTGAGACCCTTCCCAAAAAGGTCCCTTTTGGGACCCTTTTTTTTTAAGACAGGATCTGGCTTTGTCACCCAGGCTGGAGTGCAGCCTAAGCCTCCCAAGTAGCTGGGACTACAGATGCGCGCCACCACACCTGGCTAACTTTTGTATTTTCAGTAGAGACGGGGTTTCACCATGTTGGCCAGGCTGGTCTTGAACTCCTGACCTCAAGTGATACTCCCGCCTCCGCCTCCCAAAGTGCTGGGATTACAGGTGTGAGCCACCACACCTAGCCTGGGACCCTTTTTTGAAGAGTCTCTATCTTAGTACAGATTCTCCCTGTCTGTGTAAGACCCTTTCAAAAATCATTAAAACGTTTCCTTACAACTTTGTGACCCTTACTTACGTATTTGAATCTCTTACTGTCTGCTTAAGACCTTGACTGACATGTTTGAGACCCTTCTTGTCTGAGTCCCTTCCTGATGTATCTAAAACTCTTCCTGATGACTTTAAGACACTTCCCTAACATGTTTGTGACCTTCTATAACTTGCTCGAGCTGTTTCCTGATACTTAAGACCCTTCATAATTTTTTGAGCTCTTTCAGACTATTTGGGGGCCCTTTGTGACATATTTGAGACCTTTCTTATCTTGCTTGAGACCTTTTCTGGTTATTCAAGGTTGTTTCTTTCTGTTTGAGACCCTTATGTATTCGATACCCTTCTTGAGTTGTTTGAGATCCTTCCAGAAGTATTTGAGATTGTTATTGACTTGTTTAAAGCTCTCCCTGACTTGTCTGAGACTCTTCCTGATGTATTTGAGACCATTTCTGGCTTGCTTGAAAACTTTGTCAAGGTGTTCAAGACTTTTCCTTACTATTTGAGAGTTTTCCCTGTCTGACTGAGACCCTTTTGGACATGTTTGAGATCCTTCCTTCTTTTTTGACGCCTTCTGACTTCTCCATTCTCACATATTTTTTTTTTTTTTTTAATTCTTTTTTTTGAGACGGAGTCTCACTCTGTCACCCAGGCTGGAGTGCAGTGGCCGGATCTCAGCTCACTGCAAGCTCCGCCTCCCGGGTTCACGCCATTCTCCTGCCTTAGCCTCCCAAGTAGCTGGGACTACAGATGCCCGCCACCTCGCCCGGCTAGTTTTTTGTATTTTTTAGTAGAGACGGGGTTTCACCGTGTTAGCCAGGATGGTCTCGATCTCCTGACCTCGTGATCTGCCCGTCTCGGCCTCCCAAAGTGCTGGGATTACAGGCTTGAGCCACCGCGCCCGGCATTCTCACATATTTTTTTATTCCTCCTGTCATATGTGAGTCTCTTCCTGACCTATTTGAGACTCTTACTAACAAATTTCAGACCTTCCCTGGCCTCTTTGAGACTTGTCCTTAAGTATTTAGTTAACTTTTTCTGACATCTTCGAGACCCTTCCTGTCTTTTTGGAGATTTGCTTTTGATTTGTTTCTGAGTGCTGAATCAGTACCTGGTGTAATCTTAGGAGGAAGCAAAAAGACCATTAGCCTCAAACTGGAAAGGATCTTTCTTCAAGTATCTAATCAAAACATATATATGACCATGTATCGAGAAAAATCAGGCTGGGCATGGTGGCGAATGCCCGTAGTCTTAGCCACTTGCAAGGCCGAGGCAGGAGAATCGCTTGAACCCCGGAGGCAGAGGTTGCAGTGAACCGAGATGGCGCCACTGCACTCTAGCCTGGGTGACAAGAGCGAGACTCTGTCTAAAGAAATAAAAAAGAAAGAAAAGAAAAATCCATCAGTGCTTTCCTTTCATCCAATCCTCAATTTAAAATGAAGAGTTGAGACTTTTCTTGGATATTGGACATTTCCTGATCTTTTTTCTTCTTTTTTTGAGACAGAGTCTTGCTCTGTCACCTAAGCTAGAGTGCAGTGGTGATCACAGCTCACTATAGCCTGGACCTCTGGGCTTCGAGCTCAAGCAATCCTCTCACCTCAGCCTCCTGAGTAGCTGGGACTACAGACATGCTCCACCACTTCCGGCTAATTTTTTAATTTTTTGTAGAGACCTGGGTCTTCCTATGTTGCCCAGGCTGGTCTCAACTCCTGGGCTCAAGTGATCCTCCAGGCTCGGCCTCCCAAAGTGCTGGGATTACAAGCATGAGCCACTGCACCAGGCCTTTCTCAGTTATTTTATTTTATTTTATTTTTTTGACGGAGTTTCACCTCTGTTGCCCAGGTTGGAGTGCAATGGCACAATCTCAGCTCACTGCAACCTCCGCCTCCCGGGTCCAGGTGATTCTCCTGCCTCAGTCTCCTGAGTAGCTGGGATTACAGGCGCTCACCACCATGCCTGGCTAGCTTTTTGTATTTTTGGTAGAGACGGGGTTTCACCATGTTGGCCAGGCTGGTCTTGAACTTCTGACCTCAGGTGATCCACCCACCTCCACCTCCCAAAGTGCTGGGATTACAGGTGTAAACCACTGCACCAGGCCTTTCCTAGTCTTTTGATCAAAATTATCTCCAATTCTGCCTAAGTGTCTGTGTTTTTCGTTAGAACATAGTTTTGGCTGTTGTCTCTGAGAACCAAAATAACAATGTCTTAGGAGAAAGAAAGCAGAACATTTCTCCCTCTGGGCATAGGTAGTCCAGAGCTGCTCTTTCAGCACTATGGTGGTTCCTGGGCTCCTCCTGTGTTATGAAATTGCCATCCCTGAGTGAAGCTTTGTCCACATGGTCCTAGATGGCTCATTACCACATCCCTCTTCCAATCAGCAAGAAGGGCAAAGAGGAAGCGGATAGCAAGCTCTGCTCCTTTAGGGACATGATCCATAAGTTGCATACATAAGTTCTGCTCACATATAGTTGGCCAGAATGTAGTCACATGACCACACCTAGCTGTGAGGGAGATTGGGTAATGTAGTCTCTATTCTGGGAAGCCATTTTGCCTTCTTAAATTCAGGGTTTCTATTGCTACCAAAAAATGAACACAAAGGATTTAGGGGAACAATTAGCAATCTATCCACAATCTCCCATTTTGAAACTTAGAAGTTTTCGATTTGGCCAAGAAAAAAAAAATTGCCTCCTCCGGCAGGAGAAAAAAAAAGGAACTTCCCCCCTTTTCTCTTCCTTAACTTGGTAGCTCCCACAGAGGAATGGTTTTTAATGCTAAGCAATGAAAGCAAACGGGAAAAAAGGCTGCTGGAATTTGGAGTATTTCTTTGTAATCAAGAATGCCTTGAGCTATCAGGCTAGGACCTAAAGACCAACCTGAATTTTGTAATTGAGCGTCTGTGTCTGCAGCAAAAGCACAGAACATTTTTAGATGCAGATAGTATCAGATCACCATCTGGACTATAAATAATTTATACATTTCAGATACCTGGGAATCACATAGGCCAGGAACAAATAAGGTACTAAATCTCAGTGAGAAAAAATATCTGCAAACATTGTATCTGTGAATCCAATTTAAAGTATAATGACGGTTTGGAGAATTGAATAAAAATACAGGAAAGATTTCTATTGCTTACGTAAAATTGAATTTGCATTATTTTTTATTTTAAAAAATATACAAAGGAAAGGCTGAACAAATTAAGCTTAATTCTCCACAATCCAGTCATGGGGTGGGTGGGTTGGGGGCAACTAGAATTGAATTCCATATCCAATTCCCTGTCTTTGGGTTCTAGAGGTAAGACTCTTATCAGATCCGGACCAAATAGTGACTTTGCACATTGGGCCCCAAGTTTGTAAAATATGATCACTCTTTTGACTATTTTGAGAGAATTTGCTGAGGCATCTGATTGAGTACACTTGAAGTATGACAAAACATGGAAGAAAGAGAGTCTGGGGGCTGATTCTGGTTGGCAGTGGGAGGATGAAACAGAACACTGGGCTGCCCCAAATCCGATGGATGGGGCACGGACAGGGGCCAGGGTTGAGTTGGGCATTGCCAGAAAGTCACAACAGATGTTCTTTCAGAGTGGAGCCAGGAGCCTGAAACCTACAAATGAACTCGGTTAGGAGCTGGCAAGATAACATGCCCACTGACCTTCACCAAGGCCTTGTTGGTGGCCTTGGTCAGCCTTTACAGGCCCAGCCATCCACCTGCCAACCTCTCTCTGGACAGTGCCTTAAAGGCCGCACAGAGGAAGTTTCAGCATTGTACTCTCTGGAATGGAGTCTAGTGAGGTGGTTGGGCATGTTTCTGTGTTTCTGAGAAATGGGTGATCACGTGAGGTCCCTCTGAATTGGAATATGTGTGAACACAAATAAGCGTCTTTAATCACTTAGAAATTTTTATTTTATATTTATTCAAAGAGTTCTTTTAGATTTATCTAGACATTTGTTTTTCTCATATGTCACTTTTGGATATACCTTAAAAAAGAAAATTTAAATTGGTTAAAATATTCCTAAAACTTCTTTACATTCAGAACCTGGCTTTTCTGAATCAACTTTTAAAAATTGAGATACAACGTATGTGTGTGTGTGTGTGTGTGTGTGTGTGTGTGTAATTTTTTTTTTTTTTTTTTTTTTTTTGAGACAGGGTCTCACTCTGTCACTCAGTCTGCAGTGCAGTGATGCAATCATGGCTTACTGCAGCCTCGACCTCCTGGGCTCAAACCATCCTCCCACCTCAGCCAACCAAGTAGCTGGGACTATAGGCATGAGCCACCACACTCAGCTAATTTTTAAAATTTTTTGTAGAGACCAGGTTTCACTATGTTGACAAGGCTGGTCTCAAACTCCCAGACTCAAGCGATCTGGCTGTCTCAGTCTCCCAAAGTGCTGGCATTACAGGCATGATCCATTACGCCTGGCCTGTATATATTAAAGTATGTAAAGTACACTAGTCATAAATGTTTTTATATATACACACACACACACACACACACATATATATATACATACACACACATATATTCTGGTAACCACCATCCAAAGGATGTAAAGCAATTGGGACTTTCATACACCATTGGCGGGAGTGAAAATTCATACCATCACTTTGAAAAACAGCTTTATGCCCAGGCACGGTGGCTCACACCCGTAATCCCAGCACTTTGGGAGGCCGAGGCGGGTAGATTGCCTGAGGTCAGGAGTTCGAGACCAGCCTGACCAACAGAGAAACCCCATCTCTACTAAAAATACAAAATAAGTCAGGCATGGTGGCACATGCCTGTAATCACAGCTACTCAGGAGGTTGAGGCAGGAGAATCACTTGAACCTGGGATGTGGAGGTTGTGGTGAGCCGAAATCGCACCATTGCACTCCAGCCTGGGCAACAAAAGTGAAACTCCATCTCAAAAATAAATAAATAAATAAATAAAAGAAAAACCGTTTTACAGTATCTACTAAAGTTAAGCATTTGCTTACTTTATGATCTAGTGGTCCTCCTGAGTATATACTGAAGAGAAATGAGTGCATATGTCCACCAAAATACATGTATAAGAATATCTAGGGCTGGATGTGGTGGCTCATGCCTATAATCCCAGCACTTTGGGAGGCTGAGACAGGTGGATCACTTGAGGCCAGGAGTTCAAGACCAGCCTGGCCAACATGGTGAAGCCCTGTCTTTACGAAAAAAAAAAAAATTATCTGGGCATGGGGTGCACACCTGTAGTCCCAGCTACTCAGGAGGCTGAGGCAGAAGAATTGCTTGAACCCAGGAGACGAATGTTACAGTGAGCTGAGATCACGTCACTGTGCCCCAACCTGGGCAACAGAGCGAGACTCCATGTCAATAATAATAATAATAATATGAGGTATTATATTACTTAGATTATAGGTGAAGTGCTAGAGTAGTCCAGAGATCAGGGAAGACATCCTGGAGAAGATCATTCCTTCATTCATTCATGTTGTAGCATTTATCAGTACTTCATTCCTAGTTATAGCAAACTAATATCCATTGCGTGGCTAGACAGCATTTTGTTTATCCATTCATCTGTGGACGGATATTTGGGTTATTTCCATCTTTTGGCTATTATGAATAATGCTGCCATGAACATCTGCCTACAAGTCTTTGTGTGGACATATGCTTTGGCCTCTCTTAAGTAGATACCTAGGAGTAGAATTTCTGGGTCATACAGTAAATTTATGTTTAACTTTTAAAGAAACTGCCAGACTATTTTCCAAATTCATTATACCATTTTATCATACCACCCAGCAACACATGACGCTTTCTGTTTCTCCACATTTATACCAGCATTTGTTACCGTCTGTCTTTTTTGATTCTAGCCATCATAATGAACACGAACATGAAGTATCTTATTGTGGTTTTGATTTGCATTTGCCTAATGACGATGATGTTAAACATCTTTTTTTTTTTTGAAATGGAGTTTTGCTCTTGTTGCCCAGGCTGGAGTACAATAGTGCAATCTTGGCTCGATGCAACCTCCGTCTCCTGGGTTCAAGCGATTCTCCTGCCTCAGCCACCTGAGTAGCTGGGATTACAGGTGTGTGCCACCACGCCTGGCTAATTTTTGTATTTTTAGTAGAGATGGGGTTTCACCATCTTGGCCAGGCTGGTCTCGAACTCCTGACCTCAGGTGATCTGCCCGCCTCCGCCTCCCAAAGTGCTGGGATTACAGGCATGAGCCACCATGCCCGGCTGATGTTAAACATCTTTTCATGTGCATTAGCCGTTTGTATGTTCTCTTTGGTGAAATGTCTATTCAAATATTTTGCTCATTTTTAATTGACTTGTTTGTATTTTTAATATTGAGTTATAAAAGTTCTTTATTTCAGATCGAAATGTAATATAAATCTATGCAAACTTTCTGGAGTACAATGTGACTTCAAATGTTTCAAATGCCCTAGAATTGTGTAATTGTGTGTGTGTGTGTGTCCCTTTAGGTAAGGCACTGTGATGCACTACCCAAATTCCCCTTCAGTGAAGGACTTCTTGCCCAACTCCAAGAGTGCGGTCAGCAGACAGCCCTCAGCTGTCATCCCCTCCAGGTCTGCCTCAGCTGCAGAGGGCAGCCCACGCCCACTGACTGATCAATGCAAGGGTATAAAGGTCTGGACATTTCCACTCAGCCCTGGACATCTCTGAAAGGCTGTTCTAACCCCAGAGTTCCCTGTAGGGTCAGCTGAGTCTGTCAGGCCTGCATCAAAGCTTGGCTTCTCTCTCTACCCAATTCTGCTTCATCCTCCTACCTTCCACAGGTGTTGATCCCAAGAGCACTTCTTAGTGAACATCCTGCCCACTAAACTCCATTGCAGAGTCAGTTTCCTGAAGAACCCCACCTACAACAAGCAGCTTCATCTTAACTCCCCCAAAAGTATCAAATTCTAAGAAATTCTTTGTAATTCTAATGGCACACACACACACACACACACACACACACACACACACACACATCTCTTGTTGATTGGCCCAGAAGTGAGCACGTGACCCAAGATGAACCAAACAAAGCTTTTCCCTGGGGGTGTTGAACTTGGGAATCAGAGAGACTAAGTCACTGTACCTGCCCGGTGCGAAGCTGGAAAACAAGAGGGTAGAGAGGAATAACAGTATATTGCTCACTCCCAGCACAGCTCCAAGGGACCCTAGAACTATGATCATTCCTTGCCCAACCCCTGAGAATGTGGCCCTTGGAAGGTTTTTTATGTTAATGATTGATGATTTTGTTGTGTACACATGGTGCAATGGACCATGCTGTACCAGCTTGTCAGGACTGGTTTGCACAAACATCAAGATTGATGATTGCACCCGAAAGGAACCAACTGTCCAGCCGAGCTACACAAGGAGATGAAGGGAGCAGAAATGTCCCCCTCCTGGGCTATGTGGCCAAAGAGGCAGCCAGCATGCTTACCTCTCTGAAGCGTGCATTCTACCATCAGGAAACCCATCCATTTGTCTTCCCCACATTGCATAGTGAATCCAGCGAGTCTCCTGCAGTCCTTTGATCTTAGAAAGCCAGACCAGAAAATAACAAGTAGCAACCTGGGGACAGTAAAATCTCTGCCTTGGCAATCGCCTTTCCTCCTAGAGCTGATCTACTACAACTGCTCAGAACACATGCGAATGCTACAGAATCATCCCGGTGACATATGTCTGTATTAGTCACAGGTGAATTTTGAGCCTAGGACCTCTTTAAACTTTGCAGTTACTTAAAGTGTACTAAAGCAAGGCTAGTGTATGTTAATGCCAGACTGAACTAAATATTCGGAAGGCAATGGTTTCCAAAAGCAGATAGACATTCTTCAAAGTGAAGGCTTAGAGGAAATGATGTTCGTGAAAAAGGGACAGGCATTAAACCAGTGCCCAGAAAACAGCTCCATTCAATGAGCTTCTTACCACCATTAAAGTGGAAGTGTGACCTGCTCACTCTTTGTAATTTAGAGAACAAATGAATCAAAAAGTAAAATCCAAGGCTGGGCGAGGTGGCTCACGCCTGTAATCCCAGCACTCTGGGAGGCCAAGGAGGTCAAATCACTTGAGCTCAGGAGTCTGAGACCAACCTAACCAACATGGAGAAACCCCATCTCTACAAACAATACAAAAATTAGCCAGGTGCCCTGGTGTGCACCTGTAGTCCCAGCTATTCAGGAGACTGAGGCAGGAGAATCTCTTGTGCCCAGGAGGCAGAGGCTGCAGTGAGCCGAGATATCACCACTGCATTGCAGCCTGTGTGACACAGTCAGACTCTGTCTCAATAAATAAATAAATAAATAAATAAATAATCAGGCCAGGCGCGGTGGCTCATACCTGCAATCCCAGCACTTTGGGAGGCTGAGGCAGGAGGATTGCTCAGGAGTTTGAGACCAGCCTGGCCAACATGGTGAAACACTGTCTCGACTAAAAATACAAAAACTAGCCATGTGTGGTGGCACATGCCTGTAATCCTAGCTACTCGGGAGGCTGAGGCAGGAGAATCACTTGAACCCAGGAGGCGGAGGTTACAGTGAGCTGGGATTGCACCACTGCACTCCAGCCCAGGTGACAGAGTAAGACTCTGTCTCAAAATAAATAAATAATAAATTACCAATCCTGTGGTATTCTGTTCTAGCAACACAAAGTAAGGATAGCTTCCCTCTGCAGGTCACTGTGATATATCTTCTGGGATTTAAGAACTTTCATTTTTAAGACCTGGCTTTCTGAAAATGTTTTATAGGCAGCAAGGCACCAAATCCTCTCAGAGAAGCCAAATCACTGAGTAAGGAAAGTGATGAATAGCACTTCTCTGTATTGTCAGAAATCAGTGATTGGGGGATTACAGGCTTATAAGTGGTTAGTTCTCTAGGAGATATCTTTCAACTTATGTGTGGCTCTGGTAAAGAATTGTTAGGAAGACAAAGAAATAGAAATTATTGATATTGATTTCATCAAACATTATCAGAGTAGGAAGAAAATTAAACTTGACCTTCACCTCATACCATACACAAAAAATATTTCAGGGTAAAATATCAGAACTTTATCAGAAATATAAATACTGGACAGTTGAAGGGGTAGGTATACTTTGAACCCCCAAGCAAAGATGGTTAATCTTCTAAATACTTAAAGGCTTTTCTTATCAGGCAGGTCGTTTGACCTCTTAAGTGGATTCAAAGACTCAGAAGGCTATGTTATCCTAAAATTCCAGCGTAATTAAGCTATGTGCTTACATAAAAATGACTTTATCTTCAAAAAGTTTCCCTAGGCTGGGCATGACAGCTCACGCCTGTAATCCCAGCACAGTGGGAGGCTGGGGCAGAGGATTGCTTGAGTCCAGGAGTTCGAGATCAGCCTGGGCAATATAGTGAGACCTCATCTCTACAAAAATTTTTTTCTAAAAAATTAGCCAGGTATAGTGGCACATGCCTGTAGTCCCACCTACTTGGGAGGCTGAGGAAGGAGGATCACTTGAGCCCGGGGAAGTTGAGGCTGCAGTGAGCTGTGATCGCCCCACTGAACTCCAACCTGGGCGACAAATTGAGACTGTGTCTCAAGAAGAAGAAAAAAAATGTTTTCCTAATAAAACATATAAATGAGAAGAAGTGAAATCCAAGTCATACATCAGTGAATTATTTAAACATTTATTGCTTTCCCTAATCATAAAAGTAATAAATATTTACTGTAAAAAAAAAATAGAAACTAGAGAAGGTATAAGGGAGAAAAAAAATTAAAGTTACCCATAATCTCACCACTCAGGGACTACTATTTCAAATGTATGGGTTAATATGTTTTAATTCTCTTTCTGTGGACACCTAGATGTGCACATAGTACCTCTATGAAACTGGGATCCCAGTATTTGCACTGTTTCAAAACCTGCTTCTCTCATTCAACAGAATATGTGCCCTTGTCATCATTTCTTTTTTTTTTTTTTTTTTTTTTTTTTTTTTTTGAGACAGTTTCGCTCTTGTTGCCCAGGCTGGAGTGCAATGGCGCGATCTCAGCTCACTGCAACCTCTGCCTCCTGGGTTCAAGCAGTTCTCCTGCCTCAGCCTCCTGAGTAGCTAAGATTACAGGCACGCACCACCACGCCCATCTAATTTTGTATTTTTAGTAGAGACGGGATTTCTCCATGTTGGTCAGGCTGGTCTCGAACTCCCAACCTCAGGTGATCCGCCCGCCTTGGCATCCCAAAGTGCTGGGATTACAGGCGGGAGCCACCGCGCCCGGCCTCCTTGTCATCATTTCTAAGGGCTGCATGAAAAAGAGGCATCACAACCTACTTTATCACTCTCCCATTGCCAGACATCCAAGCAGCCTCCCAATATTTGTTAATGTAAACAAACAAAAAACTGCAAGGCCAGGTGCTCACCTGAGCCCAGGAGGTCAAGGCTGCAGTGAACTGAGATCGCTCCACTGCACAACTGTGTCCCAAAAAATAATAATAATGTTGCTGGCTGGGTGTGGTGGCTCACACCTGTAATCCCAGCACTTTGGGAGGCTGAGACAGGAGGATCCCTAGAGCTCAGGAGTTCAAGACCAGCCTGACCAACATGGTGAAACCCCGTCTCTACTAAAAATACAAAAGTTACAAGGGCATGGTGGCACGTGCCTGTAGCCCCAGCAACTCGGGAGGCTGAAACGGGAGAATCACTCGAACCTGGGAGGCAGAGGTGGCAGTGAGCCAAGATTGCCCCACTGCCCTCAAGCCTGAGTGACACAGTGAAAGCCTGTCTCCAAAAAAAAAAAAAAAAAAAATGCTGCTAAGAGCATGTCTGCACATACATCCTTGCGCACTTTTCCATTTATTTTTGTTACCCAGGTAACTCCAGGTCTTCCAGCCTGCACAATTTACCTTTTTCTTTAATATCTAAATAAAATGCTGGAGACTCATCCCTTCCAACAAAGGGAAGTTCAGCACTTCCCCCAAAGTCTTCAAGAGGTCTCTGCAGGGTTCTGTTTCTCTCAACGCTTCTCACTGTTTTCCTGTTTATCCCTGCAAGCATTTCATCCTCGTGGGCAGCTGTCCCCTTTCAACATGACTTTGCCTTTCTTCCTTCATGTGTCCAAAGTGCCACTAATGCATGGCAGCCACGTGTAGCTTTCACTGAGCTTCGGGGGAAATGAAAGACAATCATAATACAGGGCAGGAAGTCATCAAATTCACACCAGATATTACTGTTCCTAGAAAGTTGCTGGCCATTCTCCACCACCTGGGGACTTCTCACGGATGGCATTCCTTTGTGGATCCTGCCATGCTCCTGGGGCCTTCTGCCTTCTGCTTTCTTTACTGACCCCCTGACCTTTTTATATCTTCTCTCCTTTCTGTGTACCTAAACTCTTTTTTTTTTTTTTTTCTTTTTTGAGACAGAATCTCACTCCATCTCCCAGTCTGGAGTACAGTGGCTCAATCATAGCTCACTACAGCCTCAAACTCCTGGGCTCAAGTGATCCTCCCACCTTAGCCTTCTTGGTAGCTGGGACTACAGGCATGCATGACCACGCCTGGCTAATTAAAAAAATAAAAAAATTTGGCCAGCGCAGTGGCTCCCGCCTGTAATCCCAGCACTTTGGGAGGCCGAGGCGGGCGGATCACCAGGTCAGGAGATCCAGGCTAACACAGGGAAACCCCGTCTCCACTAAAAATACAAAAAAGTAGCCAGGCGTGGTGGCAGATGCCTGTAGTCCCAGCTACTCGGGAGGCTGAGGCAGGAGAATGGCATGAACCTGGGAGAAAAAAAAAATATTAAAAATAAGGATTTCCCTACATTGCCCAGGCTGGTCTCAAACTCCTGGTCTCAAACAATCCTCCTGCCTCAGCCTCCCAATGTGCTGGGGTTACAGACGTAAGCCACCACGCCCAGCCTTTGTACCTAAACTCTTTATCTCCTCACTCAAGCAGCCCTGAAAATTCCAAACGCCTCCTGCTTATTTTTATTTTTTATATTTTATTTTTATTGAGACAGAGTCTCGTTCTGTCACCTAGGCTGGAGTGCAGCGGCACGATCTTGGCTCACTGCAACCTCCGCCTCCCCAGGTTCAGACGATTCTCCTGCCCCAGCCTCCCAAGTAGCTGGGATTACAGACATGCTCCACCTTGCTTAGCTAATTTTTGTATTGTTTGTAGAGACGGGGTTTTGCCATGTTGGCCAGGCTGGTCTCGAACTCCTGACCTCAGGTGATCCATCTGCCTCAGCCTCCAAAGTGCTGGGATTACAGGCATAAGCCACTGCGCCCAGTCCCTCCTGCTTATTATTTAATCCCTCCCACATCCCAGGCAGCAGCTTCCTCCTTAAAACATCTTCATTTAGCTTCGAGAATGCTACATTCTCCTGGTTTTCTTCCTCACTCACTGGCTCATTCTCTTCATCCTGACCTCTCAGCGTCAGGGTGTCCCAGGACGCAGACCTTAGACCTCTTCTCTATTATTGCTCACTCCTGCATGAGCTCACCCAGTCTAACGGCTTTAAATACCCTCTATATGCTAATGAGTCTCAAATTTGTATTTTCTGTCCTGACCTCCAGACTCACGCGTCCAATTGCTCCACTAAAAATACAGAAGTATTGGATAGAACCTAAATAACCTGATTTAGATAGTTATTCTGTATCTCATTCTTTTTCTTTTCTTTTTTTTTTTTTTTTTTTTTTTTTTTTTTGAGACAGGGTCTCACTCTGTTGCCCAGGCTGGAGTGTAGTGGCACACTCTGGGCTCACTGCAACCTCCGCCTCCACCTCCCGGGCTCAAGCAATGCTCCTGCCTCAGATTCCCGAGTAGCTGGGATGCCCACCATGCCCAGCTAATCTTTTTGTATTTTTAGTAGAGATGGGGTTTCACCATGTTGCCCAGGCTGTATCTCATTCTCTTTTTTTTTTTTTTTTTTGAGACGGAGTCTGTCTCCGTCTGCCCAGGCTGGAGTGCAGTGGCCAGATCTCAGCTCACTGCAAGCTCCGCTTCACGGGTTTACGCCATTCTCCTGCCTCAGCCTCCCGAGTAGCTGGGACTGTAGGCGCTCGCCACCTCGCCCAGCTAGTTTTTTGTATTTTTTTAGTAGAGACGGGTTTCACTGTGTTAGCCAGGATAGTCTCGATCTCCTGACCTCGTGATCCGCCCGTCTCGGCCTCCCAAAGTGCTGGGATTACAGGCTTGAGCCACCGCACCCGGCCCTGTATCTCATTCTCAATCTGACCGTAACTAAATTCTGCATTATTCCCAAACCTGCTCCTGCCTAGCATCCCCCTTCTTAGTAAACAGCGGCTCCATTCTTCCACTTGTTCAGGCCAAAAACCTTGAAGTCATCCTTGACTCTCATCTTTCTATTACAATTCACATTGAACCTGGTAGCAAATCCCTTCAGCTTTGCTCTTATAGTGTATATTGCCTCTGACCACTTCTCACCATCTCCACTGCTGCTCTGCCCTGGTCCAGCCTCCTGACAGCCTCCTGGATGGACCACTTGCAACAGATCTTAATTGGTCTCTCTGTGTCCACTCTTGCCCAGCTGTAATTTACTCCTCATGGATAGTCTTTCAATATTTAAGCCAGCAAAGGTCATGATCCACTTCAAAACTTTCCAATGGTTTCCCATCTGACTTGACCCAAATCGAAAGCCAATGTGGTCTGTCCCCTGGCTCTCTCTCTCCAACCTCAGCTGCTATTACCCTCCCTGCTTGCTCACCATGCTCCAGCCACATTGGTCTCCCTGCTGTTCCCTGAATAAAGAAGTTCATTCTTAGGAGGCTGAGGCGAGAGGATCGCTTGAGCCCAGGAGTTAGACGTTACAGTGAGCTATGATCACGCCACTGTATTCCAGGCTGGACAATAGGGTGAGATCTTGTCTAAGAAACGAAGTTCATAAACTTCCTTCTCATCTTCGGCCTGTGCATTACTTTCCCCCCTCCTGAAATGTTCTGCCTTCAGATATTAGCATAGTTTCCTGCCTTTGTTCATTCATGTCTCTGACCCAACGGCACCTCCTCAAAGAGGCCCGCCTTGACCACCTTATCTAAAAATAGCACCCATATTACCTCTAATCCTTGACATTGCTTTATTTTCCATCTTGGTACTTAATCTGACATTTGGTGACATTTTTCATTTTCATTTTTATTTATTTATTTATTTTGAGACAGAGTCTCACTCTGTTGTCCAGACTGGAGTGCAATGGCACAATCTCAGCTCACTACAACCCCCACCTCCTTGGTTCAAGCGATTCTCCTGCCTCAGCCTCCCGAGTAGCTGGGATTACAGGCATGTGCCACCATGCTCAGTTAATTTTTGTATTTTTAGTAGAGATGGGGTTTCGCCATGTTGGCCAGGCTGGTCTCGAACTCCTGACCTTGGGTAATCTGTCCACCTCGGCCTCCCAAAGTGCTGGGATTACAGGTGTGAGCCACCGTGCCTGGCCCATTTTTCATGTTTAGATTGCCTCTCTTCCCCATGATTGCAGGAACTTTGTTTGTTTTGTTTATTGCTATATTCCTATTATCTGGAAGAAGAACTGACAAAAAGGGGTGCCACAAATTCTTGTTAATTCTCTTTGTCTACATTATGCAAGGTTCAAGTTCTTCCCAAATAGAATGTAGCATGGAAGTTCTTGCAGGTGCTCTCTCTCCTCAATGCAAGACACGGTCACCTCTGAGATACAGTTGGCTCACCCCTAAAATGCTAAAGCCCAGCGATCACACAGGTGCACATATTAAAGCACTTCCTTCCCATAAACTCCCAGAAGCAGAATTACTAGATCATGAGCTAAACTCCCAAATTAACCTCCTGAGATGTCAATGCTAATTCCTTTCCAATCAGCAGTGCTCCATTACGGTGTACTCTGGGCCTTCAGGCAAATAACAATGATGGTGGTGATGATGTTGATGATGATGATGATAATGTCCCCTTCACTCTTTGTTAACTGGAAAATAAACAGATCTCTTTAGTGGCAGGGAAACTTCTGGGTTATCAGGCCACCAATGAGGGTCCACGGGATGGGTTTTTAGGAGAAAAGAAGATCTTTTGGCAGCTTCCATCTCTGAAATTATGTACCCACCAACACTGTAAATTGTTTCCCCATGATGCCAAGTCATGTTTATTCAGGAATTCATTCACTTCATAATTCCTTCTGAGTATGTATTTTGTACATAAACTCCAAACATTTGCCAAACTGAAGAATATTCTTTGAAATAAAGGAATTTGGCTGGGCACGGTGGCTCACGCCTGTAATCCCAGCACTTTGGGAGACCGAGGCGGCTGATCATCTGAGGTCAGGAGTTTGAGACCAGACTGGCCAACATAGCGAAACCCCGTCTCTACCAAAAATGCAAAATTAGCCAGGCACAGTGGCAGGCGCTTGTAATCCCAGCTACTTGGGAGGCTGAGGGAGGAGAATCGCTTAAGCCCGGGAGGCGGAGGTTGCAGTGAGGCGAGATTGTGCCGTTGCACTCCAGCCTGGGTGACACAGCGAGACTCTGTCCTCCCCGCTCCCGCAAAAAAAAAAAAAAAAAAAGGAATTTATAACTATCCTGGCATTCAGCAGTTTACAAGGGGCTTTCACTTCCGTTTTCTGAGTACAACTGAGTACAATTCTGCCCATTTTACAGATGAACAAACCAGAGGCACAGAGAGGAGGGATTTGCCTGAGGTTACACAATGCCTGTGAGTCACAGCCAAGACTAAGGATCCTGTGAGCTTCTCAGCACACGCCACTCCCTCCTACAACACCCTGCCAGGTCCACCACCTCCGAAAGTGGAGAATCTTACGAAGGGCGACCTGTGCACGCACCTGACTTTGAGCTGAGGGACAGTAGAATGAAGGAGTTATTTTTAAATGGCTTTTGCCGAGCTTGTGATGTCACTTCATTGATCACGCTGGGAGATGCGGTGCTGAGTTGTGCTATGGCAACTCAATTAAAGCTGGGAACTCCATTTCCTAGAAGCCCCTCCCTGCTATGATTCCGGGTTAGAGTTGGCCAAAAGAGAACCTTGTGCAAGAATTGTAGGGCGGAAGGCGAGCAGCAGTCACTGCCCTTGGCAGGTTTCCCGTCAGATACAGTGAAGGACAGAAACAGAGGGGCCCTGAGAGGCCCTGCAGCTCCTGGTTTATCCGGCTCTCTCCTCTGCTCCCTCCCAGCTAACATTTCCTGCTGTTGGCTCTGCTACCCAACAGCTGCCTCGGGCCCACCACCAGGGGCTTGGCTGTCGCGCCACATAGGGCGGGAGCTACATAGAGACCACAGCTCCCATAAACCTCGCCACGAACTCCCCCTCCGCAGCCCCGCTTCGGTGGCTAGATGTGCTTTGGCTTCTGGAATTTTCCTGCAAGCTCTGATTTGCCCAACTGCACCAGTGCTTCCGGCAACAGCTAGTGACTCTCTGATCCTCTGACTCCTCCTTCCAGACATTCACTTACCCAGCTCTTCCCACAGCTGTGAACGGTTTTATTCCTAGAATACTCACAGTGGCTCCGTTTCCCTGGTTGAATCCTGTTACGATACTTACAGATTTTGCTTAACATGAAAAACAGCATTAGAAAAAAACTGTTCTGGAGTGTAAGGCAGAATTCCACCTGATACTTAGAATCTATATATCTCATGTGCTTGATTTATAGATTGGATATGTGGGAACTAAGGAAAAAAGATTATTAAATGAACCAATGGAGGATGAATCATGTATGCTTTCAGTGTAGACCAAACTGGGGAAATAGATGAGAAAGGAATAACTGAAAAGATATAACCTTCTTTATCTTGTTTTTCTAAGCTCAAAAGATGGAAGAGGGGAAGGAGTTGGTAGTGAAGCCATTTTTGTAGTCTGGAAATTTTCTATCAAGGTTTACATAGTTCCTTAGGACATACCAAAGAAAATAATCAGTCCTATCTACCCTCTAAGTAACTATCTTCTCTTAAAAGAGAAAGGAGTGATTCTTATTTAGGAAATCTAGTTATTTAAATATAAAGTACGAAATTGAGCCTGGGCAACATAGGGAGACCTTGTCTCTACTAAAATTCGAAAAGAAAAAAAATTAGCCAGGGGTGGAGCACAAGTTGATAGTCCCAGCTACTTGGGGGCTGAGGTGAGAAGATCGCTTGAGCTCAGGAGGTTGAGGCTGCAGTGAGCGATGATCTCTCCACTGCACTTTAGCCTGGGTGATACAGTGAGACCCTATCTCAAAATAGATACATTAATTAAATTAAACGTGAAATTACACGTGAACAGGAGCAAACCAATGTTCAGGGATTCTTAAACATTATCAAACCAACAGGATATTATCTCCCTGGATAATGCTGAGGTGGATAGTCAAAGCTCTAATGTTAATAAATAAATACATCAAAGATCTTTTCCTTTCTCTTCCTTATCGTAGCCCCCTCTCTTTGCAACAGAGAAAGGAGGTCTTAGAGCAGTTTCCAGTGAAGAAGAATTTTGAAATTCAGCGTTTTCTTCCTAGGAGCCTGTATGTATGTGAACGTTCTATGCCATCGTTCTTTCACAATCATACTTGTTTGTCTCCCTCTTCCACCCTCACGCAGTGAGCATTTTCACCCAGTGTCTTTAAAACGTGCCTGCCTCAGGTGGCCGGTCACTTTATCAAATAAAAGGTGGCTGGCTTTGCCAATTTCTTTTCCCTACTCTGAATTAATAAGCCTGGCTCACAGCGCAGTAAAATTTTATTTCCACCAAGCAAATATAGATTGCTTTCTCCTTGGCTGCTTTTTAAAAGTCTTCTCACTCTCACTTGTGTCTAGAGCATCCACCGATCCCTGCAGCACTAATGCTGACAGTGGTCAAGAGTATGAAATGTTCTTAAGCCAGTCCTCAGTCCGTGGATTCCTCCTGGCCATTGGTCACAGGAGTGCACAGGGGGACCACTGTGCAACCCAGACAACCACCAGCTCATCCTCACAAAAAAGAGATCGTCTCCACTCCTGGGACCCCCTGAGACCCCCTGAGTCCCCCAGAGACCCAAACTCTTGGCTCTGCCTGGAGTTTGACCTCCAACTTGCTGGATTTACTACTGGAGTCCTAGTTCTCTAGGGCTGCCACAACAAATTACCACAAACATGGTGGCTTCAAACCACAGAAACGCATCCTCTCACACTTCTGGAGACCAGGTGTCCACAGGGCTGTACTCCTTCTAGCTTCCGACGGCTGCCAGCAATCTTTAGCATTCCTTGGCATGTGTCCTCATCACTCCAATCTCTGCCTCTGTTGTCGAAACTCCTCTGTGTAGCTACATCTTCTCTTCTGTCTCAAGTCTCTCTCTGTCTCTTCCTTTTTTTTTTAATTTTAATTTTTTTTTTTTTTTTTTTTTTTTGAGACAGGGTCTCGCTCTGTCACCCAGGCTGCGGTGCAGTGGCGTGATCATAGCTCACTGCAACCTCTAACTCCTGGGCTCAAGTGATCCTCCTGCCTCGGCCACCCAAAGCGCTGGGATTACAGGTGTGAGCCACCGCGCCCAGTTTACCTTTCCCTTATAAGGACACTTGTCATTGGAATTTAGGGCCCACCTAGATGATCCAGGGTGATCTCCTCATCTTGAGATCCTTAACTTAATTACACCTGCAAAGACCCTTTTGCCAGGTAAGATCACATTCACAGGTTCCAGAGTTAGGAATGAGAACACATCCCTTGGGGACCGCCCTTCAACCCACCAGGCTTTGTCTGCCTGGACTCAGAAGTATTTCCTTTCCAGGTTTTTTTTTGTTTTTGTTTTTGTTTTTTTTTTGAGACGGAGGCTTGCTCTGTTGCCAGGCTGGAGTGCAGTGGCGCAATCTCAGCTCACTGCAACCTCCGCCTCCCGGATTCAAGCGATTCCCCACCTCAGGCTCCCTGGTAACTGGGACTACAGGCTGGCACCACCACGCCCGGCTAATTTTTTATATTTTTAGTAGAGAAGGGGTTTCACCATGTTGGCCAGGATGGTCTCAATCTCCTGACCTCGTGATCCACCCGCCTCGGCCTCCCAAAGTGCTGGGATTACAGGTGTAAGCCACCACGCCCGGCCTTTCCTTTCAGTTTTAAAGAATTTTCAGGCCGGGAGCAGTGGCTCACACCTGTAATTCCAGCACTTTGGGAGGCCAAGGCGGGCAGATCATAAGGTCAGGAGATTGAGACTATCCTGGCCAACATGGTGAAACCCTGTCTCTACTAAAATACAAAAATTAGCCGGGCGTGGTGGCACGTGCCTGTAATTCCAGCTACTCAGGAGGCCGAGGCACAAGAATAGCTTGAACCCAGGAGGTGGAGGTTGCAGTGAGCCGAGATCGCACCACTGCACTTCAGCCTGGTGACAGACCAAGACTCTGTCTCAGAAAAGAAAATAAATAAATAAATAAATTTCTGGTTGGTGCTAAGGTTCACACCTTTCACACCGTAATCCCAACACTCTGAGAGGCCAAGGCAAGAGGATCACTTGAGCTCAGGAGTTCAAGACCAGCCTAGGCAACATAGTGAAACCCTTGTCTCTACAAAAAATTTAAAAATATCCAGATGTGGTGTGCATGCCTGTAGTCACACCTACTCTGGAGGCAGAGGTGAGAGGATTCCATGAGCTCAGGAGTTTGAGGCTGCAATGAGCTATGATGGCACACTGCACTCCTGCCTGGGCCACAGAACGAAACGCTGTCTCTTTAAAAAAAAAAAAAAAAAGCCAGGCACGGTGTAGTCCCAGCACTTTGGGAGGCCAAGGTGGGTGGATCACTTGAGACCAGGAGCTCAAGACTAGTCTGGCCAACATGGCGAAACTCCATGTCTACTAAAAAAAAAAAAAACAAAAAAAAAAAACAATTAGCCAGGCATGGTGGCACATGCCTGTAATCCCAGCTACTCGGGAGGCTGAGGTAGGAGGATCGCTTGAGCCTGGGATATCGAAGCTGCAGTGAGCCGTGATCATGCCACTGCACTGCAACCTGAGCGACAGAGTGAGACCCTGTCTCAAAAACAAAAACAAAAACAAAAACAAAAAATTTAAGCCAATGTATTTCTTCTCCTTTAAGAGGCAGTTTATGGCTGGTGCTGGTGTTGGCTCTGATTTGAACAAAACTAATTGTGTCAAACCAAGTAGTTTGACATCCTTAGGAGTCTAGCAGAATTCCTGGCCCTGTTTCTGAGTGGTTTTAGGATGTCGCCAGAGTGCAATGCTGATTTCAGCACTGCCATTCACTTATGTCCTTCAGGTTTCTGGATCATTCTAGCTCTCTCTGCCTAACCATAACTGTCACCAGACAGGCAGGGTTTACAATGACTGTGTAGGTGATTTCAGGTCGTTATCTTATTTCTTTTAACGCACATATCTGCCATTATCTTGAGCCTAGTTTTGTTTTGCTTTTTTTTAACAAGACCTTAACAAGAACAAACATTGTCTTTTTAAGGGAAGAATGGCTGTAGAATCATGGGACTGGAGGAAGGCAGCAACAGGCCGTCATGAAAAGTTTAGAGAGGAAGTGGCCACCCTTGGGTATCAATTAAAGAAAATGGTTGAGAGTTTCTCAATGTTCTGCACAGTACGGCTCAACTCAATCAAGAAGCAGTCCCTAAAAGGCAGACAGTAACTGTTCAATTGAACTGACTGGGGACGGATGGATGAGTAACAAAAATTGGCCTTACGTGGAACCCACGTATCCCACACATGTATAGCAATTCAGAGTTTATTCAACCAAATTCTGTGGCCACAGATACAAGATCACTTGATTTAGCCAAACTGGGATGACGGACTCTTCCTTCATTATGTGAATTGTTATTATGCCTTCACGATAATAACTAATTATGCCTTCATGATAACAACTAAGATGAGTTTGGGATGAAAAGGTAACAACGACATAAACTGACTCATAGGCTCAGGTAGAGGTTGGGCAACAGGGTAGAAGAATGACTCAAAAATTATATTTGAGGTTGATTGTGGTGACTCATGCCTCTAATCCCAGCAGTTTGAGAGGCCAAGATGGGAGGATTGCTTGAAACCAGCAGTTCAAGACCAGCGTGGGCATAGTGAGACCCTGTCTTTCCCAAAAAAAAAAGAAAAGAAAACCAGAAAAAAAAAGATTGACAGTTTAGAGAAGAAGAGAACATTGAGTCTTAGAAAAGTCAGAACCGGAAGGGACATATATTAATACAAATTGGATGGAAGTTAAGCAAGACAATCAAGAAGAGGTGGGTGGTATTTTGTTAAGAGAAGAGGCTGAAGAAACGCTGATCTTACTTGGACACGTCTGAGAGTACAATTCAGAGAAACTGTGAGCTCCAGGGAGAAATACTAAAAGCTTAATTCTGGCCTGAAACCAGTGCCCAAAGGAGTGAGTTTTCTCTACCTTCCAGCCCTAAGAGCTTGTGAGGCAGCCTGAGGGAAAAACATCAGAAATTTTTAAAAGTCTGATGTGCACATTAAGTTGTATCAAATTGTATTTAGGGACTAGGCAAAGCTCCCGTAATTCACAGACCAAGAAAATACAGCCAGCCTGGGCAACATGGCAAAACCCTGTCTCTACAAAAAACACAAAAATTAGCCGGGCATGGTGGTGCATGCCCGTAGTCCCAGCTACTCTGGAGGTTAAGAGGGGAGGATTGCTTGATCCTGGGAGGTGGAGATCATGCCACTGCACTCTAGCCTGGGCGACAGAGTGAGACCCTGTCTCAAACAAACAAACACCACAGAAAAGAAAAGAAAATATAGACCAAGGCCGGGCATGGTGGCTCACACCTGTAATCCCAGCACTTTGGGATGCCAAGGCAGGCAGATCATGAGGTCAAGAGATCGAGACTGTCCTGGCTAACACAGTGAAACCCTGTCTCTACTAAAAATACAAAAACTAGCTGGGCATGGTGGCGTGTGCCTATAGTCCCAGCTACTCAGAAGGCTGAGGCAGGAGAATTGCTTGAACCCGGGAGGCAGAGGTTGCAGTGAGCCGAGATTGTGCCACTGCATTCCAGCCTGTGCAAGACTCCATCTAAAAAAATAAATACGTAAATAAATATATATACCAAAGTTCCTCACCTTTTGGTAAGACAGATGTGTTGGTGACCAAAACAGAACAAATGGAATCCTGAATGAGACTGAAGGGCTGCAGCTATGTGGTAGAAAAGACAGGAGACTACCCTAAGGGCTCTTTGCCTACAACACAGATGCCTAACAATATTTTTTTTCTAAGGTTCTCAATGATAGTTGGGTGTCATTTTTATATATTGTGTTTTGAAATTATAATCCAAGCATTTAAATAGAAGAGAGGCCTAAGGTAAACATCTCGGGTGACCAGATGATTTTCCTATACGACTTTTTTTTTTTCTTAGATGGAGTCTCACTCTGTTGCCCAGGCTGGAGTGCAATGGCTCGATCTCAGCTCCCTTCAACCTCCGCTTCATGGTTTTCAACGATTCTCGTGCCTCAGCCTCCCAAGTAGCTGGGATTACAGGCGTGTGCCACCACGTCCAGCTAATATTTGTATTTTTAGTAGAGAATAGTAGTTTCACCATCTTGGCCAGACTGGTCTTGAACTCCTGACCTCAAATGATCCACCCAACTCGGCCTCCCAAAGTGCTGGGATTACAGGCATGAGCCACCGCACCCAGCCACTATATGACTCTTGTAGTCATTTTTCACCCACTAGGGCTCAGTCAACTCATAGTAGTAATAAAACCCTTGTACTCATACAGTGCTTTACTGTGGAGAAGTATTCTAGACAGTATTTCATTTGATTATTTCCTAAAGTCCTGGTGAGGAGACATGCCCTGAAGGCCCAAGCCTTTGAGAAGGAAGGAGCCCACCAAGAAGGAGGTCATTCTGGAAGCTCCCAGCTGTGTCAGTGAAGGTCAGTGCAGTACCCTGAGGCCGTTATCACTCATAGGTCCAAAGTCAATGAGACAGAGTGGTAATTGGAACCCAAAAGGGGAAAGTCCCATAAAGAAGCTACCTTGAAAAGAGCTATGACCTTTTGTCTAGGAACACAGCCACACTGCAGTGACCTCGTAGGGGAAAAACCAGGAACGTAGATCCCTGGCTTCACTCTACCCTGTTGCTTTACAGACAGGGTCTCACTCACTCTGTCAGCCAGGCTGGAGTGCAGTGGCGCAATCACAGCTCACCTTAACCTCAAACTCCTGGGTTCAAGCGATCCTCTCACCTCAGCCTCCCAAGTAGCTAGGACTACAGGTGCGTGCTGCCACATTCGGCTAATTTTTAATTTTTTTTTTTTTTTTTTGCTTTTGGTATAGATGAGATCTTACTATGTTACCCAGGCTGGTCTCAAACTCCTGGCCTCAAGAGATCCTCCTGCCTTGGCTTCCCACATCTTCCTTTGATTTCTTGCTGGAGCTCCCCCTTAGCCAAACCCAAGCAGAAGTCAGAGGGACAGAGAGCAGGGTGGAGGAAACTGGAGAGCAGGTCTGAGAAGCAACAGAAGTTATCTAGCGCTACCTGAGTGACCAGGATTTTCTTCCTTAATTGAACCCTTCCATGCCATATCATCGCATCATTTAACTCTCACCATCCCTGGAAGTAAATGGTATTTTCCCTAGTTTAGATGTGAAAAAATAGTGACCAAGAGAGGTTAAATGATTTAGCCAAGGTCCCTCAGTTAGTAGATAGGGGGGCCATGATATGACCCAAGTTTGCTGACACCAGAGTTTGTTCTCCTAACCACCACCCAGTTCAGCCTCCTCAATACCACGGAGCCTTCACAGGATCGAGATGGCTCTAAGAATCAGATAAGACAGCAAAGGGTGCCAGGCACAGTGGCTCATGCCTATAATCTCAGCACTTTGGGAGGCCGAGACAAGTGGGGATCACTTGAACCCAGGAGTTTGAGACCAGACTGGACAATAAAGTGAGATCCTGTCTCTTAAAAAAAAAAATTATGGCCGGGCACAGTGGCTCACACCTGTAATCCCAGCACTTTGGGAGGCCAAGGCGGGAGGATCACCTGAGGTCAGGAGTTTGAGACCAGCCTGACCAACACGGAGAAACCCCATCTCTACTAAAAATACAAAATTAGCTGGGCCTGGTGGTGCACACTTGTAATCCCAGCTACTCGGCAGGCTGAGGCAGGAGAATGGCTTGAACCTGAGAGGCAGAGGTTGCGGTGAGCCGAGATCCTGCCGTTGCACTGCAGCCTGGGCAACAACAGCGAAACTCCGTCTCAAAAAAAAAAAAAAAAATTTTTTTTTACTTAGCCAGGTGTGGTGGTGCATGCCTGTAGTCCCAGCTACTCGGGAGGCTGAGGTGGGAAGATGGCTTGAACCCAGGAGGCAGAGGATGCAGTGAGCTGAGATGGCGCCACTGCAGTCCAGCCTGGGGGACAGAGCAAGATCCTGTCAAAATAAAATAAATTAAATTAAATTAAATTAAATGAAATAAAATACAGCAAAGGAGATGCTCCTGCATCACAGCAGATGTTGCTCTTACCATCCTTTGAAACCCTTAAAACCAAAACAGACACACCAACTGTCTTCAGGGACCACAGAAAAGGGGACATTGAGAAAACTTGCTTTGAGAGGAAGCAACTATGAGAGAGGAGAGGGAAGCCGAATTGGGAAGAAAGGAAGAAGCAGGAACCAGAGGCTGGCCTGCCTGGAGACGCAGAGGCAGGAAATTCCCCAGGCGCAGCCGAGGCAGGCGTCATCAGAGGGAAGAGGACTGAGGTGGGGAGGCCCGCAAGGGGGGTAGACTTTGGGCAAGCTAATCGCAGGCCACCATGCAAACGCCTCTGGTTTCATTCACCCTGCAAGCTGGTGACATGAATATTCTCTCAAAGGTAGAACTGAACTAATTGGAGACATAACTATGCCTCAAAGGTACTCCGCACATATTTCAGCAGAGCCAGGGGAAATCAGTGAGTCAGGCCACTAGAAAGAGCTGCTCAACCTTAGGGATAGTTCTAGCTGGCTAGGGGCAAGAGGATTCAGTGTAACAAATGGCTTTCCGCAGGGGTCCCTTCTCCCCTTATGCTCACATTAGAATTTTCCCTTGACCTGTTGAATGATGGAAGAGAAATCCCTGCTGGCCAGTTTCACATGAGCTTCTCACAACTCGAGGAGGGAATGAGTGCCAGGCTCACATTTATTTACATAGTCCTGGGAAATGTGTTCTGCACATATTTCTTACTTAAATATGTATTTCTTATTTAAATCAACCTGCGTGTAAAAAATATTGATTTCCTTTTACAAAGAGGAATTCGAGGCTCAGAGAGTTGAAGTTATTTCCCGAGGTCGCACTAGTTACTAGGAAAACAGAGTTCCAATATCCAGGCCCTCAGATCCCAGTACGTATTTCAAGTGACTCTGATATATTCTGTATTTCTTAAATTCAGAAAATTCAATGGAGGGTAGCCCACTTGGAGAAAGAACAAGATGTACACCACAGCAACACGGGGAAGGGGGAGGCTATGCAGATCTAGCGGAACACCTAGAGATCTTAACTGAGAAGAGACTAACCACGAGCCATAAATGTACCAATGTAACTTTGAAAAGAAGGATGGCCACAGCAGAGGCTCACGCCTGTAATCCCAGCATTTTGGGAGGCCGAGGCGGGTGGATCACCTGAGGTCAGGAGTTCAAGACCAGCCTGGCCAACTGGTGAAACCCCATCTCTAGTAAAAATACAAAAAAATGGCTGGGTGCAGTGGCTCATGCCTGTAATCCCAGCACTTTGGGAGGCTGAGGTGGGCAGATCATGAGGTCAGGACTTTGAGACCAGCCTGACCAACATAATGAAACCCGTCTCTACTAAAAATACAAAAAAAAAAAAAAAATTAGCTGGGCATAGTGGCAGGTGCCTGTAATCCCAGCTACTTGAAAGGCTGAGGCAGGAGAATTGCTTTAACCCGGGAGGCAGAGGTTGCAGTGAGCCAAGATCACGCCACTGCACTCCAGCCTGGGCGACAATGGGAGACTCTGTCTCAAAATAAATAAAGAAAAATGCAAAAAATTAGCTGGGCATGGTGGCATGCACCTGTAATTCCAGCTACTCAGGAGGCTGAGGCAAGGGAATCACTTGAACCCGGGAGGCGGAAGTTGCAGTGAGCCAAGATTGCACTCCAGCCTGGGTGACAGAGTGAGACTCTGTCTCAAAAAAAAAAAAAAACAGAAGGTCTGCCACAATAGTTATTATTTGTAATTTGCCCTTGGCATTATTTTTAACTATTTCTTGTGAAAGTTTCCAAACAAACACAAAAGATCACAATAAACCTCCCTGTACCCCTTACCCAGCTTCAATAGCATTTAACATTTGTTGATGCTTCTTTTATTCTTTTTTTTTTTTTTTTTTTGAGATAGAGTCTCACTCTCTTGCCCAGTCTGGAGTGCAGTGGCGCAATCTTGGCTCACTGCAGCCTCAACCTCCTGAGCTCAGGCGATCCTCCCACCTCAGCCTCCCAATTAACTGGGACCACAGGAGTGTGTGTCACCATGCCCAGCTTTTTTTTAAGAGATGGGGTTTCACCATGTTTCCCAGGCTGGTCTCAAACTCCTGAGCTCCAGTGATCCACCCACCTTGGCCTCCCAAAGTGCTGGGATTACAAGAGTGAGTCACTGAGCCTGGCTGCCTTCCAACAATTTGAGCATACCAAGCTCTTCCCTGCCTCAGGTCCTTTGCACTTACTGTTCCCCAAGCCTGTAAGTCAAGTTCTTCCCCCATTTCCATGCATGACTGCCTCCTTGAATCTCAGTTTAAATGTTACCTTGTCCCTTACCATCCTAGTTAGAGTAACCCCTACTGCCCCCAGCCACACACACACACCCTGATTCTCCATCACAATATCCAGTTTATTTTCTTTAGAGCACCTACCATAGCTGGAATCACTGTTATGAGTTCACTTGATTATTAACCGTCTCTTAAATAGGATACAAGCACAAGGGAGCAGGCCCCACATTGCTTCATCCTCAGACCATCCTACTGCTACAGCATGCCATAGAACAGGCATTCAATAACCATTTTTGCTTACTGTTAAACTTGTCTCCTGCCAAGATTAGTCCTGATCAGAACCTTAGGACATTGTGTCAAGCCTAGTTTCCTGCACAAAGGAAAATGGTGAAGAACCTAAAGATGTAGGAGAGGCAAAGGTAGTGAAGTTCATCAGAAAAGGAATGAAGAGTAGATTCATGGACTTTGAGCATGGACATAACCATCATCCCATTCATTCATTTAACAAACGTCTATTGAGTGCCTACTATGAAGCAAAATGATGGTGCTGAGTCTTAGGAAATACATCAATATGGAGAAGATGGTGCTAGCACTCAAGGGGGAATAAACATGTAAACAGACACTATTACAGTATGGTAAGTACTAAACTAAAGATCCACATGAAATGCCATCGCAGTACAAAAGAGAGTAACAGGTTCTGCCCAAGGAAGACAGGAAAGGCTTCACTGAGGAGGTAACATGTGAGCTTTCACTTGAAAAATGAGTAAGATGGCCAGGCGTGGTGGCTCACGCCTGTAATCCCAGCACTTTGGGAGGCCAAAGTGGGTGGATCACAAGATCAGGAGATTGAGAGCATCCTGGCTAACATGGTGAAAACCCGTCTCTACTAAAAATACAAAATATTAGCCAGGCGTGGTGGCACACGCCTATGGTCCCAGCTACTCAGGAGGTTGTCAGGAGAATCACTTGAACCGGGGAGGCGGAGGTTGCAGCAAGCCGAGATCGCGCCACTGCACTCCAGCCGGGGTGACAAAGTGAGACTCCGTCTCAAAAAACAACAACAACAACAAAAATGAGTAAGAGTTCACCAAGTGGAAAAGCAGGGTAGAGCACTCCAAACAGAAATCCACGGGTTGCTGCTCCTCCCTCTCTCTCTCTCTCTCTTTCTCCCTCTTTTCTTTTCCTTGCAATATATTCATTGAAAAAAAAATGGGGTGATTTGTCCTATAGAATGACCTATTACATTGGGGTTTTGCTTATTGCATCCCAGAATGTCTTTAACAGGTTCCTCTGCCCCCTGTATTTCATATAAATTGGTAGTGGAATCTAGAAGTTTTATCAAAGTCAGATTTGATTTTTTTTTTTTTTTTTTTGGCAACAATACGTCATAGGCGATGTTGTAAACCTCTATCAGGAGGTAAATGAGAGCTCCTTTTTTTGGTCATATGGTAGCCATTGATGATTAATGCCTAAATCTGTTACTTCAGTAACTATTTGGAAAATAATGATATTCTAATTCAAAAGTTCTCAAACTTTTTGAACTTAGAATTCTTCTATGCTCTTAATAATCATTGAGGATCCCCCAAAGAGCGTTTGTTTATATTGGTTATATCTATACATATTCATCATACTTAATATTAAAACTGAGAAATTTTTAAATGCATTAGTTCATTTAAAAATAATAACCACTGGGCATGATGGTGCATGCCTGTAATCCCAGCACTTTGGGAGGCTGAGGTGGGAGGATTGTTTGAGCCCAGGAGTTCGAGGCTGCAGTGAACTGTGATCGTGCCACTACACTCTGGCCTGGGTGACAGAACAAGGCCCTATCTCTATTAAATACATAAATATCTGGCCGGGCATGGTGGCTCACGCCTGTAATCCCAGCACTTTGGTAGGTTGAGGCGGGTGGATCACCTGAGACCAGGAGTTCGAGACCAGCCTGGCCAACATGGTGAAACCCTATCTCTACTAAAATTACTAAAATTAGCTGGGCATGATGGTGCATGCCTGTAATCCCAGCTACTCAGGAGGATGAGGCAGGAAAATCGCTTGAACCTGGGAGGCGGAGGTTGCAGTGAGCCGAGATCGTTCCACTGCACTCCAGCCTGGGCAACAGAGTGAGACTCCATCTCATAAAAACAAACAAACAAACAGCAAAAAAAAAAACATAAGTATCATAAGCATAACATATTTTATGAAAAATAACTATATTCCCAAAACAACAAAAAAGTAATGAGAAAAGTGGCACTGTCCATTTGTTTAAATCTCTTTGATGTCTAGCTTAATAGAAGACAGCTAGATTCTTATGGCTTCTATTTTCAAACTGTTGTAATATGTTGCTTTGGGTGAAGTACATGAAAAATATCCAGCTTCGCACAATATGTAGTTAGAAAAGGGAGGAACATTTTAATAGCCTCTACAGATAATTATGGAGATTCTTTTCTGAAAGTGGTTGTGTCATAAAGGTTAATTGCAATGTGGAATCTGAAACCACATCAATGTCCTCTTCATACTCTGTTTCATTAAAATATATTATATACTTTGGATCTCTTTATGTCAGTTATATCTATTTATAGTTACCATACTTAATATTAAAACTGAGAAATTTGAAAATGTATTAGTTCATTTAAAAATAACAATCGGCCAGGCGCGGTGGCTCAAGCCTGTAATCCCAGCACTTTGGGAGGCCGAAACGGACGGATCACGAGGTCAGGAGATCGAGACCATCCTGGCTAACACGGTGAAACCCCGTCTCTACTAAAAATACAAAAAAAGTTAGGCGGGCATGGTGGCGGGTGCCTGTAGTCCCAGCTACTCTGGAGGCTGAGGCAGGAGAATGGCGTGAACCCGGGAGGCGGAACTTGCAGTGAGCTGAGATCCGGCCACTGCACTCCAGCCTGGGCGACAGAGCGAGACTCCGTCTCAAAAAAAAATAATAAAATAAAAATAAAAATAAAATAAAAATAAAAAAATAAAATAAAAATAACAATCATTGCCGGGTGCGGTGGCTCACGCCTGTAATCCCAACACTTTGGGAGGCCAAGGAGGGTGGATCACGAGGTCAAGAGATCGAGACCATCCTGGCCAACATGGTGAAACCCCGTCTCTACTAAAAATATAAAAATTAGCTGGGAATGGTGACACACACCTGTAGTCCTCGCTACTTGGGAGGCTGAGACAGGAGAATCGCTTGAGGTTGCAGTGAGCCGAGATCTGCCACTGCACTCCAGCCTGGCAACAGAGCAAAACTTTGTTGCAAAAATAAAAAATAAATAAAAAATAAATAACAATCACATCGCTTCTTGGCCTTTTGACTAAGATGAAGTCTAAAAATAACTATCACTGGGCTCAGTGGCACATGCCTGTAATCCCAGAACTTTGGGAGGCTGAGGTGGGAGGATTGCTTGAGCCCAGGAGTTCGAGGCTGCAGTGAGCTATGATCCTGCCACTGCATTCTGGCCTGGATGATGGAGCAAGGCCCTGTCTCTATTAAATAAATAAATAGATTTATTTTATTACGTATAACATATTTTATGAAAAATAACTATATTCCCCAAAACAAACAAACAAAAAGGAACGAGAAACGTGGCACTGTCCTTGTTGTTTTGGGTGAAGTACATGAAAAACATCCAGCTTCACACAATATATAGTTTGAAAAGGGAGAAACATTTTAATAGCTTCTACAGATAATTATGGATATTCTTTTTTGAAAGTGGTTGCGTCATAAAGGTTAATTGCAATGTGGAATCTGAAACCACATCAATGTCCTCTTTATACTCTGTTTCATTAAAATCTATTTTGTACTTTGGATCTCTTACTCATCCTTGATTGTGTAACATCATGCATTAGTCATTTCAAAAATATTGGTTTACTGCATTTTACAGGTATTGCAAATGTTGACACATTTCATTACACAATATCCAAAATGTCCCATTCATTAATGTCACCATCAATCTCATCAGAAAAGTCTAAGTATTGAGAAGATATTAAACTTACAGTGGCAGATACAAGTTTCCCAAAATTCCCATTTTCATTTGAAAGCTCCAATTTTATTACTGGCAACAAATACTGTCAAATTGTTTCCCTTGAAGTGACAAGGCTCACTTCTTAATTTTCAATAAAATGTCTGCCAAATACCACTGTCTGAATATCCATAATTTCCTGTTAGTGGTTCTTTCAAGTAAAAATGGCGTTCCACAAAAAAAGTGGCTGGTTCAGCTCTCAACTCAAACAATTGCCCAATTGCCTTTCCTCAAGATAGCCACCATCTCTCAGAGTGCAGCCAAAGTGCTTATTATTATTATTTTAATTGAGACAGGGGTCTCACTATGTTGCCCAGTCTGGATCAGAACTCCTGGACTCAATCGATCCTCCCACCTCAGCATCCCACATAGCTGGGAATACAGGTGTGTACCAGCATATCCAGGTGGAGTACTTTATGTAGATTTCCCATTTCACCATATAGAATATTTAAAAAACATGTACTCAAGGTTTGAAATTTAATAAAATTAATAATTTTGACTCCTTCAACAAGGCCATTGTTAAGTGAAACTAGCAATTTCGTTTACCGTGAATGTGGCAATAAAGAATACAGTGACTACTAGTTTAGTCCGTACCACTGCCTTGATTCACACTGAGGTACCAGCAGTTTTAGCTACTCTTGGTTTTGCACCATCCCTGGTCAACCTAGTGAAAGAGGTAAGTAATATCTTAGTTGAATTATGGAAATAGTTTGACCTCATGGACCCCTGAAAGAGTCCAAGAATCCACACTTCCAGAACCATTGTTCTACTTCTATTTTTACCTTAAAAAAAAATTTGTTCATTAGCCTCTCCATTCAGAGCACAACTTCTTCATTTTTAAATTGGAATACTTCCATAGAGAGAAAATTGACCTCATTCACTATGTGGTCACCTTACGGTCAGTTTGTACAAGAAAGGCAAGAAAGGAGACCGGGCGCGGTGGCTCAAGCCTGTAATCCCAGCACTTTGGGAGGCCGAGACGGGTGGATCACGAGGTCAGGAGATGGAGACCATCCTGGCTAACACGGTGAAACCCGTCTCTACTAAAAAATACAAAAAAAAACTAGCCGGGCAAGGTGGCGGGCGCCTGTAGTCCCACTACTCTGGAGGCTGAGGCAGGAGAATGGCGTGAACCTGGGAGGCGGAGCTTGCGGTGAGCTGAGATCCGGCCACTGCACTCCAGGCTGGGCGACAGAGCGAGACTCCGTCTCAAAAAAAAAAAAAAAAAAGAAAGGCAAGAAAGGAAGTTACCTTCTTGATTCTTTCCCTTTATTTATTAGTTGTTGTTGTTTTGTTGTTGTTTAATAAGGTTCTTGAGGCCAGGCCATGGCCTCAAAATCTGATCCCAGCTCCTCAGGGGGCTGACACAGGAGGATAGCTTGAGCAAGGAGTTCAAATCCAGCCTGAGTAACATAGCGGGCCTCTCCACTAGTTTGTTTCATTATGAACTAATGGATTTTAACATATTTGATGTTTCAATCCATTGCAATTATTATTTTTATTGATACTTAAATCATCCCATTATTTGCTAAGGAATGCCTCTTCACATTGGCTACTGAGTCCTTTTGACATGACCCCAGTAATCTTTGACAGCTCCCCTGCCTTCTTGTATAAGATGTTCCCTGGTCATACAGTACTTTTCCTGACTCAGACCTGGAATGAAACATTTTTCTAAGGAGCTCTGGTTTCTTTCAGTAGGAAATGATATTCAAAGATCATAATCCAGGTGCCAGGAATGCTGTGGCATTCAATGTATTGCCTCTCAGGTCCAAATTCATCCTTTTAGACTGTTCTGTGAAAATGAATCTGGAGCTGGGTGCGGTGGCTCACACCTGTAATCCCAGCACTTTGGGAGGCCGAAGCAGGTGGATCACGAGGTCAGGAGATCAAGACCAGCCTGGCTAACACGGTGAAACCCCGTCTCTACAAAAAATACAAAAATTAGCCGGGCATGGTGGCGGGCGCCGGTAGTCCCAGCTACTCAGGAGGCTGAGGCAGGAGAATGGTGTGAACCCGGGAGGCAGAGCTTGCAGTGGGCTGAGATTGAGCCACTGCACTCCAGCCTGGGCGACAGAGCAAGACTCTATCTCAAAAAAAAAAAGAAAAGAAAATGAATCTGGGCCCTTTAAATTTTTTCCTTGGTCAATAGGCACTGAATTTTTGTCAGTAGGAGACGCTAAAGAGACAATTCTACGGCCAGGCACGGTGGCTCACACCTGTAATCCCAACACTTTGGGAGGCTGAGGCAGGCAGATTACTTGAGGTCAGGAGTTCCAGACCAGCCTGGCCAACATGGTGAAACCCATCTCTACTAAAAATGCAAAAGTTAGCCAGGCGTGGTGGCGGGCGCCTGTAATCCCAGCTACTCGGGAGGCTGAGGCACAAGAATTACTTGAACCCAGGAGGCAGAGGTTGCAGTGAGCCGAAATCACACCACTGCACTCCAGTCTAGTCAACAGAGCAAGACTCTATCTCAAAAAACAAAATAAGACAGGATAGCAGGAGGAAAGGGGTTTTGTTTGTTTGTTTGCTTTCTTGGGTTCTGTGCACTCTCTCAGCCAGCTCCTGTAGCATTGTCCAGCACCAGGCTCCTGTAGCACGGTACATTCTGCAGTGCCCAGCTCCTGCAGTGTGTAGTGGCCAGCAGGACACAGTAATGAACAGTTTTCCCTAACATCCAAGAGGGTAGATTTCTTTTTTCTTTTTTTGAGACAGGGTCTCACTCTGTCACCCAGGCTGGAGTGCAGTGGCAGGAACATGCTCACTACAGCCTTGAGCCCCGGGACTCAAGCCGTCTTCTTGCCTCAGCCTCCATAGTAGCTGGGACTACAGGCATGCGCCACCCCGCCTGGCTAATTTTTTTTTTTCTAGTAGAGACAAGGTCCCCTATATTGCCAAGATTGGTCTCAAACTCCTGGGCTCAAGCGATCCTCCCCCATCTTGACCTCCCAAAGTGCTGGGATTACAGGCGTGAGCCACCATACCTGGCTTGTATTTCTCTTTTATCCTTAGGGTATACCCCATTAGAAACTTACAATCAAATTACTGTCCTTTAAAGTTCACTTGAAATAATTTGTCTCCATATGATTAAGCCTGCAGCTCAATACACAGATCCATTCGTTTCATTTTGCTTTTGATTTTTAAATGCTGTGTTTTAAACTGTTGATTTAATAATGCTTTATAATTATGTAAAATATTAACATTGTTCTAAAGTTAAATCTGTAAGTCAAAGTATTTTCAGAAAAACTAGGGTCTGTCCCTTTATTTCCTTCTTCCTCCCACAGGTAACCATTTTATTTATGGTCTATCCTTCTATTGTCTTTTAAAAATATAAGTACATAATATATACATATTTGTATATGTTCTTTGATTTTTCTACCTTGCTTTTTTTTACTTTTCATTATATCCTGGAAAATACTTCATAGCAGTACATAGAAATATTATTTATTTTCTTTTATACTTACATAGTATCTCATTGTGTAGATGTATCCGAATTTATTCAGCTAAGCCCCCAATAAGCATGAAGGTTGTTTCCAGTCTTTTGCTACTATAATTAATGCTGCAATCAATAGGTTTGTGCTTTCATCTTTTTATAATGTACCCTTGGGATACGTTCCTAAAAGTGAAACTTTCGGATTTTTGCGGTCAAATTTTTGGATTTTTGCTAACCTGCGTCAACCTAAAAGGAAGAAGAGGCTGAGACACAAAGTCTAATTTAAAATGTTTACTTGAGCCAAAGTGAGGACAGCTGCCCAGGAGACCCAGCCCCCAAGCAACCTTGGATAAGAGCTCCTGCTGGCTTTTGTTACAAGCAGTTTTTTAAAGGCAAAAAGCAGGGGGAGAAGGGGTGGGCTGATAAAAAGCTGTTTGTCGAAAATTCTCATTGGTTTACAGAAGTAGCACTGATTAGTGATTGACTGTACATTGTTAAGCTACAGGGTGTGGGTTAGTGTCCAGCATTGTTAAATTGATTTATAGCCACCTGTGGCAATAGCAAGCGGTTTGAAGAGATGAATACATAGCTCAAAGGGGGAGCAGGATGTGATTGCTCTATCCTTTTAATATCTCTCCGGGCCTGATAATTTAAAGAGACTTGGCATTCCTCAAACAAAAGTTCTTTTCTTTTCTCGCCTGCTAGGAGAAAAAAGGTATCTCATGGTAGTTTTAATTTGCATTTCTCTTACTGTGAGCGAGATTGAGCGCTTTCCATATGATAGGGAGTCATTTGCATTTATTTCTCATATCTTTAGCCCGTTTTCTTGAATTGTTAGTCTTTTTCTTCTCTAGTTTTAAAAGTTTTTTCATATATTAGGGATAGTAACTCTTTGTGATACAAGTTCCAACTATTTTTTTCCCCCATTTTCTCACTTATTTTATTCTATCTAAGGTGGTTTTGTTTCTTTTTTGCATGCAACAGGTTATTTTAGTGTAACCAGATTAATCTATGTTTTCCTTATTGCTTTTGTACTTTGAGTCCCAGTTGTAAAAGCTTTATCCTCTCCCAGGTAATAAGGCAGTTTTGTTAACTAAATATGGTCCTCAGATCAGCAACTTAGGCATCACCTGTATTCTGTTAGGAACGCGGACTCTCAGGTTCCACCCAGACCTACTGAATCAGCCTCTGCGTTTTAAAAAGATCTACCACCCCGCCCCCAGCCATAGTAAATTTGCAATTTAAAATTTGAGAAGCACTGGTCTAGAGAATTCTGCCCATATTTTCTGCTAGAACTGGTGAGGTGGATGAATGATTTTTAATTGGAACTTATTGGTGACATCCTATCCACAGCTGCTGAAGAAAAACAAGAAATGAGGCCAACCCCAGCAAAGGGTGTAAATGAAGCCTGCCTAGATAACTAACATTATTAAATACAGACATGAGAATCTTCTATTGAAAAAGTCTTTAAAAATACATCTTTTGCAGTGCTAGGATTACATGATTGACATATTGATCCATCAATTTTATGAAACATCTGTGGACAAATTGCTAGTGAAAAAAAATGGGCTTTGGTTATTTTCCAAATGAATAGCATTATCTCCTGCTGTTAAGCTTTTCAAGATTCTCGTGACCAGGGACTTTGCAGAGGAAAAAATAGACCTCTTTAAGGCTTGCTGCACTGCACAAGCAAATTCTATTCCTCTCCCACAAGCTGCAAAGATGGTCACATGACCTGCACTAAATAAATGGGTGGGTAAAAGATTCCATAGAAAGATTCTTATCATGCCTTTCCATCTAGCACCATGTAGCTGTTTGTCAGTAATTTTCATTTCTGCCAGAATGTGTTATTCAATCTCCTTTGCCAATAGATTATGTAGAACTTAATAAGAATGAGCAGGGCTGGGCATGGTGGCTCACGTCTGTAATCCCAGCACTTTGGGGAGCCAAGGCGAGCAGATCACTTGAGGTCGGGAGTTCGAGACCAGCCTGACCAACATGGAGAAAGCCCATCTCTACAAAAAATACAAAATTAGCTGGGCGTGGTGGTGCATGCCTGTAATCCCAGCTACTCGGGAGGCTGAGGCAGGAGAATTGCTTGAACCCAGGAAGCAGAAATTGCAGTAATCCGAGATCACACCATTGCACTCCAGCCTGGGCAACAAGAGCGAAACTCCGTGCCAAAAAAAAAAAAAAAAAAAAAAAAGAATGAGCATACTGGAGAATTAGATCTTGACTCAGCTGTTTGTAACAGCTTTTTGCACTTTTCATTGTCTTGGAATGCGAAGAGGTTTTGCAAGAATGATTAAAGCAGGAATCAGTCATAATAAGATGGTGTTATCATTCATTTTTAACACACAGGCCTGGATTCAAGAGCCACTAGGAGTTCTGAACACTATTAGAAAAATAACTGCTTTGAAGTGCAGAACTGGCCCTCTGGACATGAGGAACATGCTGGTATAAATTTGACAAATGATTTCTCATTCTAGTTCAGTTTTTACTTTATTAGTATTTCTGAAGCAAAGTTCTCGAAATTCAGTATCTCGTTTTAAACCTGTGTTTCAGATGAAGAGTAGGTTTAAAAATATATATGTGGGCTGGATGCGGTGGCTCGCACCTGTAGTCCCAGCACTGTGGGAGGCCAAGGCAGATGGATCACCTGAGGTCAGGAGTTCGAGACCAGCCTGGCCAATGTGGTGAAACCTGGTCTCTACTAAAAATACAAAAATTAGCCGGGCATGGTGGTGCGCGCCTGTGATCCCAGCTACTTGGGAGGCTGAGGCAGGAGAATCGCTTGAACCCGGGAGGCAGAGGTTGCAGTGAGCCGAGAATGTGACACTGCACTCCAGCCTGGGTGACAGAGCGAGACTCCGTCTCAAAAAAAAATATATGTGTGTGTGTGTGTGTGTGTGTGTGTGTGTGTGTGTGTGTGTGAGAGAGAAAACACTTCATAAACTATAAAGTGGCATTTTAATTTGGTGTTTGTCATGGGGTTATGGTTCACATTTCAGTTTTATAAAAAGCAGAAAATGTAATATTCCAAATTAGAAAGATTATTTAATGAGCTTCCATATGAAAAGCGGAAATATTAATATTATAAATTATAACGATTAATGAATTTCTATAAATAAAGTAACAGCTTTCCACAAATTCAAGAAAGACATGATCCTCCCCAGCTTCAGCCTTACCTGGTATTCTGTGCTTGCAGGAACCATTCCCATGAAATGCTTTTCTGTAGTCATAGCATCAGCCTTTTTACATGGACAAAATAAACAGTGAAAATACTCAATTGCTAGCTGTTCTTATACATTGCCAGTAGAATGTAAATTGGTATATCCCTAGAGGTTGATTTTGCAAAATTTGTCAAAATTACAAATACGTTATTATTATTATTATTTTTCTGGCAGAGAAGGCCATTCTCCCTTCACTTCCCTAGTCTGGGCTAGCTTTGTGACTAGCTTTGGTCAATAGAATAGGGCAGGAATGACTCAGGACTCTCACAGTTCAGGAATTTTGAAGCTTCTGCCTTTTGGGTGTGTGTGTATGTTTGTTTGTTTGTTTGTTTTGAGACATACTCTCGCTCTATTACCCAGGCTGGAGTACAGTGGCATGGTCCAAGCTCCCTGCAGCCTCTGCCTCCCAGGTTCAAGCAAGTCTCGTGTCTCAAACCCCTGAGTAGCTGGGATTAGAGGCATGTGCCACCACACCGGCTAATTTTTGTATTTTTATTAGAGATAGGGTTTCACCATGTTGGCCGGGCTGGTCTCGAACTCCTGACCTCAAGTGATCCGCCCATACACACAAAAATATAATATTGCTGGGGGAGGAAAACTGGATGTCTGGAGAAACAGAGATGAGAAGGAGACTTTTTTCATTATGTACTCTTTAATACTTTGAATTTAGAACTGTGTGAATTGCTAGGCACAGTCACTCGGGCCTGTAATCCCAGCACTTTGGGAGGTCGAGGCAGGTGGATCACTTGAGCCTAGGAGTTCGAGACCAGCCAGGGCAACATGGTGAAACTCCATCTCTACTAAAAATACAAAAATTACCTGGGCGTGGTGGTGTACCCCTGTAATCCCAGCTACTTGGGAGGCTGGGGAACGAGAATTGCTTGAACCAGCAGGCAGAGGTTGCAGTGAGCCAAGATTGGGCCTGGACCACGCCACTGCACTCCAGCCTAGACTCTGTCTCAAAAAAACAAACAAACAAACAAACAAAAACAAAAACAAAAAACAAACAAACAAAAAAACCCAGCACAGTTACCAATAGATTGTGGAGAAGTCTAACCAAGCAGCTCCACTGCTACCCTTTTGCTCCTTGCCGGCCTGAAATTTTCTCCATCGGAATCACTTCCCTGGATTGTGTGACCCTGCCTATAGCTCACCTCCTCTCACAGCTTCGGCCACTGTGGATTCACATACAGGCTCAGCCTGACCTCAGCCCTAAGGCCAAACAAGACCCATTGGATAAGAAAGCTATAGGAGACCCCTAGCACCATGCTGGAACTCAGCATCAAGTCGGCCCAACTGCCATTTGAGGATTGGCAAGGGAATGCCCAGTGTTCCTGACATGTGGTCACCCTGCGTTGTTCTAGGTGTAAGAATCGCAGTGTGGGTAATTTCCCTCTGTAAGACTGTATTCTGCCAGATTTTGTCCGTAATTGTTCCAGAGATTGCAGTCTTTGCAGCTGCTAGCAAACATTCCCTAAATAGACTCCTTGCTTAGCTGTCGGCCTGCCTCAGGCTCTGAAGGTTGCCTTCCCCTGGAGCCTAGGTCGCTAAGTTCTGCTGTCTTGGTGAGAAACCCCTTTGCTCCATTCCCATGTTTCAGCCTTCCATGCTGACCATTTCATTTGTTGTTCACTGCCAAACTCTTTAGTACCATTGCTATTATATTACCTCCATACTGTGTCATACCTGCTGGAATGAATTTTGTCTTTGTGCCTAGAACTAGGGTGCAAGGTCCAAAGCGCAACCCAGCCATTCCCAGTCTGTCCCATCCCACTGCCCGAAATAAGACATGCTGGACACTCGGAGCAAGTCCACTGTTAAAAATGTGCATCCCATTCGTGATGAGCCTGGGCAACATGGTGAAACCCCGTATCTACAAAAAATACCAAAAAAATTAGCCAGGTGTGGTAGCGTGCGCCTATAGTCTAAGCTACTTGGGAGGCTGACGTGGGAGGATCATTTAAGCCCAGGAGGTGGAGGTTGCAGTGAGCTGAGATCACGCCACTGCACTCCAGCCTGAGCAACAGAGCCAGACCCTGTATTTAAAAAAAAAAAAAAAAAAAAAAGGCCGGGCGCGGTGGCTCAAGCCTGTAATCCCAGCACTTTGGGAGGCCGAGACGGGCGGATCACGAGGTCAGGAGATCGAGACCATCCTGGCTAACACGGTGAAACCCCGTCTCTACTAAAAAATACAAAAAACTAGCTGGGCGAGGTGGCGGCGCCTGTAGTCCCAGCTACTCGGGTGGCTGAGGCAGGAGAATGGCGTAAACCCGGGAGGCGGAGCTTGCAGTGAGCTGAATCTGGCCACTGAACTCCAGCCTGGGAGACAGAGCTAGACTCTGTCTCAAAAAAAAAAAAAAAAAAGTGCGCATCCCTTACTGGGGGCGTCTTCTGTGACTCCTCTAAAATTTAGTCTGCTTAACATTTTCTTTAAATATCTATAATCTACTGGCTATTCACTGACATCATACACTTTTTTTTCCATCATACACTTTTTTTTCCACCTGAGACAGAGTTTCCCTCTTGTCACCCAAGAGAGAGGGGTTTCACCACTTTGGCCAGGCTGGTCTCGAACTCCTGACCTCAGGTGATTTGCCCACCTCAGCCTCCCAAAGTGCTGGGATTACAGGCGTGAGCCACCACGCCCGGTCAACATCATACACTTTTTTTTTTTTTTGAGACAGAGTTTCGCTCTTTTGCCCAGGCTGGAGTGAAGTGGTGCGGTCTCAGCTCACTGCAACCTCTATCCCCCAGGTTCAAGCCATTCTCCTGCCTCAGCCTCCCTAGTAGCTGGAATTACAGGTGCCCGCCACCACGCCTGACTAATTTTTTTAAAAAATATATTTTTAGTGGAGACGGGGTTTTGCCATGTTGGCCCGGCTGGTCTCGAACTCCTGACCTCAGGTTATCCACCCGCCTCGGTCTCCCAAAGTGCTAGGATTACAAGTGTGAGCCACCAAGCCCGCCATCATACACTTTTAATGGAAGCTTAAGATGTCAACTTTCACACACAATGCCAAGAAATAGAACGGCTATAATCACCTTCACAAAAGATGAGCAGAAGCCATGGAAGGCACCACAGTGGCTTACAACAGTGGTTCTCAAACTTCAGCGTGCATCAGAGGGAGAGATTATGAATGTAGAGTGCTGAGCCCCACCCCCAAGGCTTCTGATTCAGTAGGTCTGGGGTGAGGTTGAGAATTTGCGCTTTTAAAAAGTTCCCAGGTGGTGCTCATGCTAGTGGGCCACATACAGAGGTTAAGATGAGAAAACTGAGCTAGGGGGATTATATGACTTGCCCAAAGTCACAAAACTAGTAAATGATAGAACCAGAATTTTGAACACAGATATTTTAACTCCAGGAACATCACTATATCATGTTCCTTTTGCAAAAACAAAACAAAACAAAATAGCAATATTGTTACGGGTGAAGGGTATCCAGGTTCTTGGCGTTTTGAACAAATAATTGGACAGAATGCACAATCAAAGCAAGAAAAAAATGAAGCAACAAAAGCAGAGGTTTATTGAAAATGAAGGTACCCAAGCATAGGGGCTCAAGAGCCCGATTACAGAATTTTCCGGGGTTTAAATACCCTCTAGAAACATTGATTACTTGGTGTACACCCTATGTAAATGAAGTAGTGGCCTGCCATCAGTCTAATTTTTTGTAGAAAGCTTTCTGCAACCAATCAGAGACTGAAGAGAAGTTACAGAGGTTACACTCCATGCAAGCATCTGATTGGTTGTGGAAAGCAACCAATCAGAGGCAAAAGTGAAGTTACAAAGTTACACGTCTATGCAAATCAAGTCTAATTGGTTGTGGAAAGCACCAATCAGAGGCTGAAGTGAAGTTACAAAGTTATACTCCTATGCAAATGTCTGATTGGTGGCAGAAAGCAACCAATCAGAGGTACTTTCAATTTTCCATCTGCCACCGCAGAAAAGGGAGGGGGTTTGCAAAGGGAGTAGCCTCCGGTCCTTTTGTTACTTAGGTGTGGAAAGTTGGGGTTTTCCTTTTGATTTAGTTCTAGGAAGTCAGCGTGAATCGGCCTTAGGTTCCCTGCCTCCAGACCCTATTCTCCTGCCTCAATATAAACAAACTTAAAATCTAATATCTAAAGAAAACATAAACATTTTAGAATCATTGTGATATAGCATTTTAAAAAATTTTTTTATAACATCTATTTTTTCAGCACCCTGAGATTCTCTACTAAGTGCTAGTGCTATTAACCATTAAATATATTTTCTCGCCGGGCGCGGTGGCTCAAGCCTGTAATCAGAGCACTTTGGGAGGCTGAGACGGGCCGATCACGAGGTCAGGAGATCGAGACCATCCTGGCTAACACCGTGAAACCCCGTCTCTACTAAAAAATACAAAAAACTAGCCAGGTGAGGTGGTGGGCGCCTGTAGTCCCAGCTACTTGGGAGGCTGAGGCAGGAGAATGGCGTGAACCCGGGAGGCGGAGCTTGCAGTGAGCCGAGATCCAGCCACTGCATTCCAGCCTGGGCGACAGAGCGAGACTTGGTCTCAAAAAAAAAAAATATATATATATATATATATATATTTATTTATTTTTATATATATATAATTTATATATATATATTTTCTCAACAGTTTTAATTGTTTTCAATATAGAAGAAAACAAATGTTTATTGAGCATCCAATATGGTAATCATGGATGGTAATTGCCAAAAATATAAACAATGCACTTCAGAAAAGCCTCCATTCATTCGCCAAAATCACAAATAATTTAAAATTTTTCTGGCTGAATTTTTAATAATTTAATGCAAAGCTACAGTTTCATTGGCAGCGGTTCTGTTAAAATGTTCCTTGGTACCTTTTCTGCATTTTTCACAGTGGCACCTTTATGCATTCGAAAAATTTGGAGTAAGAAATGCAAATAAATCAGCAACTGTCCTCACCGTTAAAAGTATGTGTCTTGCCAGGTACTTACTCTATCTATTACATGATTAAAAAGAGTAATCTAGAATTCCTTTCCCTAAAAATAAGTGTCAAAGTTACGGTGCTATCACACAGGCAGAGCAAAAATCTTTAAACTATTAGTAAATTTTTCCGGGCATAGTGGCTCACACCTATAATCCCAGTACTTTGGGAGGCGGAGGAGGGAGGATCATTTGAGGCCAGCAGTTCCAGAACAGCCTGGGCAAAAGAGTGAGACCCCATCTCTACAAAAAATAAAAAAAATAAACTAGGCATGGGGGTATGTGCCTGTAGTCCGAACTACTTGAGAGGATTTGGTGGGAGGATCACTTCAACCTGGGAGTTCTGGGCTACAGTGAGCTACGTGCCACTGCACTCCAGCCTTAGGCAATAGACTGAGACCATTTGTTCAAAAAAAAAAAAAAAAAAAGGCCAGGTGTGGTGGCTCATGCCTGTAATCCTAGCACCTTGGGAGGCCAAGGCAAGCGGATCACGAGGTCAGGAGTTTGAGACCAGCCTGGCCAATGTGGTGAAACCCCATCTCTACTAAAATTACAAAAATTAGCTGGGCATGGTGGTGCATGCCTGTAGTCCCAGCTACTTGGGAGGCTGAGGCAGAAGAATCACTTGAATATGGGAGGCGGAGGTTGCAGTGAGCCAAGAGCGTGCCACTGCACTCCAGCCTGGGCAACAGAGTGAGACTCTGTCTCAAAACAAAAAAAGAGTATCAACTGGATAAAGAAAATGTGGCACCATGGAATACTATGCAGCCATGAAAAAGGATAAGTTCATGTCCTTTGCGGGGACATGGATGAAGCTAGAAACCATCATTCTCAGCAAACTAACACAAGAACAGAAAGCCAAACACCACATAGTCTCACTCATAACTGCGAGTTGAACAATGAGAACACATGGACACAGGGAGGGGAACATCACACACCAGGGACTGTCAGGGGTCGGGGACAGGGGAAGGGATAGCATTAGGAGAAATACTTAATGTAGATGACAGGTTGATGGGTGCAGCAAACCACCATGGCACATGTATACCTATGTAACAAACCTGCACGTTCTGCACATGTACCGCAGCACTTAAAGTATAATTTTAAAAAAGAAAGAAAGAAAGAAAGAAAGAAAGAAAAAAGTATCGCTAAATTTTGCTAATATATTGACTAAAGGAGTCATCCATGCAGATAACGTACATTAAAAAAATAGTTATCTTGTATGTTTTAAGACAATCCTTTATTAGTATATAATATATTTTATAATATGTAATTCCATCTGACTTCCTCATACTTGCAGCTAAGAAATGGCCAATTATTAATCCATCTCTGCCACAAGGCTTTATCTTTACCTTACCTAAAAAGGCTTCAGAATCCTTTAGGCTTAAAAGCTAGCAAGTTTAAAAAGCTTTGAGAAATGTTCTTGACACACCCGTGAACACCTGTGAGCTCTAGGTAGGCTCTCTGTGTACACACAAGCTCTGTTCCATTCCAACAACCTGGACAGTAGTAACACATGTAACAAGTGTGCTCTTTGGTGAAATGGAGATTCTGAATTATTCAAGGTAGTTTCACCAACAAAATAATCTAATGTGATACTGATTAAGTTTGTGTTCATATTTTCATTATACTATATAATTTGGTCTAGAAATGCTTCAAACGTTAGACCTAAATGAAACTACAAAACAAACAAATCCATTTATTACTGGATAGGTCATTGATTAGGTAATTTAGAACATTTACAGAATTTTACCCTCATGAAATTACACCAAGGTCACCAAGCTGCAAAATAAAACTTGTGGGCCAATACAGTAGGCAGAATTCTAGGCGTTCAGGAATCTGCATTAAGTCCCACATATACGGAATAAATTCAACGTAGCTGGGCAAAGAATGATTTCCCTTTTTTTAAAATTTTTTTTTGAGATGGAGTCTTGCTCTGTCGCCCAGGCTAGAATGCAGTGGCACGATCTCTGCTCACTACAGTCTCTGCCTCCCGGGTTCAAGTGATTCTCTTGCCTCAGCCTCCCGAGTAGCTGAGGTCACAGGTGCCCACCACCATGCCTGGCTGATTTTTTTTTTTTTTTTTTGAGACAGAGTTTCGCTCTTATTGCCCAGGCTGGAGTGCAATGGCACAATCTCGACTCACTGCAACCTCTGCCTCCCAGGTTCAAGCGATTCTCCTGCCTCAGCCTCCTGAGTAGCTGGGACCATAGGCATGCACCACCACGCCCTGCTAATTTTGTATTTTTAGTAGAGATGGGTTTTCTCCACGTTGGTCAGACTGGTCTCGAACTCCCGACCTCAGGTGATTCGCCTGCCTTGGCCTCCCAAAATACTGGAATTATAGGCGTGAGCCATTGCACCTGTCCAATTTTTTGTATTTTTAGTAGAGACAGGGTTTCACCATGTTGGCCAGGCTGGTCTCAAACTCGTGACCTCAGGCGATCTGCCCACCTTGGCCTCCCAAAGTGCTGGGATTATAGGTGTGAGCCATCGCGCCTGGCCGCAAAGAACAATTTCTACAGAAATAACTACCAGGAAGTTGTATTCAAACAATTACTAGAGTTCACACAGGACCAGGGATCTTCAAGTTTCTACCAAGCTGAGTAAAGGAACTTTGTTGAATAAATGGGGAACTCAGTAGAGACCCCAGAGGCTTCACACCTCAGGGGTGTGGCTAACCAAGCCCTAAAAGAAAGGTTACTCTGAACCTACCCTAAACATTTTCAAAAGCAAGTCTTGAAGAGATCAAGCTGATCTGCAAGTAACATAAACTGTCTGCCAGAGCAAAGTCCAACAGTATTTAAAGAAGAATGACAAATTCTAGGACTTAGCAATGTAAAATTCATATGCCTGGCATCCAAAGAGAAATTACCTAGTATGTGCTTAGGAGTTCAAGACTATCCTGGGCAACATAGGGAGACTCCATCTCTACAAAAAAATTTAAAATTGAACCAGGCATGATGTCACATGCCTGTGTTCCCAGCTACTCAGGAGGCTGAGGTGGGAGAATCGCTTGAGCCCAGGAAGTCAAGGCTGCAGTGAGCCGCGATCATAACACCGCTCTTCAGCCTGGCAACAGAGCGAGACCCTGTCTCTAAAAAAGAAAAAAAAGAAATTACCTAATATATAAAGAAACAAGGCCAGGCATGGTGGCTCACACCTGTAATCCCAGCTCTTTGGGAGGCCAAGGCAGGTGGACCACCTGAAGTCAGGAGTTCAAGACCAGCCTGGTCAACATAGTGAAATGCCATCTCTACTAAAAATACAAAAATTAGCCAGGTGTGGTGGCGCATGCCTGTAATCCCAGCTACTCAGGTGGCTGAGGCAGGAGAATCACTTGAACCTGGGAGGCAGAGGTCGCAGTGAGCCGACATTGTGACACTGCACTCCAGCCTGGGTGACAGAGCAAGACTCTGTCTCAAGAAACAAACAAACAAGCAAAAAACCACAATATGGCCCAAAACTAAGAGAAAAAGTAGTCAATAGAAATAGACACAGGAATCACAAAATGATGGGGTTAATAAGACAAGGATAATAAAACAGCTATTATACATATTCTTGGATGGGCTCGGTGGCTCACGCCTGTAATCCCAGCACTTTCAGAGGACGAGGTGGGTGGATCACTTGAGGTCAGGAGTTTGAGACCAGCCTGGCGAACATGGTGAACTCTCATCTCTACTGAAAATACAAAAATTAGCTGGATATGGTGGCTGTCGCCTGTAATCCCAGCTGTTTGAGAGGCTGAGGCAGGAGGATCGCTTGAACCCAGAAGGCGGAGATTGCAGTGAGCCGAGATCATGCCACTGCACTCCAGCCTGGGTGGCAGAGTAAGACTCCATCTCAAATAAATAAATAAATAAATAAATAAATAAATAAATAAATAAATATTCTCAATATAGTAAAGTAAAATTAAGAAGTACAGTAAAAGGAAATATGAATTGAATGAAAATATAAATGAATAATACAAAAAAAGAACCAGGCCGGGCGTGGGGGCTCACACCTGTAACCCCAAGACTTTGAGAGGCCGAGGCAGGCAGATCACTTAAGGTCAGGAGTTTGAGACCAGCCTGGCCAACATGGAAACCTGGTCTCTAGGAAAATACAAAAATTAGCTGGGCTTGGTAGCACACACCTGTAATCTCAGCTACTGGGGAGGCCAAGGCATGAAAATAGCTTGAACCCGGGAGGCAGAGGTTGTAGGGAGCCAAGATCATTCCACTGTACTCCAGCCTGGGTGACAGAGTGAGACTCTGTCTCAAAAAAAAAAAAAAGAAAAGAAAAAAGGAAATTCTAGATATGAAAAATAAACCAAGTACCTGAATTTACAGTTTCACCAAATTGGATTAACAACAGATTAGACACCACAGAAGAAAAGACCAGAGATTTGAAGACAGAAACTATCCAAAATGAAGCACAAAGAGAAAAATGGCTAAGAAATGATACATAGGCCAGGTGCGGTGGCTCACGTCTGTAATCCCCGCACTTTGGGAGGCCGAGGTGGGTGGATCACGAGGTCAGGAGATCGACACCATCCTGGCCAACATGGTGAAACCCTGTCTCTACTAAAATACAAAAAATTAGCCGGGCATGGTGGTGCACACCTGTAGTCCCAGCTACTCGAGAGGCTGAGGCAGGGGAATCACTTGAACCTGGGAGGTGGAGATTGCAGTGAGCTGAGATTGTGCCACTGCACTGTAGCCTGGCAACAGAGCGAGACTCCGTCTCAAAAAAAAAAATAAATAAAATAAGAAAGAAACGATACATAGAACCTCAGCGACCTATAGAACTATACAATAAACCAAGTGATTTGATATATGTGTAATTGGAATCTCAAGAGAGGAGAAAGGAATACTTCAAAAATACTTGAAGAAAGAATGGCCAGAAAATTTCCAAATTTGCTTTTTAAAATTCTGTAAAGCCACAGATCCAAATAGCACAATGAACCCCAACAAAACAAAACTGCCTCAAGGCACAACAAAGTCAAATTGCTAAAAACCAGCAATAAAGAGATTTTTTTTCTTTTCTTTTTTTTTTTTTTTTGGAGACAGGGGCTCGCTCTGTTGCCCAGGCTGGAGTGCAGTGGCTCGATCTCAGCTCACTTCAACCTCTGCCTCCTGGGTTCAAGTGATTCTCGTGTCTCAGCCTCCCCAGTAGCTGGGATTGCAGGCACGTGACACTATGCCTGGATAATTTTTCTATTTTCAGTAGAGACGGGGTTTTGTCATGTTGGCCAGGCTGGTCTCAAACTCCTGGCCTCAAGTGATCTGCCCACCTTGGCTTCCCACAGTGCTGGGATTACAGGTGTGAGCTACCATGCCCGGCCTAAGAGAAAAATCTTTTTTTTTTTTTTTTTTTTTTTTTTTTTTTTGAGAGGGAGTCTCACTGTTGTCGGCCTGGGCTGGAGTGCAATGGCATGATCTCAGCTCACTGCAACCTCCTCCTCCCGGATTCAAGCAATTCTCCTGCCTCAGCCTCCAGAGTAGCTGAGATTACAGGCATCCGCCACCATACTCGGCTAATTTTTGTATTTTTAGTAGCAACAGGGGTTTCACCATGTTGGCCAGGCTGGTCTCGAACTCCTGACCTCAGGTGATCCACCCACCTCAGCCTCCCAAAGTGCTGGGATTATAGGTGTGAGCCACCGCGCCCCACCAAGAAAATCTTAAAAGCACACGGAGAAGAAAGGTACATTATGTACAGTTGTACAGAGGTAAGAATCTGTAGACTTCTCTTCAAAAACTATGAAAGGCATAAAAAACGGTTCTTTATAGAACTGAAAGGGGGAAAAAAGGGTTTATTTAGAATTCTCTACTCAGAAAAAATATCCTTCAGAAATGAAGGTTAAAAAATACTTTCAGACAGAGCCAGGCATGGTGGCTCACGCCTGTAATCCCAGCACTTTGGGAGGCCGAGGTGGGCAGATCACGAGGTCAGGAGTTCAAGACCAGCTTGGCCAATATGGTGAAACCCCGTCTCTACTAAAAATACAAAAATTAGCTGGGTGTGGTGACAGGAACCTGTAATCCCAGCTATTCGGAAGGCTGAGGCAGGAGCATCACTTGAACCTGGGAGGCGGAGGTTGCAGTGAGCTGCAATCATGCCACTGCACTCCAGCCTGGGTGACAGAGCAAGACTCTGTCTCGAAAAAAAGAGAAAAAGTTTCAGACAAACAGAAATTGGGAGGATTTGGCACCAGCCCATCTGCACTACAAGAAATGTTAAAAGAAATTTTTCCAGCAGAGAAATATGATACCAGAAGGGAACTTGGATATACACAAAGGGTTAAAGAGTGCTGAAATGGTAAATACGTTGTTAAATGCAGAAGTCGTTTTTCTAATTTTCTAATTCTTTTACGAAATAATTGTTTATAGCAAAAGTAATAGCAATGTACTGTGGAGTTTTTAAGATAGGTAGAAATAAAATGTATGGCAAATTAACACAAAGGCCTGTAAAGGGAAAAAGGGAAGTACACTGTTGTAGGAAGTACACAATATGTAAAGTGGTATATTATTTGAAAATAAACTACGATAAGTTAAAAGAGCAGTTTGTAAACCCTAGAGAAACCACCTTAAACCAAACAAAGAGGCATAGATGGGCAGGTGCGGTGGCTCACACCTAACATTTTAGGAGGTAACATAAGAGTATCGCTTGAGCCCAAGAGTTCAAGGCTGCAATGAGCCATGATCACGTCACTGCGCTCCAGCCTGGATGACAGAATGAGACTCTGTCTCAAAAAAAAAAAAAAAAAAAAAAAAAAAACTACAAAGCCATAGTAACCAAATCAGCACGGTACTGGCATAAAAACAGACACACAGACCAGTGGAACAGAATGGAGAACCCACATAAAAATCCACACATTTACAGCCAATTCATTTTTTAGAACTTTTTAAAAATTAATTTTTAAAATTTTGTTTTTAATAGAGATATGAGGTCTTGCTTTTCCCAGCATGGTCTCAAACTCCTGGCCTCAAGGGATCCTCCTGCTTCAGCCTCCCACAGTGCTGGGATTACAGGCATGAGCCACCATGCCCGGTCCAACCAACTCATTTTCGACAAAGGCGCCAAGAACATGCAATGGGGAAAAGACAGGCCCTTTAATAAATGGTGCTGGGGAAACTGGATAACCATATGCAGAAAAATGAAATTAGACCCCTATCTTTCACCATATACAAAAATCAAATCAAAATAGATCAAAGACTGAAACTGTGAAACTACTAGATGAAAGCATTAGATAAATGCTCCAAGATATTGGTCTGAGCAAAGATTTTTTGGGTAAGACCTTAAAAGTACAGGCAACAAAAGAAAAAACAGACAAATGGGATCACATCAAGCTATAAAGCTTCTGTACAGCAAAGGACACAATCAACAAAGTGAAGAGACAACCCACAGAATGGGAGAAAATATCTGCAAACTACACATCTGACAAGGGATTAATAACCAGAAGATATAAGGAACCCAAACAACTCAATAGCAAAAAAAAAATCCTAATAATCCAATTTAAAAATGGCCAAAAGACCTGAATAGACATTTCTCAAAAGAAGACACACGGGGTTGGGCGCGGTGGTTCACGCCTGTAATCCCAGCACTTTGGGTGGCCGAGGCAGGCAGATCACTCGAGACCAGGAGTTCAAGACCAGCCTGGACAACATGGCGAAACTCCATCTCTGCTAAAAATAAAAAAATTAGCCAGGCATGGTGGCACGCACCTGTAGTCCCAGCTACTCAAGAGGCTAAGGCAGGAGAATCGCTTGAAGCCAGGAGGCAGAGGTTGCAGTTAGCCGAGATAGGGCCATAGCACTCCAGCGTAGGTTACAAGAGTGAAACTCTGTCTCAAAAAACAAAAACAAAATAGAATTACCATATGATCCAGCAGTCCCGCTGCTGGGTATATACCCACAAGAAAGGAAATTAGTATACTGAAGAAATATCTGCAGTCCCATGTTTGTTGCAGCTCTGTTCACAATAGCTAACATTTGGAGGTAACCTAAGTGTCCATCAACAGATTAATGGATAAAGAAAATGTGGTACATATACACAACGGAGTACTAGTCAGCCATAAAAAAAAGAATGGGATCCTGTCATTTGCAATAACATGGATGGAATGGGAAGTCATTATGTTAAATGTTATTATGTTATTACCTCTTGGAGAATGCATTATGTTAAATGACTTCCAGTTCCATCCATGTTATTACCAGACATAGAAAGACAAATATTGCATGTTCTCATTAATAAGTGGGAGCTAAAAAAGCAGATCTCATGAAGATAGAGAGTAGGTTGGTGGTTCCCAGAGGCTGGGAAGGATAGCAGGGAGAGGGAGATTAAGAGAGATTGATTAATGGGTTCAAATATACAGTTTGAAAGAAATAAGACCGAGTGTTTGATAGATCAGAAGAGTGACTACAGTTTACAATAATCTATTGTATATGTCAAAACAGCTAGAAGAGAAGAATTAGAATGCTTCCAGCTTTATGATGGAAAAGACAAATATTTAAGGTGATGATACCCCAACTATATTGATTTCATCTTACAGATTATATGAATGTATTACATGATCGCGTGTACCCTCTAAATATGTACAGCTATTATGTATCAGTGAAAAGAATAAAATTTTAAAAATACCCTGCACAACTACAGAATACACATTCTTTTCAGATGCACATGGAACACTCACCAAACAGACCATATGCTGGGCCATAAAACAAGTCATAATAAATTTACGAGGATTGTAAGTAAACAGAACGTGCTCCTCGACCACAACAGAATTAAATTACAAATAAATAAGAGAAAGATATCTGGAAAATGCCCCCAAATTTGGAAACTAAACAACACACTTCTAAGCCATGGGTCAAAGAAGAAATCACACAGGAACTAATACTGTATTTTTAATGGGATATAAATAAAAATACAACATATCAAAATTTGTGAGTTTCAGCTAAAGCAGTGTTTAGACCTTAGAGGAAATTTTATAATATTAAATACTTATATTAGAAAGAAGAGGCCAGGTGCGGTGGCTTACGCACTGTAGTCCCAGCTATTTGAAAGGCTGAGGTGGGAGGATTGATTGAGTTAAGGAGTTTGAGGTTGCAATCAGCTGTGATTGCACCACTTCATTCCAGCGTGGGTGGCAGAGCAAGACCCTGTTTCTTGGAAAAAAAAGGAAGAAGAAATGTCTAAAACTGATTATTTAAGCTTCCACCATAAGCTAGAGGGCCGGGCAGGGTGGCTCACTCCTATAATCACAATACTTTGGGAGGCCGAAGCATGGAGGATCACTTTGAGACCAGGAATTCAAGACCAGCTTGGGCAACATACCACTACCCTGTCTCTGAAAAAATTAAAACAAACAAACAAAAAAACAAGCTAGAAAAAGAACATATTAAACCCAAAGAAAGGAAAAGATAGGAGCAGAAACCAATATAATAGGAAATTAACAAACAATAAAAAGATCAATGCTACCAAAACCTGGTTCTTGAAAATATAAAATTGGTAAACCTCTAGCTAGACTGATCAGGAAGAAAAGAGAGAAGACACAAATTACTAACATCAGGAATAAAGGAGGGCACGTCATTCAGATCACAGAAACTATATATACATATGCGTTGCTACGTGTGTGTGTGTGTGTGTAGCAACGCATAATCAAAATAGGTAATAACTACATTAATTAGAAAAGGATGGATAATTATGAATCTGGTTTTAAAGCAAACATACACATATACACTCACACAAGCAACCAACCAGTAAATCTTTTTAAAGATTTTTCCCAATTCCGGTTATTACCTCTTAGAGAATGCATTTTCCACAATATTTCAGTACATAACATAAAAAATATTCAAAGCTCTAGAAAGCTGCCACTGTGACTCATCATGACGCAGTCTGAGTAGAACTGGCAAAAAGTGCCTCTTATTTTTATAAAAAAAGGATATGTTTATTTCAGAAACACAGCATTAGTGAACAATCCGAAAATAAATGTTACTATTTGCCATATTAACAGAATAAAGGAACAAAATTATACGTGTCTCAAAATGCATTGTAAGTATTTGATACAGCTTCTATTCATGATAAAAATCCTTAGAAAGCTACAAATAGACATAGGCTTCCTTAAAATGACACCGACAACAAACATACACAATGATAAAATACTGAAAGCTTTGAAATAGAAACAAGACGAGGTTATCCACTCTCACTATTTCATTGCCATTGTAATGTAGCTCCTAGTGAGTACAATGAGGTAAGAAAGAATAAACGAGAATGCATCATGTCTTGCAAAGGAGCAATAACTCTCATGCTTTGTTAGAAGCATGATTGTGTATATGGAAAGTTGTATATGTGGAGGGTCACCAAAGTGCAGGATAAAATGTTAGTATATAAAATCAGTTGCATTTTTATATGCCATAAAAAAATTAGGAAATGAAATTTTAAGAGAAATCATTTACAATAGCACAAAAGAAGCAAATACTTAAATCTATCATAATTGTGCAAGAACTCTACAGAGAAAGCTGTAAAATACTGTTGATATTATTAATAGAAATGCAAGGAAACTTACACCGGAAAACTTTATACTGCGAAAATATCAATTTTCCACAAACCTGTTAGATTTAATCATCTACATATTGTGTCTTTAAGGGGAGATTGGCTAGTTTATTCTTTTTTCTGAATATGAATTTTAATCCATAATCAGTGCCATTATTGAGAATATTAAGACGCTTTCATGTTGAACTGATGAAAACAGCATTTGGAATAGTAAATGGCATGGAATGTATGAATAACCTCCAGCTGGCCGGGTGCTGTGGCTCATGCCTGTAATCCCATCACTTTGGGAGGCTGAGGAGGGTGGATCTCTTGAGTTCAGGGGTTCGAGACCCGCCTGGGCAACATGGTGAAACCCTGTCTCTACTAATAATACAAAAATTAACCGGGCATGGTGGTGCACGCCTGTAATCCCAGCTACTCGGGAGGTTGAGGCAGGAGAATTGCTTGAACCCGGGAGATGGAGATTGCGGGGAGCCGAGATTGTGCTACTGCACTCCAGCCTGGGTGACAGAGCAAGACTGTCTCAAAAAATAAAAATAAAAATAAAAATCTTTAAAAATAACCTCCAGTTATCTGTTTTCTTTTTTTTTTAAGTGTAAAAATTATAAGCAACTGTAATGAAAAGTCTTCAGAGGTATTCTCTGGGAGACTCAGGATTGAAGGGGCCAGAAGCAGAGAGCCAGCCGGTCCTAGGAGGTGGTCTACTAAAAGATCTGGGGGCTCACTGCCTACCTGAAAAGATACAGAACTCCTGCCCTCAATAAACGAAAGGGAAATTGAACTACTCTGCAAGTCAGTTTTCATCAGTATTCATTTTCTCTTGAATCGTTGAAAGACTGAAGATGCCTGTTAAAATAGGTCTCTGTTATAATCCTGTAGAAAAAGTTTGCCAAGGTTTTCTGATTTTGAACCCAAATATTGCTTAAGCATCTGGGGCACAGCTCCAAATGTATTGAACTTGCTTCTCCCCCTTGCCAAGGTTTCATGAGGCCCTTTTCAAAGCCATCTTAATTCCATTTTGCCAGCAGTATAGGCCACACACAAAGTGGTGCTTCTGGCTTTTGTAATCAGAATGCAAAGGCACCATTCTGCCAGTACTGAAATCAGCCAAGCCCAACCCTTTGCAGGGAGCTCCTTCTGGTGTGATGGCTGATCAGCCTGCTGGCTTCGAGAAGAGCTCTCTGAGTACCAGCATAAAAAGTACCAGTATAAACGAATCCACCAAGGCAAAGTTTTGTGGAAGAGCCTGGCCAGTTCCTCACCCTATACCCATCTCCAATGCACCCGTGCCTCCACTCCCTCTGCCACTCCCATCAGCCTCTCATCTGCCACCAGAGTGGTTTTTTTCCTGCCTTCCTGTAGCATTTTTTAGAATGCTATTTTGATTTCGCTTTAGTGTTCTTTGGGTGTATCTCTTTAATAGTTGCCCTAAGAATTGCATTATATATACGTAACTTACTCTACAGTTGTCAACATCTTACCAGTTTGAGTGAAGTGTTAAAACTTTACCTCTTTTTATAACTCTCAATCCTCCCCCGTTTATAATATAATTGTCTTAAATATTTCCTCTACATACATTGAGAACTACTGCATAAGCCAAGATTATAATTTTGTTTCAACTGTCAAATATAATTTAGAAAACTCAAGAAGAGAACAAAAGTCTATTGTATTTACCCATGCTTTTGCTTTATCATTCTTTCTTCCTTCCCGATGGGCCAAGATTTCTTTTTCTCTCATTTTCGTTTTGCTTAGAGAACTTCCTTTAGCTATTCATTAGGGCAAGTCAGCTGGCAACAAATTCTTTCAGTTTTTTGTCATCAGAGTATATCTCAATTTCCTTTTCGTTCCTGAAGAATGTTTCGGCTATACGATTCTGCATTGAAAGTTCTTTCCAGCACTTGAAAACTGTTTTGCCATTTCCTGCTGGCCTTCACGGTTTCTTATAAGAAGAAATCCACAGTCGTTCGAGTTGTTTTTCCCCTATAGGTAACATGTTGTTTCTGTCTGGCTGCTTTCAAGATTTTTTTCTTTGTCTTAATTTTCAAAAGTTTGCCTGTGATGGGCCTTAGCATAGATTTCTTTAGGTTTATCCTGTTTGGGATTTTCTCAGCTTCTTAACTTGTAGGTTTATTGCTTTGGCTAAATTTCAGAGCTTTTAGCCATAATTTTTTCAGTTCCACATTTTTCTCCTCTCCTTCTGGAACACCCATGATCTGAGTATTAGATATAGATTTTGTTACAGCAGTCTCACATGACCCTGAAGCCCTGTTCTTTTTTTTGTTTGTTTGTTTGTTTAGTCCATTTTTTTCTCTGTTGTTCAGATTGAGTAAATTCTATTTGATCCTCAAATTCGGATTCTTTCTTCTGTCTATATTCTGCTCTTGAGTATATGCCTTGAGTATTTTATTTCGGTTATTCCAATTTTTAGTTTAAAAATTTCCATTTGGTTCTCCCTTATATCTTTGATTTCTTTGCTGAGACTTTCTACTTTTTTTGTTGTTTCAAGCATGTTTGTAATTGTTCGCTAGAGCATTTTTAGGATGGCTGCTTTAAAACCTTGTCAAATAATTCTAGCAATTCTGTCATCTAGGTTAATTGTCTTTTCTCATTCAAGTTGACATCTTCCTGGTTCTCAGTATAACAAGTGATTTTTGATTTTTTTTTTTTTTAATTGAAACCAAAACATTTTGGGCATGATGTTGTAAGATTCCAAATATTATTTAAATCCCGTGTTTGAGCAGACCTCTCGTGCCTTACTACTGGCAGATGAAGGTGAATGTCCAGGTTCTCCCCTCAGGGAGAGTGAGTGTGGGAGGAGTGTTCCTTGTTATTGGCAGGCAAGGGTGGGAGTTCAGGCTCCCCAGTAGGCTTCCATTGATACCACCCTGGTGAGGAGGGTTGAAGGTGTTTCATTATTGCCTCCCTTGATGCCATCGTATCAGGGTGACCTCATTACCATGGAGCAGTGGTGAAAGTTCAAACTCTCCACTAGGCCTCTTCTGACACCACCCCAGAGAGGAGGGAGAGGAGTACTTTGTTACTGCCTGGTGGAGGTGGACGTGGAGGCTGCCATGTGGTTTCCACTGACACAGGGAACGAGGAGGCTTCTTACTCCCCAGCAGGGATGTTCCTGCTGCCTTCCTACTCAGCCTTCTCTGACCCCACTGGGTGTGGGGAAGGGGTGGTGTGGGGCACGTCCTTACAGTCTGGTAAGGGTGAAAGTCTAGGCTCCCCATTTGGCTTTTGTCCCACAGGGTGGAGCCACAATTTTTTTTTTCTGTTGTGTTTGCTTGCAGCAAAGTGATTGTTGTCTAGAAGTTTTCTGTCTGACTAAGCTGTCCTCTTCCTGGTCCTTTGGCTAGAAAGAGCAGACTTTTCTTGGAGGTTTTATGTTTTGTGTGTTTGTCTGTGGCTATTGATGTTTCTGGGTTGCTGGCTTCATCAGCA